>NC_044982.1:3266174-3575329 GCF_008728515.1 Papio anubis | reverse complement strand
CACAGGCCTTGCATGTGTCCAAGACACACACAAGAATCACCTACAGGAGAACAGTTCACAATAGCAAATGCCTAGAAAGGCTCATGGTCCCTCATCGGGAGTGGACACACTGTGATCCCAGCGGCAATGGAAGCAGCCCCAAGGCTGAACAGAGGGACGTGGTGCAGGCCATGCGGGACCGCCTGTTTACAAAGCTCAGGCGCAGCAGAGACCAGTACGATCCTCAGCAGGACACAGATGTGGGTGAGACCACTGGCAAGAAGTAGGGGAGTGACCGACACAAACTCCAGAGACCTGCGGGGGAAGAGGCTGGCTGAGGTGGGCAGGGAGGCCGTGGGGCGGTGCCCGGGCCGTCACGACTAGGAGCGACACACCAGCAGTCTGCAGAGCTGCTGCTATCAAATATGGTAACCAAATAAATGACCTCTTGACTTGGTCCCTGACTCTGCAAGAGTCTCAGTCCAAAAGGCAAACCCTTAATTAGCCTCATACAAGTCTGGCTTCTTACGTCCAGCTGGCATAGCTGCCTGTGGCAGGAAGCACAAGCAGAGGCCGTGTCTATATTAACAACTACTAAAACCACCTTAGGCCACAGGGCTATGTACTCGCAATGCTTGGAACTCGGGGGCCTGTCACCCTGGAGACTTTCTGATCTGCGTTGATATTTATACGAAAGAAAAGGGGATGTTACAGAAGAAGCCAAGGCCAGGACTTGGGAGCAGGGGCCCAGTGGGGTCCCCGTGCTGGCTCTCCAGGATGCACTTGTGAAAAGCATGAGGCTCAGAACCACACACGCACTGCAGTGCCGCTTATGCCGAGTCATTCTTACCCACCAGCCACACGGTTCTGTAAGGTTCCCAAAGTGCAGGCAGACAAATGAAAGTCAATGTGGAGGAGTAAGCTGCCTATCCGTGGAGAGGGGAATATGGCTTGGGGAATGAGACGAGAGTGGGGAGACCAAAAGCTGAACATTTCTGATTAAAATATATTTGTGTAGCACTGGTGTCATTAAGAAAACACAGGATCCTGACAGCTTCCTGAATTACACACCATTCTCAACAAATTTCCTACAGAACACCAGGGTCACTACTGTGTACGCAAAAATGACTAAGTCTGTTTTACTTATACAAAAGTTATTTTCTAAATAACTGAGAATAAACAAACAACTAAATAACTAAGAAGGCGCCCCGGGTGAAAGCAAGGCCCCTACCTTCGGTCCAGCCAGAGCCAGGGCCTGCGTGGTGGGCAACGGCACAGCGGATGGCCTCTGCGGGGGCCGAGCCATGTCCTGGGAGACAAGCAGGACAGGTGAGTGTCGGCCCAGCTCAGCACGGCTGAGACACCTGGCCCCACGGGGTGCACTTCTCTCAAGAATGTGTTAACAGTGAACAGTTCTGCATCTTTAATTTGCTACAATGTTGAGACATCTGCTGAAGCCTTCCTCATCTAGGGGAGGGACTGACAGTTAATTCTCAAAATGAAAGGTGGGCTTGAGCACCTGGGCAGAGGCCCTCGCTGCAAGCTGTTATGCAGGGGCCAGGTGAGCGGTGTCTGGTCACCTGGACACGAGGGCAGACCCCAGGTGGGAGCATCACCAAGGCAACGCTGTCTCACCTCCTGTTGCTCTGATGCAGCCACAGACATCGACGGGGACGTTTCTGGCTTCGGAGCTTGTGTTTCTTGCTCACTAGCTGAGCTGGTCTGTGAGAACCAAGAAAGAAAGAGTTGGGTGAAAGGACATACTCTACATGATCCAGACTCGACTTACAAGTTCTTTACTAATAAAAGCACATTCTGTCTGGCCCAGAGGTCCCAGCGGTTCTTACTCCTGGATCCTATCACCCCTTGGGTCTCCTCACAGACTCCTGCTCCACTCCTAGCTGGCCGGCCTACCCTGAGGACCCCTGCACTTGGCATCCTCGGCTGAGTGGTGATCGCGTGGGCAGGTGAGTCTGACAAGTCACAGTCACCCCACTGAGGTGAGAATTTGCCTGGAGACACTTCTAATGCACAGCCCTGAGCACACCGCCGCCTCCTGCAGCCTCCTCACCCTGGCCACTGAAAGGGCAAGACCTGGAAACGCCGATCCTTCCTGACCTTTATTCATAAGTAAGGTTACCCAACCTAGCAGCCTTAAGATCAATTAGGCAGGCAGGGCGCGGAGGCTCACGCCTGTAATCCCGGCACTTTGGGAGGCTGAGGTGGGGATCACCTGAAGTCAGGAGTTTGAGACCAGCCTGGCTAACATGGCAAAACCTCGTCTCCACTAAAAATACAAAAATTAGCTGGGCGTGCTAGCACACACCCATAATCCCAGCTACTCTGGAGGCTGAGGCATGAGAATCGCTCGAACCCAGGAGGTGGACGCTGCAGTGAGCTGAGATCAAGCCACTGCACTCCAGCCTGGGCAATGAAGCAAGACTGTCTCAAAAGAAAAAGCAAAAGAAAAAGAAAAAAAAAGATCAATTAGCCAAATGCTTCTTAACCTCATTTCAAGGATCAAGAAGAAATTCAAACATCAAGAGAGGTCGGTGGGCCCAGGAGCAGTTGTAAGAATTTCCCTGAAGATTTTACGACACAGGGAAGCAATGTTTTGTTTTAACAAATTAAGAGTTTAATTTCAGGCCGGGCGCGGTGGCTCAAGCCTGTAATCCCAGCACTTTGGGAGGCCAAGACGGACGGATCACAAGGTCAGGAGATCGAGACCATCCTGGCTAACACGGTGAAACCCCGTCTCTACTAAAAAATGCAAAAAAACTAGCCGGGCGGGTTGGCGGGCGCCTGTAGTCCCAGCTACTCCGGAGGCTGAGGTAGGAGAATGGCATAAACCTGGGAGGCGGAGCTTGCAGTGAGCTGAGATCCGGCCACTGCACCCCAGCCTGGGCGACAGAGCAAGACTCCGTCTCAAAAAAAAAAAAAAAAAAAAGAGTTTAATTTCACAGTGATTTATTTGAAGCTAAAGCTACACTCTGAAACCATTTAAAAACAACTCTGTTTCAGCACATATTCCTGAAACTAATAGTTTATCATCACAGGCCATTGCTGTTTACACAAACGTACATGTAGGTATGCTGAGTAGTAAGTGTTAGCACCAGCAAACAGCGTACTAGGACACAGATATGGCTGGGTAGCCGCCTAAAGGAGCAGTTTACAGCTGTATTTTGTGTTCCACATCAGAATCCCAATGAACCAAATCAGATAAACACTTTCCAACAGTTGCAATTAATTAGGCCGCTAAGAAAGGAGCCAAATTCAGATGGGACGGCAGCACACACACATAAAACACACACACAACTGTGTACTGCAAATTCACAAGGGAAAGGCTAGCTCAACTGGCTAATTATCAAAGCTCAAAAACGTAAGCAAATCTGCCCCATAAACAAGGTATGTTAAGTGAGTTATGGTTCCATCTTTAGATAAATGAGGAGGAAAAGAATATTAATTTAATTTTAGTCATGTAAAAGCCCCGCTCGTTTCATTTAGTTGGTTAATTAATCAAAGGGATGCAGATTAAAGGACAGGAGCATTGAGGAGGCTGTGCACTAACAGGAGTGAAAGCCGCGGGAAGCCAGCGCTGGCAGCCACTTACTTCTTCCCAAAAGGCTAGCAGGGAAGATGCAGACGAGGAGGAGAGAGAGTCCTTGGAGGCAACAGACAGGAGGAACAAACATCATTTCCCACCCAGTCAACACTTGCACGAAGATATATTGACTTAATCTTGGTGGCAAACCATTTCTAGTAATAAGCAACATGTTTCATGCAGGCAGAGTGGGATAAGAAGTTTCTCAAAGACAATTTTCAAGAGTCTGGAAGCTCTAACAGACTCAGCCCCTGATGGAGGGTTTTTTCTTTTTTTTTTTTTTTTTTGAGACGGAGTCTCGCTCTGCCGCCCAGGCTGGAGTGCAGTGGCCGGATCTCTGCTCACTGCAAGCTCCGCCTCCCGGGTTCACGCCATTCTCCTGCCTCAGCCTTCCGAGTAGCTGGGACTACAGGCGCCCGCCACCGCGCCCGGCTAGTTTTTTGTATTTTTTAGTAGAGACGGGGTTTCACCATGTTAGCCAGGATGGTCTCAATCTCCTGACCTCGTGATCCGCCCGTCTCGGCCTCCCAAAGTGCTGGGATTACAGGCTTGAGCCACCGCGCCCGGCCGGGTTTTTTCTTTCAATAATAAATGCCTTCCCACTTAAATCACAGAGGCATTAATGAGGGATTAATGGCCAGGCACGGTGGCTCACGCCTATAATCCCAGCACTTTGGGAGGCCGAGGCGGGCAGATCACCTGAGGTTAGGAGTTTGAGACCAGTCTGGGCAATACAGCAAGAATCCATCTCTACAAAAAATTTAACAATTAGCCGGGCGTGGTGGCGAGCACCTGTAGTGCTAGCTACTCAGGAGGCTGAGGCAGGGGAATCGCTTGAGTCCAGGAGTTTGAGGTGGCAGTGAGCTATGATGGCAGCACTGTACTCCAGCCTGGGCAGCAGAAGGAAGCCCTGACTCTAAAAAATAGTTAAGATGGTAAGTTTTATGTTATGCGTGCTTATATCAGAATTTATAAATCAACTATCGGCCAGGCATGGTGGCTCACACCTGTAATCCCAACACTTTGGAAGGCTGAGGTGGGTGGATCACTTGAGGTCAGGAGTTCAAGACCATCCTGGGCAACATGGCAAAACCCCAATCTCTACTAAAAATACAAAAAAAAAAAAAAAAAAATTAGCTGGGTGTAGTGGCACGTGCCTGTAGTCCAAGCTATTTGGGAGGCTGAGGCACGAGAATCGCTTGAACTCCGGAGGTGGAGGTTGTGGTGAGCCAAAACTGCACCACTGCACTCCAGCCTGGGCGACAGAGTAAGACTCTGTCTGGGAAAAAAAAAGCGGGGGAGGGATTAGCAGGGGCAGGCGTGCTGGCTGTAGAGAATGAGGCATAAAGATGTCGCCTCTGTCTCCATCTCTGCTGCCCACTCGCCACAGCTGTGACTCTCATACTCACGGACAGTACTGGCTGTAAACTCACTTGCTACTGGGCCCTCTACTCTGTTAATGTTACAGAAAGCTACCGCTTTCCTGCCGGCCTCCATTCACTGAACAAGCACCATCTCTGGTTCTCTGGAATCCACTCATTCCTCCCCACAGCGGTGCCTGGCCCCGCAGCAACAGGGAGAGGCAACGACTTGTGCAGAAACAGGCTTATCAAAGATCCGGTGGGCACTTACCGGTTATTTGCTTCTTCAAAACCGAGGATTTCAGGGAAAAGAGAAGCATTGCCAATTTGATAAAACAAACAAACATTCTGACAGGTGAAGGTGAAGAGGTGTGCATCCAGAGTGGCTGTGAGCAATGCAAGCCTGTGACAGACACAGGCCAGGATGCTAAGAGCCCACCCCAGGGGAGGCTGCTCCAGGCAGCTGCCCACATGGGCACCTGCTGACTACCCCCTACTCACACAGGCAGCAACCCTAGCCAACCCCACCTCAACCCAACGATCAGACTTGGCATCATCCACCCTGGGCAGGCCGGCCTCTGTGTGTGGGAAGGGCACAGCTCCTCCTGGGCAGAGTTTGTGCCAAAGGTTCAACCCACATCTGATCAAGATGGAACATCAGACAAACCCAGAGTGGACATTCTGCAGGACAACTGACTTGGGTAACACCAAAATATCATTGTCATAAAAGAGGGGACAAATGGGGAACTGTTCCAGATTAAAGGAAACAAAAGACTAAATGCGATTCGTCATCTCCAGGTAGATCCAGAACTAGGAGGAAAAGCCAGCAGGAAAGGATGTTCCCAGGACAAGGACACATGGATACGGGCTGTCCCATGGCACCAGCGCAGAATGCCTGACGACAGTGACACTGTGGTTATGTGGGAGAATGCCCCAATCGTGGGAAATAACTGCTGAAGTATGTTGGGGTCACTGACACCTGCAAGTCGCTTTCAAATACTGCTGAGGAAAAAAGTCTCTGCTGAGAGAGAGAAAGCAGACGTAGCAAAACCCCAGGTGAGGGACACGTACACATGCACCCTATTTCTTCCCACTCGCCTGCAGGGTTGGAGTTTTCTAAATCAAAGGCTGGAACCACCTCCCCCTCCCTGCACCCCCATCAGGAGTTCCATTAGTGAGCTCTGCTCTCCCCGCTCCAATGTGCTTCGTGTGCTGCTGTCAAGGGTGCATCCCTACAGGTTCAGAAGAGGAGGAAAGGCTGTCCTGCCTCCACGGAATGCCACCAAGAACCTGCGGCCCACAGAGGGAGGCAGTGGGGTCTGCTCCTCACTTGACAGCTAATTCCCAAGTAGATGACCAGTGGCTCTGACTGCCTGAGGGGCTGGCCTCCTTGCGAGGGTCTTGGCGAGGCACCTGGGGCCAGACTGTTCCCATCAACCACCTTTCCCATTGATCTCCAATGCTGAACTCTATAGCTATACAGATGGAAATACAACTAAAGTAATTTTATTTGCTCTAGTGTGGAATTTTTTTTTTTTTTTTTTTTTTTTTTTTTTTTTACGGAGTCTCGCTCTGCCGCCCAGGCTGGAGTGCAGTGGCCGGATCTCAGCTCACTGCAAGCTCCGCCTCCCGGGTTCACGCCATTCTCCTGCCTCAGCCTCCCGAGTAGTTGGGACTACAGGCGCCGAATTTTTTTTTTTTTAAGAGATAAGGTCTCGCTATGTTGCCCAGGCTGGTCTTGAACTCCTGGGTTCAAGTGATCCTCCCACTTCAGCCTCCCAAAGTGCTGGGATTATAGGTGTGAGCCACCGCACCCATCCCAATGTGAGAATTTGTATTAAAGTACTTACTTGAAATACTTGCTACAGGCCAGGTGTGGTGGCTCACAACTGTAATCCCAGCACTTTGGGAGGTCGAGGGGCGGGGGGGCAGATCACAAAGTCAGGAGTTCAAGACCAGCCTGGCCAATATGGTGAAACCCTGCCTCTACTAAAAATACGAAAATTAGCCGGGCACGGTGGCGGGTGCCTGTAATCCCAGCTACTCCGGAGGCTGAGGCAGGAGAATCGCTTGAACTCAGGAGGTGGAAGTTGCAGTGAGCCAAGATCATGCTACTGCACTCCAGCCTGGGTGACAGAGCAAGACTCTGTCTCAAAAAAAAAAAAAAAAGAAATATTCACTACACAGCTGAGGCCAGTGTAGATTTCTCCCTGAAGATGCTGAGCACTTTCTTAATCTCATTTCTACTTAACTTGAGTTGAGAAAGCTTCTCTGGGAGCAACTCAAATACCCTGAATGTCTCTTACCTTATGCATTTAATGTGGGTTGATTACATGTGGGTCAAGTACATAGTTAGCACAACTCTGAGATAAATACTGAATGTATATTTACTGGTGTGTTTGTGGCCCCATGAGTGGTAAAATCATGTATTACACTATTTTTAACTTATCATAAACTCATCTGTCACTTAAAAAAAGAAAAACAATGACTCACTCTAAATGTCAGGTCATGTGCAAGGGGTGCAGTGTTGAAATACTCAAAAATGGAATCCTGAAAATCTGGAAGTTTGAGCCCTGTAAAAAGAAACAAAGAATAGTCAAGGTAAAAAAAAAACTAAAGTCTACATATTATTTTCAGACAGAAAGACTCAATGTCTTCAAGATGTCAATTCTCCTTAAGTAAGTGATACATCTGACATGATCCCAGTTGAAAAAAACACCAGGCGTTCCTCCAGAGATGAACAATCATCAAAAAGTTCACTTGAAAAAGTAACCAAGGGGGCCGGGTGCCGCGGTGAAACAGAAGCCTGTAATCCCAGCACTTTGGGAGGCCGAGACAGGCGGATCCCACGAGAATCCAGGAGATGAGACCATCCTGGCTAGCTGCAGGTGAAACCCGTCTCTATTAAAATATTAAAAACTAGTGAGGTGGTGAGCGCCTGTAGTCCCAGCTACTCAGGAGGCTGAGGCAGGAAGAATGGCGTGAACCCGGGGAGGCGGAGCTGCAGTGAGCTGAGATCCCGCACTGCACTCCAGCCTGAAGCGACCAGGAATGAGACTCCATCTCAAAAAAAAAAAAAAAGAAAAAAAGTAATGCTCCAAGGGACTGGGCGCGGTGGCTCACGCCTGTAATCCCAACACTTCGGGAGGCTGAGGTGGGCAGATCACCTGAGGTCAGGAGTTAAAGACCAGCCTGGCCAACATGGTGAAACTCTATCTCTGCTTAAAATACAAAAATTAGCTGCACATGGTGGCATGTGCCTGAAATCCCAGCTACTCGGGAGGCTGAGGCAGGAGAATCTCTTGAGCCCAGGAGGTGAGGGTTGTGGTAAGCCAAGATCACGCCACTGTATTCTAGCCTGGGTGACAGAGCAAGACTCTGTCTCAAAAAAAAAAAAAAAAAAAAAAAAAAGGCCAGGCGTGGTGGCTCACACCTGTAATCCCGGCACTTTGGGAGGCCGAGGCGGGCGGATCATGAGGTCAGGAGATTGACCTCATGATCCTGGCTAACACGGTGAAACCTCATCTCTACTAAAAATACAAAAAAAAAAAAAAAAAAAAACTAGCCGGGCGAGGTGGCGGGCGCCTGTAGTCCCAGCTACTCGGGAGGCTGAGGCAGAAGAACGGTGTGAGCCCAGGAGGCGGAGGTTGTAGTGAGCCGAGATCACGCCACTGCACTCTAGCCTGGGCAACACAGTGAGACTCCATCTGGAAAAAAACAAAAAAACAAAAAACCCCAAAACCACAGGGGTGGCTGGGCTGGGGGTAGGTGGAGGAGGAGTAGATCTATCAGGTATTAAAGCAGATTCACTAAGGCCTCTACGATAAGAATCATGGCCGGGTGCAGTGGCTCACACCTGTCATCCCAACACTTTGGGAGGCCAAGGCCAGAGGACTGCTTGAGGCCATGAGTTTGAGACCAGCCTCGGCAACACAGAGAGACCCCATCTCCACAAAAAAATAAGTAAAATTAGCTGGGCATGGTGGTATGTGCCTGTGGTCCCAGCTACTTGGGAGACCGAGATAGGAGGATCACCTGAGCTGGGGAGATTGGGGCTTCACGTGCCCCTGCACTCCAGCCTGGGTGACAGAGTGAGACCCTGTCACACACACACAAAAACACGAATCAAAAAACAAGAATCACATGGTTCTTGCCCATGAACAATGGAACGGGAGAAAATCCAGAAACAGACCCAAGTGCCCATGGTGATCCTATACATGACAACAGTCATACATAAAATCAGCAGGAAAAATAGCTGGTATTAATAACTGCTGCTGGACAACTAGCCAGCCATTAGCAAAAGACAAAACTGGATATACTCCTCAAACTGTATGTCAGAGCGCATTTCAAATGGATCAGTATTCTAATTACAAAAATGAGGCTGGGCACAGTGGCTCACGCCTGTAATCCTAGCACTTTGGGAGGCAAGGCAGGCAGATTGCTTGAGTCCAGGAGTTCAAGATCAGCCTGTGAAATACTGCGAAACCCCATCTCCAAAAAAAAAAAAAAAAAAAAAGAAAGAAAACAATAACTAGCCAGGTATGGTGGCACGTGCCCGTAGTCCCAGCTACTCAGGAGGCTGAGGTGGGAGGATCACTTGAGCCCAGAAAGTTGAGGCTGCAGTGAGCCCTGATCGTGCTACTGCACTCCAGCCTGGGCAACAAAGTGAGACCCTGAATCAATCAATCAATCAATCATGAAGCCACACAAGTATGAGAAGCATGGGAAAATCCCTCCAACAACTGGGAGTTAGCTGTATTTTCCTATTTATGATTCAAAAAAGGAAAAAGACTGAAAATTTGACACACAAAAAATTCTGAAAACCACCTTTTTTTTCTTTTCCTTGAGAGACGGAATCCAGCTCTGTCGCCCAGGCTGGAGTGCAGTGGCGAGATCTCAGCTCACTGCAACCTCTGTTTCCCAGGTTCAAGTGATTCTCCTGCCTCAGCCTCCTGAGTAGCTGAGACTATAGGTATGCACCACCACGCCCAGCCAATTTTTGTATTTTTAGTAGAGATGGCAAAACCACTTTTTTTTTTTTAAGACAGCGTTTTGCTCTTGTTGCCCAGGCTGGAGTGCAATGGTGCAACTGTGGCTCACCGCAACCTCTGCATCCCAGGTTCAGGTTCAAATTGAAACAATTCTCCTGCCTCAGCCTCCTGAGTAGCTGGGATTACAGGCATGCACCACCATGCCCAGCTAATTTTGTATTTTTAGAAGAGATGGGGTTTCTCCATATTGGCCAGGCTGGTCTCGAACTCCAGACCTCAAGTGATCCACCTACCTCGGCCTCCCAAAGTGTTGGGATTACAGGCATGAGCCACTGTGCCCGGCTGCAAAACCACTTTTATTTGGCAAAAAAATAAATAAATGAATAAGCAAAGACAAAGAGAAACAAGGAAAATACTTGCAACTTACATCACAAACAAAAGGACTAATCCCCATAATGCAAAAGGCTTTTAGAAATCCATCAGACTAATAACCTGAATTTTTAAAAGTGGGCAAACAATAAAAATATATAATGCACAAAATACAAAAGTTCCTCACACACATAAAAAGATGCTCCATCTTACTTATGAGAAACATGCAAGTTAAACCTCTATGGAGATGCTATTTCTCACCTATTCAGAGCAGCAAAAATCCAAAAGTCTGAAATCCTACTTTGTGGGTAGGCTGTGGGGCAGAAACCCCTCATGCAGAGTAGGAGGAGTGTCAGTGCACAGTCTCTGGAGGCCTGTCCGTCAGCACATAGCACGAGTGTACAGGCATGTTTGCCCTTTGCCCTGGCAATCCCACTTCTAGAACTCTATCCCGAAATACACCGACAAAAATAGGAAATGTTCTATCCATTCGGCCACTCCTGGCAGCACTTTCTATGACAGCAAATGCCAGGGAATAACCCATCCCAGCGGCTGGCCAGCCCACGGCAGTGCACAGTGTAGCTGCAGAGGGGGCCAGGGGCCCCCCCCCAGCACAAAATGATGCCTTTTATGTAATCAGGGGATGCAAATGTGTGCCTAGATTTGTGTGTATTTGCCATATGTTTTCAAGATGAAAGGAAGGATAGGCTGGGCACGGTGGCTCACACCTGTAATCCCAGCACTTTGGGAGGCTGAGGTGGCTGGATTGCCTGAGGTCAGGAACTGCAGACCAGACCAGCTTGGCCAACATGGCACAATCCCATCTCTACTAAAAACACAAAAATTAGCCAGGGATGGTGGTGGCGTGTGCCTGTAATCCCAGCTACTTGGGAGGCTGAGACGGCAGAAGCGCTTGAACCCAGAATGCAGAGGTTGCAGTGAGCCGAGATCACGCCACTGCATTCCAGCCTGGGTGACAGAGCAAGACTGTTTCACAAAAAAAAAAAGGAAGGATAAACCAAAAACAATGGCTAGCTTTGGGGAAAATATCTTTGAAGATGCTGTTTGAAAATGTTGATTTTGGAATTCTGTAGGTACTTTACGTAACTAAAGTAACTATTAAGTTGAAAAGAAAATAAAACCACTCATTTGAAAAATATTTATATTCAAATAATGCAGAACTGCCTGATGTTAATTTACCAGTATCTGCTCTGAATTTTTCTTCCATCTTTTTCTTCAAAATTTCCATTTCTTCTAATAATTCTCTGTTTTTGGCTTCAGAGTCCTTCAGTTTGCTAAAATAAAAAATAAATGGCTTTAAGTGCACTGAGAAGAGGTTGTCTATGAGGCGGTCTGGGGCAGGGCAGGATGAGAGGGCCGGGGTTTCTCCCCAACACCGGGGACTGTTCAGAACACGGCAGCTCATGCTGGGCCTTTCTACTGCAAACACTACAAACAGTATGAATATTTCAAATATAAACATTCAAGCAGGAATTTAAAAAGTCATGGCTTAGGAAGGTGTGTCTCATGATGGCCTAACGGAGCTTTGACCTTCCTAGTCTCCTTCCCAGGCGAGTCCTCTGTTCTCCAGGGACACAGGGCCCAGGCCGCTCAGCCATCAGCCCCGTCAATATCTTTCCCATAACTGGCAAGATGGTGGCTGCATCAAGAAGCACCACACCAGCCGTACCGGCAGCCTTGCAATTCCAGCAACTTCATGGAGGGGACAGAGAAAGTCCGGCTGCCACGGGGAACAGCTGGCCAGGAGGGACGCAGTTTGTGGGGGCCGGGGGGCGTTCCACTTATCAGTGGGGTGACAGCGGGCAAATCACCTGCAGAGTGCGTAAGCAGGAGTAACAAGAGTGCCTGCCCTGTTGGGCTGTGGGAAGGTCACAGGATTTAACAGAACAGTCTTACAGCAGTTCCCGGTACAAAGGAAGTCAATTTAACTGAAACCTATTACCATTAATTCTTTTAGCCCCAAACTAACAGGATTTGGGACTCAGTAAATTCTGTTAAACACTGTCCCTTCTAGGTCCTCGTCCGCCTCATGGCACAGCACAGCTGGCCTGGTTTTTATGAAACTGACTTTCATTATCGTATCCTTATAAAACAGGATCTGCAAAGAGGAAACTCTCAGCTAATACTGACTGAATTTACTGCTGTGTGAAAATGGCATTTTCGTTACTGCTTGGAGTTGGAGAAAAATTTCAAGTGAGAATGCCATCTTCAGCCTCTGTTTTAAAATATTTGCATTAGCTTGAAAGGAACAATCCTGAGTTAGTGAATGGAGCGGCATGGAGGTGACTAAGCAGTGAGAGGGGCTTCTGTCAGACAGTGGTATGAGTCTCACTACCCAGCGCGGGGGCACAAGCACCCGCTGCTGTCAAAACACGGCTTGCACTGCACTGCACACCCCCGCGGCAGGCGAGGCCCTGCACCCTTGTGGCCACCTCCTCCGTGCCAGAATGGCCTGCTATTCAGGGCTCCTGCAGGTAAACCCGACTCGCTGCCTCCTAAGGTGCCAGTAAACACCGTGGCCCCGATTTTCCAGGTGAGGAGCATCAGAGCCCACAAGGCTCAGGGCTGGCTGAAGGCCACACAGCCCCCGCTCCTACTCAGAGTTAGACCCCAGCACCAAGTACCTTTCCAAGGTGAGGTTGGCATCCTTGACCTTCCTCAGCTCCTCCTGGACAAGCTGCTTGGCCCGGATCTCCGCCTCCAGGGCCGACTGCAGCTCCAGCCGCGCGGACATGTCCAGCTTCTGGCTGCGGCGCACCTTCCACAGTGGATCCTTGCGACATGGTTACAGTGTTAAAAATGCACTTTCAGTTATCTACTTGTTAAACTAATGTTAACAAATAAGTTATCTTTGTCTAACCTTAAGCCATTACTGTCTCACTTAGGTATTAACTCTAAATTATTGAGGTGCCTCAGGAGTTTCAGTTTTGATATTTTATGACTTTTACTCTTCCTTAGAAATCTTCTAAAAAAGAACATTTACTTTATCTTTGAGAAGAATAAAAGTAATTCTGTGGTACAACCTCTTTTTTTTTTTTTTAGATGGAGTTTTGCTCTTGTTGCCCAGGCTGGAGTGCAATGGCGTGATCTCAGCTCACTGCAACCTCCGCCTCCAAGATTCAAGCAATTTTCCTGTCTCAGCCTCCCCAGTAGCTGGGATTACAGGTGCACGCCACCACGCCTGGCTAATTTTTGTATTTTTAGTAGAGACAGGGCTTCACCATGCTGGCCAGGCTAGTCTCAAACTCCTGACCTCGTGATCCACCCACCTTGGCCTCCCAAAGTGCTGGGATTACAGGCGTGAGCCGCTGCGCCCGGCCTCTGTAGTGCAATTTGTATTTGGGTCCACTGAACCCTGGACCTTTTACAAACCTAAGGTACATTATAGGGTTCGGTTATCTTTTTCTCATAATTTGAAACATTTTGCGATTTCACCATCCTGGGAATTATGTCATTACTCATTCCTACCTGTGATTAAAAAAAAAAAAAAAAGACTAAAATAATAAGGGAAGAATGACGGAGTGACCTAGGATGAAGCAACAGTGGAATATGCCAGTTCACTAACATCACCCTTCTGTTTTCTTACTGAGTTGCCCAATGTATGATATCAACTTTCAGGAGGTATAAAAGAAGTCTAGAGATGCCATCTTGCTGATTTTTCTTTTTTTAAACCAAAAACCTTCATTGAACACAACTGAGAATTCTTCATTTTCCATCTACAATGGTAAAGAGAAGAAAATGGACAGAGGAACGCCAGGTGTGGTGGCTCACACCTGTAATCCCAGCACTTTGGGAGGCTGAAGCGGGCAGATCACCTAAGGTCAGGAGTTTGAGACCAGCCTGGCTAATGTGGCGAAACCCTATCTCTACTAAAATACAAAAATTAGCCTGGTGTAGCGATGCACACCTGTAATCCCAGCTACCTGGGGGGCTGAGGCAGGAGAATCACTTGAACCCAGGAGGTGGAGGTTGCAGTGAGCCGAGATCACGCCACTGCACTCCAGCCTGGGCGATAGAGTGAGACTCCATCTCGGCGGGGGGGGCGGGGGGGAAATACACAGATCACTAAATGAACCAATAAAATTTGATAAAGCTCTCTGAGGGCAGAATCCAGTCTTAATTTGATACCACAGAGCTCAGTGCTCAATAATTATTTGCTAAACGAATGAATGCCACTGAGAGAAGCCATGATGATCTGAAAGCTGGCAAATGTTAGCATTCCTTAAACTGAGGAACTGGTTGCACAGAAGTCTCTTGCATCACTGTAATTCCCTAAATAGTACTTAAATGTCACATTCACACTTAAAACCATTAACAAATTATTCAGTAATAGAAATGCAGGCATTACACAAAACCTACCAGTGTTCTTGACCCCAGACTAGAACTCCTCAAAGCCTCGAGCTCTTCGGTCATCTTGGAAGCAAGAGCTTGAAGGTAACCCCGGGCATCTTTCTCATCGCTGACCCTGGAGGAGGGAACAGATGTTCTGTCTCACGAAGCATAGCTATCAGCGAGAAGCCAAACAAGAAGGGGACGTTCCCACCTTCCTTGGGACACAGTGACACACCGTCACGTCAGCCAGAGTGCCCACAGTGTACCCATTGTATACGCAGGATCACACTGATGAAAGCATCGTCACATGGCACGACTGCAGTTTAAAAAGACACCGAACTTCCAAGACTCAAGAATGAAAAAATTATATTACCCCATAGATATATACACCTACTATGCACCCACAAAAATTAAAAATAAAAACTCTTTTAAAAATTACAACTTCACACCTTAGGAGCGGAGGGCCAGGTCCCAGCTCACTCCAAGTCTCCCTGCTGCTTTCGCAGCCACTTCAGGAGGGCTCTGCCTCCCGTATCTCTGAGAACGTGAGGGGTGTGAATGGCTTGCCCCAAGTCCTTCAGTGGGTTGGTGGGGGCGTGTCTCCACCTCCAGTCCAACAGAACCACTGCCCCAGACATGAGAAGTTCTGGGGAACAGCAACGAGACCTGCATCCCAGCCTGAGAGGCACGACCTGGTGTGGAGCACAGGATCAGGCAGCAGAGGCGGGACAGGCCTCGTGGACTGAGCAGGGAGTTGCTTTACGGCCGCTAATGGGGCCGCGCACGTACCACTGAATGATTTCCGCAATCTGAGCTTCCCAGTGGGCCACCGACTCCTTCTTGGCTGCCAGATCCTGCAGCTCATCCTCCAGCTGTCTATTTTGAGCTGTGAGTTTATCCACAAAGGAACAGAGCTGAAATGAAACAATTTCACCACAGAACTTGTTAATCGGGCATCCTTTAAGTATGCTGGCATTAACACTGGAAGTTCCTTTGAAGACTTTGAAAGTTTTCTTTAATCGTCATGAGATTTTTTTTTTTTTTTTTTTTTTTTTTTTTTTGAGACGGAGTCTTGCTCTGTCCCCCAGGCTGGAGTGCAGTGGCCAGATCTCAGCTCACTGCAAGCTCCACCTCCCGGGTTTACGCCATTCTCCCGCCTCAGCCTCCTGAGTAGCTGGACTACAGGCACCCGCCACCGTGCCCGGCTAATTTTTTTGTATTTTTAGTAGAGATGGGGTTTCACCGTGGTCTCGATCTCCTGACCTTGTGATCCACCCGCCTCGGCCTCCCAAAGTGCTGGGATTACAGGCGTGAGCCACCGCGCCCGGCGAGATTTTTCTAAACTAAGTTCATGATACGGATTTTTTCACTGTATCTAGCTTAAGTCACATTTCAACTCAAATCTAAACCTAAACTGATGCAGCTAGTGACTTCAGGCAATTGGCACCTTTTCGCTGAATACAAACATCCTATTTAAAAGACCAAATCCATTACTTCATTCAAAAATCAAAACAGTCACGTGTGGTGAAACAGCAAGAACACAGGCTGAGAAACACGTCCTTGTGCACGCAGCGTGAATGTACTCACACAAGCCTAGATGGTGTGGCTGCTGCACGCCAGGCCCTGTGGCACAGCCTGTCAATTCCAGGCCACAGCCTGCATACCATGATGCTGTGCGGGACGCTGTCGGTGGCTGTAACACAATGCTAAGTATCTGTGTATCTCAACACAGAAGAGGTAAAGGACAGTATTACAATCGTATGGGATGTCTGTTGTATACAGGGTCTGTCATTGACGGAAGCATCGTTATATGGCACACGACTGCACTGTAAAAAGATCCCAAACTTCGGCTGGTGCGGTGGCTCACACCTGTAATCCCAGCACTTAGGGATGCCGAAGCCCGTGGATCACGAGGTCAGGAGATCGAGACCATCGTGACTAACACAGTGAAACCCCATCTCTACTAAAAATACAAAAAATAAGGCCGGGCACGGTGGCTCACGCCTGTAATCCCAGCACTTTGGGAGGCAGAGACGGGCAGATCATGAGGTCAGGAGATCAAGATCATCCTGGCTAAGACGGTGACACCCCGTCTCTACTAAAAATACAAAAAAAAAAAAAAATTAGCTGGGCGTGGTGGCGGGCGCCTGTAGTCCCAGCTACACGGGAGGCTGAGGCAGGAGAATGGCGCGAACCTGGGAGGCGGAGCTTGCAGTGAGCAGAGATCGCACCACTGCCCTCCAGCCTGGGTGACAGAGCAAGACTCCAACTCAAAAAAACAAAAAAAACACCACAAAAAATTCGCCGGGCGTGGTGGCGGGCGCCTATAGTCCCAGCTACTTGGGACACTGAGGCAGGAGAATGGCGTGAACCCGGGAGGCAGAGCTTACAGTGAGCCAAGATCACACCACTGTACTCCAGCCTGGGGCAACAGAACGAAATTCTGTCTCAAAACAAACAAACAAAAAAGATACCAAACTTCCAAGACTCAAGAATGACATTCTAGTCCCCCATAAATATATATACCGACTACGTACACACCCACACAAATTAAAAATTAAAAAAAAATTTTTTTAAATTACAATTTCCATACAAAGTGCTAACTCAGGTACTTTGAATTAATTACCTTTTCATTTTCAGCGGTTAGCTTCTTGTTTTCATCAAATAGCATTGCTCTTTCTCGTTCGTATTTATCTTTTACTGTACCTACCGCCTCCTCCATCTCGTTATGCCTGCCAAGGTGAGCGAGAAACAGTTTTAAAAGCTCGTAACTTCGCTAATATTCATTATCTATGGCATAGGTATCAGCTTTCATCTTCTCAACTGAGGAGCTCATCAACACCTACCGTTCTCGCCTTGACTTTTCTAACTTATCTTTTAACATCAAGATTTCTTTCTGCAGGGCCAGCTGGTGGCTTTCTGAATCATGCACCTCCTTCTTCACATTTTTCACTTCGAGCACATGGGAGGCCTCACGTCTGACCAATTCCTCTTCATAAAATAAGACTTTCTTCTCCAGCTCGGATTTGATTTTGGAAATCTCTTGCTGGTGCTCTAAAGTGGCACCTGCTCCCCGGCCTCCTTGCTTCATCTGAAGACAAAGGTTAACATAAGTTGACGAACCTCTGTGTCCTCAAGGGTCACATTGTCCTTTCATCCCCTTTCATCCCCAGCAAGTGCAGACACCTTCCCAAGGACCGTGTATGCCTGGACTACACCAGATGATGTAGCTGACCTGGCTAACGTGATCCAGATTCTAGGGGGTCACAGCAGGAGACAGCCTTGCAGGGGGATGTGCCCGGGTCTGCCTGGGACCCTGAAGCTCTCTGCCCCACACCCTGTTCATTCAGGCCTGCAGCATTCTTCTGAGGGCTGACTCTGTGCTGGGCCCCTCCTTGTGACTGCAGTGACACAGAGGTCTCTGCTCTCACGTGGTTGGCCGGAACTGACAGCAAACCAGTAAACGGGCGGAGGGGCTCTGCACCCCAGCCGGGTTGTAGGGAGCGGAAGGCGTGCCGGGATGGCTGGGGCGGCATCTGTAAGGTGCTGGCCTATTAAGTGAAGTGTCAGGCTAGGGGCAAAGAACAAGGGCACAGGCCGGAGTGAGGTGGGACGTGCTGGCAGTGCTTGTAGCACGCAGAGAGGCCAGTGTGTCTGGAGTGGCGGGGACGGGAGGGGTGGGAGAGGCACTGCTGGGCTGGAGCGGGCAGGAGGGTGGCTGCTGGACAGCTGTGAAGCCACGGAGGCCCTGACCACACAGGAATGTGATCCGGCTTTGGTCTGCCAAGCTCACTCTGCCTGCTGTGCAGAGCAGAGACTCGAGGGCTGAGAAAGGAGCAAGAGCCTCGGGCACCACACGCTGAGGTCCAGCCAAGCCACGCTGCCAGAGAGGAACAGCATCTCAGGCCCACGTCCCAGAGGAAGAGCTACCAGATCACCGAGGGGAAGGGAGAGGGCAGACCCATCACATGCAGCCCACACATGAGGAGACCCAGGCCACGCTATACTGCCAAGGAGATCCGCCCCCAGCCCCTCGCCCACTCGGCCGCTGCGGCCTTCCCCACTCCCGCCCTCTGCAGCCTCCCGGCCACCCTCCGGCCCCACCAGCAGGCCCTGACTGATGGCCAGTCTGCTTCCTCCCCAGTCAGCAGCAGGTTACAGGCTTTAAGGAGCTTTCCCAAAACTCAACTGCACTGAATTTAGAATACCACGACGTGAAGAAGGCTATGAACTCACGGGGCTGGAGCAGGAAATGAGATATTAGTTTCCTAGGACTTATAGTGAACTGCTTTAAACTTTTATATAGGAAAGGAAAAAAATGAACTTGGCCTTTAAAAATGAAAGCAGGCACAAAGGCAGCGGTCACACCCCCACCTCTCCACACACGGGTCTTGCCTCAACAGCCTCGGGTGACACTCAGCCTGGACCACACATTACACAAGGTGACTTCCACGTGGTGGCATCAGCAAAGATGAGCATTCCTCTCGGTTAAGGGCAGAGACCCCCGCCCAGCACTACCTTGAGGGCCTCCAGCTCGCTTTCCATTTGCTTGCAGAAGTTCTCACTGTGCTCACGAAGCTTGCGCTCCTTGGAGGCCTCAGCAACAGCATCATCAAGCTGAGCTTCCAGCTACAAGAGGAAAATCCGGTTTCCATTAACACAAAGCGAGCTCCACATCACCAGTTAGAGCAGCACCCACGGGACCTCTACAAGAACAAGACCTCAAAGGACCTTTGTGCGTGTTTGCCCTTCATCAAATCTTACCACAAATGGAAGTTTGAGGAATACACTTCAGGGTTCAACTGGGATGGTTGGTTAGTAATAAAACAACGTTCAACTCTAGCTTAAACTGATACTTTTAAATTTCAAGAAGGATAAATTTCTTGAAATTTAAATTTCACTGATTTGTGAAAACAAGTACTTTTGATATCTGTAGAACTTGAATTCATTAATTAAATGGGCCATTTCAAACACGCACAAGAGCGAGCAGAACAGCAAACCCGCGTGCCGCACCCAGCTTCGACAGTGAGCTCTGGAGCCAAGCCCGCTTCATCTCTGCCTGTGCCCAAACCACTTGAGGGCGAATCCCAGGCACTGTCACCACTTCCCCCGTAGGTGGAATGCTAATTCCTCTTTAGGGGGATCACTAACTTCAGTTTTAACTGCCTATAACTACAAATATATTTGGGTTGCAAAATAGACTGTCTAAGAAGAAAACAAACAGGTCCTCTGTGGCTAAAGAACAAAGAGCCCTGAACTTGAAAGGAGCAGGAGCATGTGCTTCCAGGCCTTCTCATTCATGGGATTTATCAAGGAAACTTTAACAGAGTTCTAAACTAAGCACTGCTTAAAATATGTCACAGCAGAACACTCGGAATACCTAGGGCGGCAGGGGCTGAAAACCCCTGTGGTCCTGAGACGTTGTCAGGGGTGTGCAGGGCCCTTCCTTTCCTAATCAGCTATGTGTGGGAGCCAGGATTTCTTCATGTACTTTATCCCGAACAGCGCAGCAAAACAGACTGAAGAAACAGTCATGAGAACTCACCATTTTCTATTCAGCCAGATATTAAAAAAAAGCTAACAAAGTGTAAAAAATGCCATTCTTCTTGCCAAATTTTTAAAGAAATAGATACTTTTCATTAAACATGTTACATATGTTAACATGAAATGGGTTTTCATTGCATTAACAAAATTCTGTTTTAATTTCTGCCATGGTGCATGTTGAGAGCTGTAGCCTACATAAGAAAGCTCTCTGGGGTTGCAATCATTCCAACAGTGGCGACGAGTGCTGCGTCAAGACACTTCAGAGGCGCTCACCTCGGCAGGCGGCCTCAACTGTGCTTCGCTGTGATTTGCCTTTCATATATACATATTTTTTTTTTGAGACGGGAGTCTCACTCTGTCGCCCAGGCTGGATTGCAGTGGCACAATCTCGGATCCCTGCAGCCTCCACCTCCTGGGCTCAAGCGATTCTCCTGCCTCAGCCTTCCAAGTAGCTGGGATTACAGGTGACCGCCACCATGCCCAGCTGACTTTTTTGTTTTTTTGGTAGAGATGGGGTTTTGCCATCCATGTTGCTCAGGCTGGTCTCCAACTCCTAAGCTCAACGATCCAGCCATCTCGGCGCCTCCCACAGGGCTGGGATTCCAGGCGTGAGCCCCGCACCCGCCCGTGATCTGCCTTTCTACTGCCACCTGCCCTGTGTGGACTTATTCACATAAGCCAGGCCACATCATAGCACAGTATAAACACCCTCTATTTACTTAAAAGGGAATTAAAGAAAATCAGCACCACAAGAACCTTATTGTAATTTCACCGATATTGAGGGACGAGAACAACAAAATAAATGCTCAGCCCATCAACTTACTTGGCTCCACAGAAAATTTCCAACCCCTTTTATACTACTGCAGCCCAAGATTCCAAAGACGTTTTATAAAAGTCACACAACAGTCCAGTGGACACCATCCCTGAACCATCCCCACAGCCACCTCTTTCCTGAGCTTCTCGGCTCTCCGCATCTCCTGCCGCATGGCGTCCACCTTCTGCGTGGCCACCTCCATCTCTTCCTCCTTGTCCCGCAGCTGCCGGGACACCTTCTGCTTCTGGGCACGGAGCTCTGCCATGCGCTCGTTCAGCTCCGAGAATTCCTGCAGGGCCAGCTTTCGCTGCTGATGGGCGTCTTTGAGTTCCTTGGCCTGGGATTTCAGCCGCTCTGAGGCTTCAACCAGTTGCTGAACAAAAACAATTACAGACGTTTTACGTTTGCCTAGCAAAGTCTTGGAAGGCTGGAGGTTTGGTCTTCCACGATACTGAGGAGTTAAAAGCGACAGCCGATGCTGGTTACAGATTAGAGCCACAGATCTGAGAAATTCCCTACTTGGAAAAAGACCTACGCTGTGTCTCACGCCACCCACAAAGGCAATGGGAAGGCCGCCTGGGTTCAGGTGCCGAGCACCAACTGCACACCAAGAAAGGCCCCACAGGCTGGGCACAGTGGCTCACACCTGTAATCCCAGCACTTTGGGAGGCCGAGGCGGGCAGATCACCTGTGGTCAGGAGATGGAGACCATCCTGGCTAACATGGTGAGACCACGTCTCTACTAAAAATACAAAAAAAGTGCATCGTGGTGGTGCGTGCCTGTAGTCCCAGCTACTCAGGAGGCTGAGGCAGGAGAATGGTGTGAACCTGGGAGGCAGAGGCAAGATCCAAGATCCAGAGCCAAGATCGTGCCACTGCACCCCAGCCTGGGCGACACAGCGAGACTCCATCTCAAAAAAAAAAAAAAAAAAGCCCCACAACCACGCAGGGGCAGCGTGCTTACAGGAGGACGCCTGGCTCCGTAACGACAGCCTCTGCCCGACGTCGCCTGCAGAGCCGCAAAGCTGAATGAAGCATTTGGGCACTCAATCGGGTTCCTTCAACATCAGCAAAATCCGTAAAGAACACACAGACACCAAGTGCTGAAGGTGAAGTCACAGAGAAGAACTGCATAGAAACAAGTGCTGGACAGCCTGCCCTTCGCTGGAGACTGGGGTGCGGGTGAAGAACTGCATAGAAACAAGTGCTGGACAGCCTGCCCGTCACTGGAGACTGGGGTGCGGCTGCTGGCTGTCACTCTGCACTCACCACACTGATGACCCTGACCTCCCTGCAGCCCATCTGGTCAACTACCTGGCAGTTCAGTCACTGTTGCACCTGCTCGTCTGAGATGGAAGTGACAAGACCCTGAGCAAGCTGGCAGAGCAGCTGCCCACACGCGGACGGGAGGCCTCCCCAGGCCTCTCCGGGCCCACTGGGAGGTACTATGACCCTGTCAAGCAATGAGGTGCCACACACCCCACACTGCACTTTGATAAGTCACTCAGGTGGATGACACCACAGATTATCTTAAGAAACAATTTGGGTTTGATATCTGGCACATTTTACAGAACAGATCACAAACTACAGGTTCAAGGATAACATGTATCAATGAATGTATTTTAGAAAACACGTATATAACTAACATGGTGGCACCTGAGCATAAAAGTTTTCCATATATTACTAAAAATGAAATTTATAAAGGAATTATGGGGTGAAATCACCCAGATTTTAACACAGGGCCTCTGCTGCAGTTCCCTGTCATTACTAAGGGGCCCTCTCTAAGAGCAGAGGCCTGGTGGAGAGAAGGGGAGGGCCTGGCTCCAGACACAGCGTGTGCTGCCACGGCCACCATGCCCTAAGGACATGAGAAGGAGAAGGAGGAGCTGCACAATGTAGAATGCAGTGGGGTGCTGCTTTCTCTGTGGGTCTGAAGTGGAGACTGGAAAGGCTGATTGTGAGGTGGATACCCGCTGTGGGCGAGGGGGTGGAAGGCACCTGCCACTGGGACCCAAGCTCTGCCAGCCGACACGGAGGCTGTGCAGCAGGCAGGTGTGGCAGGGGCCCCGGGGCCACGCTTGGCCCTGGTGTCCTGCATGCAGCAGGGACAGCCCATGGGCAGTAGTCCCAAGAGGCCTTCCACCGTCTGCATGAATGTGACCTTACAAAACTCTGCAAGGTCCTGTAAGCCTTTCCCACCCCGAACCGAGCCACCTACCTTGTGCAGCTCCTCCTTCTCCTGCCGGACCACGCGGTGCTGCTTCTCCAGCCCCCGCAGCCGCTGCGTGGAGTCCTCACGCTCTTGGCGAAGTGCCACTGTGTCCTCAAGCTGTCGCTCGAGCCTGTTTGAATCTGGGTAAAAGGGGAAATAAACTGTGTTCCTTTATGTGCAGTGACTATATGCAAACTTTACGTTAGCTGACTTACTGATAGGAAATTATTTAATAATTCACAACACTCTTTTCCATCCAGAGGTTTTTTTTACTTACACACACACACACACACACACACACACACACAGTGTCACGGGCAGAGCTACCTGCACACCTGTGCTGAACAGGCTCCCTAGACTTTGATCTGACAAGAATCTCCCCTGAGGACTGGGAGCCCTTGGGTGGCACACATATTCGTCTGCTCAGTCCCTCTAACCTGTGTCACCCAGCATAGTGCCTGGCCCTTGTCCTTTTTCAGTGTGCAAGAAAGGTTTATTTAGTAAGTGACTCAATCAAAGAAGTCCGTTTTTGCATCAGGACAGTGGGGTTCCTGATAGGAAACACAGAGAAGGTGAGAGATTCAAAGTGCGCTTTGCAGGTGAAGGTCAACTGCAGGGCCAACCTGTGTGAGGTTAAGGCTTAAAAGGGACTGGAGTCAGGCCGGGCGCAGTGGCTCAAGCCTGTAATCCCAGCACTTTGGGAGACCGAGGTTGGCGGGTCACGAGGTCAGGAGATGGAGACCACCCTAACACAGTGAAATCCTGTCTCTACTAAAAATACAAAAAATTAGCCAGGCGTGGTGGTGGGTACCTATAGTCCCAGCTACTTGGGAGGCTAAGGCAGGAGAATGGCATGAACGTGGGAGGTGGAGCTTGCAGTGAGCCGAGATCGCACCACTGCACTACAACCTGGGCGACAGAGCGAGACTCCGTCTCAAAAAAAAACAAACAAAGTGACTGGAGCCTTTAGGGAACTTTGAAAACCCAGGAACCACCAAGAGAAAGTGGTGACGGCAGGTCTAGCACCTACAACACCAAGGAGCAGGCCGAGTCACTGATTAAGCTTTAGGAGGAAAGCAGCTCTAGGGACTCTGTCTGAGAGCCACAAAGAGGAAAACTGTAACAGAGAAGCAGAAAATAGCCAGATAACGTTCAGATAAAATATCGGGAATTGATTCTAGCTGGTGACTATAAAATAGTATCATTAGAACTAAGCCAGTTGGGGCTGGGCACGGTGGCTCACGTCTGTAATTCCAGCACTTTGGGAGGCCGAGGCGGTCAGATCACCTGAGGTCAGGAGTTCGAGACCAGCCTGGCCAACATGGTGAAACCCTGTCTCTACTAAAAATACAAAATTAGCCGGGCGTGGTGGCACATGCCTGTAATTCCAGCTACTTGGGAGGCTGAGGCAAGAGAATCACTTGAACCCGGGAGGTGGAGGTTGCAGTGAGCTGAGATTGTACCACTGCACTCCAGCCTGGGGGACAAAAGTGAAACTCTGTCTAAAAAAAAAAAAGAACTGACCAAAATTTCAGAACTCTAAATAAGCTTGCTAAAGCCTAAGCTTTTTTTCTGCTTTCCTACCTTATGAAAAGGACTCTGAAATCCCCTTTTAAGAGGGTAATGACCAAAAACAGAGACTAAGAAGTCATACTTTTTTAAACATACCTGCTATTTTATTCTTCAAGCGTTCGATTTCTTCATTTAGCTTTTTGATTTCTTTATCTCGGTTTGAATTGCTGAGGGCCCGAGATGAGCCGTGGAGGGACTGCACGGTCTGGGTGGACTCTGAGGGATGGAGAGACAGCGTGAGGTGCAGCCTGGCCACAGCGCCCCCTCCCAGCCCCAGAGCCGACGCCGCCCTCACCTTGCAGCTTCCTGCTCAGCTCCAGCTTCTCCTGTTCCAGCCTCCGAATCCTCCTCTCGTAAGCTTCCATCTGCAGGCTGTGCTCCAGGTCCCGCTGCACATCCTCATCTTTGGTTAATGTGTTAGACTGCATTATGCTCTTCAGAGAGCCTCGATCAGAAAAACAGCTGGGAAATCAAGCAACAGGTTTTGATCTACTGAAAATTCAGCGATTTCATTAGCATTTTCAAACTTCCTGGGGTGAAACGCAGTCTTTTTAAATTGGCAAACAAAAATACCCAAGAAAAGACTTTATTGTTTATGGAGCCAAAGTTAGATAAGTGACCGGATGGTCAAGGACACACTGACAAGGGCACTCCCCACTGCTGGTCAAAGAAAGCGCCTCTGCAAAGGAGGGGAAATGGCATTTCTGAATCATCCCTCACACTTAACTATAAACGCAGAACCAGAAAGCATGGATTTTGCATAAAGCAAGGCTTAAAGGGCAGCCCCAGCTCTTGTCTGGAGGTCAGCAGTGTGCACGGACCATAGACCTTCCTCGTTTGGCCACCAACTGGCCAAGCAATCCAGACAGCTCTTTCAACCCTTCTTCCCTTGCAGGCTAAGCCACCAATTCTAGCACTGACCAGCATGCTAAGCCCCCTAACAAGGACCAGACCACTCGATGACATGCACATCCAAGGCACAGGCTGAAGCCCAGGATGGCTCTCATTTAACAGCTTAATTTTTGGGCTGCTTTAGGAGTTACTCAGATCTGCTTAGCTCTTTATGTGACAATGAAGTCAGGAAAATTTTGAGCTCCTATGCTGAGTCCCATAAAGGCACCCAGTCCCCTTCACAGAAGACCTGGTGTTTCTCCACAGGTGGTCTGAGAGTGCTGGGCTGCTCTAGCCCTGCGGGGTCGGTCAAGAGGAGAGCTCTAGGCCTATCTGGCCAAACTACAGCCATGGGCCTGGGACCGGCAAGTGTAACAAGCTCTCAGTGAGCTGGGATGTACCAGAAAGGTCAAGAACCTCTGCACTGGCAGCTGGTAAATCAATATGCCCACCCAGAAAGCCTCCTGCGGGCGGGAAGAGAGCAGCGGTCACTTTGGCTTATGGGCTGTTTAACCCTGGCCAACAGCAGCGGTCACTTCGGCTTACGGGCTGTTCAACCCTGGCCTCTCACACCAAAAGAGATTTCCTCCAAGCTAAAGTAGAAATACGGGGATGTCGGCCGGGTGTGGTGGCTCATGCCTATAATCCTGGCACTTTGGGAGGCCAAGGAGGGCAGATCATGAGGTCAGGAGATCGAGACCACCCTGGCCACTATGGTGAAACTCCATCTCTACTAAAATAAGATTAGTCGGGCATGGTGGCGGGCACCTGTAGTCTCGGCTAATCAGGAGACTGGGGCAGGGGAATTGCTAGAACCCAGGAGGCGGAGGTTGCAGTAAGCTGAGATTGCGCCATTGCACTCCAGCCTGGGCAACAGAGCAAGATCCCGTCTCAAAAAAAAATAAAATAAGATAAAAAAAAGTATGGGGATATCTCCCTCTCAAGACATTTTCAACTGTGGTTCCAGTTGCCAGAAGACGCTGGGAATTAGATTCTGTGGCACAGTGGGAGCTTCCATTGTCTCATTTCACCTCCCCCACCTCCCTTTCTTCCTAACCCCTCTCCTCTCGGCCCCAGTTTCCTTTTAAAATAGAGGTGGACCATCTCAGGCGACACAAATTTGCAAAGAGGCCCATTTGGGACAGGAGCCCACGGCACACAATCCTTACAAAAGGCAGCAGAGTGCTCTGACTGAAGCCAGCTCTCAGCTGAGTGCGTGCGGCAACTGTTCCGCCTGCTGCAGCCACCGACTGGATCAGAGCTAACCCTGCCAATGGTGGTGGCCTATTGGTCAGGGGTCGGCAAACTACGGCCTCTGGGAGAAATCCTGCCCGGGGCCTGTTTTTGCACCATTATGAGCATGAACGGTTTTAATATTTTTAAAGGGTTGTAAATAGAAGAACATACAGCAAAGGCCATGAAACCTGAATTCTTTACGACCTGGATATCTGTAGAGAAAAAGCCTGCAACCTTGCTATGGTAACACCTGTAGTCATCAGGTGTGTATATTTTAAGAACAAAAACCCATCTCCATCTCCCTTAAGTAATGGCCTCCCAGCACACACCCCACCCACCAGCCCGCTCCTAGGGACAGAGTGTGGTGTCTGACTGTTCATCTACCACAAGGGAAGGCTCTCCCTGGTGAATGATAAATCCAGACGTACCTTTCCGTTGTGAATGTAAAACCAATGAATGGCAAATGTAATCCAGAAAAGCCTGTGTGAGAACCAGGAGGTAATATTTCCTGCATAAGAACATACACAACACAAATGAAATCTACATTCACACCAACAGGTAAAAAGAGGAAAGATGGTTACAGTCATGGTGACAGGAGGCACTGGGCAGAACACGTGGCCTTGGAGAATGCAGACTCCATGATGTCCTCTGCAGGGGAGCTGAGTATGGCAGATCTGTCTTTCTCAAGCCTGGCCCCATTCACTGTATGTACAATAAAGCTCACAGGATACATGCACTGATTTTGATGATGACAATGGCACAGGCCGTTACCAGGTTAGTGATTTTCAAAGACTTCTTAAAGCCACAGAATCCACTGCTTAACACAACTGTGTGCAGAGTTCAACAGTGTGGACAGGAATGCCCCTCTGAGGACACAGGACAGAGCCTGGGGACTCTCAGGTTCTTGACCTGAGACAAGAGGCCCCAAGGCAAAAAGGAACCCAAAGGTAGACTATTTTAGGTAAGTTTATTATAACTCTGTTTTTCATTCTGAGGATCTTTTTTTATTAAAAACGATAACCAGGGGCCAGGCACAGTGGTTCATGCCTGTAGTCTCAGCACTTTGGGAGGCTGAGGCGGGTGGACTGCTTGAGACCAGGAGTTCAAGACCAGCCTAGGCCAACATGGTGAAATCCTGTCTCTACTAAAAATACAAAAATTAGCTGGATGTGGCGGCGTGCGCCTGTAATCCCAGCTACTCAAGAGGCCAAAGCTCGAGACTTGATTGAACATGGGAGGCCGAGGTTGCAGTGAGCTGAGGTTGCATCACTGTACTCCAGCCTGGGTGACAGAACGAGACCAGGCTCAAAAAATAAAAAATATAAGCAAAGGTCTTCATCTGGGAAATTTCAGTGTGGAAGGAGTTGGAGTCTGGAGTTAGAGTCTAAGAAAACAATCCTTTCAACGACAACAATACCTCTTTCTCAGCCTTTTCTCCACGTGATCTCAAGTTCAGCCCTTATTTTGAATGTGAAGCCATCAAAGCAAGTATTCAGTGCAAATAGATTTAACTTTTCTTTTTTTGAGACGGAGTCTTGCTCTGTCACCTAGGCCGGAATGCAGTGGCGTATTCTCGGGCACTGCAACCTCCACCTCTTGGGTTCAAGCGATTCTCCTGCCTCAGCCTCCCAAGTAGCTGGATTACAGGCACCTGCTACCATGCCCGGCTAATTTTTGTATTTTTAGCAGAGACGGGGTTTCACCATGTCGGCCAGGCTGGTCTCGAACTCCTGACCTCGTGATCCGCCCGCCTCACCCTCCCAAAGTGCTGGGACTACAGGGGTGAGTCACCGCGCCCGGCCCAGAGAGAACTTTTCCATGGCCCTACAAGGGGTACTTCATAGTTCCTAAGAACCTCTGTTCCTCCCGTCAAACTACTAGGAGTTTCCCCAGGTTCATGGCCATTCGTTTCGAGAGGTCCTGAGAATGAAACATACAGAGTGAATGATGATGCTTCAGTGTAAGAAACTCTCTAAATTAACAAGCAACAAAGAAGATTTTCCTTTTATTTGGTTAAATCTCAGTTTGTCTATCCCCAGACAAGTCACACATGTATGGGTTTGATGAGAACAAAAGCATTTTATGAGATATGAGCAAAATTCTCCAGGACCAAAGGTACTGGCTAATGCATCAAAGAGGCCCTGTCAGAGCCGATGGGGACACCAGACGAGTCCCACAGCCAGAACCCAACTCTGAAAATCCTGATCTTAAACATCAGTGCGGAGACTCAACATCTGTTATCATCATCTTTGTTCTGAACTCTTGCTGTATAAAGAAACATCAATGCAGACACAAAGCACTGTAATGTTAGAAAGATTTAACGTGCTCTCACATGCAGGGAAAAGACCAGGAACTGAGAGGCCGCCACACTGCCTATGGAACTGTAGGCTGAGCTCATGTCTTGGCGTCTTTCAACCTAAAAAACCTAAAATGCGGTGACAGGGTTGCAGTGAAGCTCTAATACAATGATGTATGTGACACTGCTTTGAAAAGTATCAAGTAGGCCGGGCACAGTGGCTCACGCCTGTAATCCCAGCACTTTGGGAGGCAGAGGTGGGTGGATCATGTGGTCAGGAGATCGAGACTATCCTGGCCAACATGGTGAAACCCCGTCTCTACTATAAACACAAAAATTAGCTGCATGCGGTGGTGCATGCCTGTAATCCCAGCTACTCGGGAGGCTGAGGCAGGAGAATGGCTTGAACCAGGGAGTCAGAGGTTGCAGAGAGCCAAGATCGCACCACTGCACTCCAGCCTGGTGACAGAGCAAGACTCTGCCTCAAAAAAAAAAAAAAAAAAAAAGTATCAAGTACCGTGAAAATAAAAGCAAAAGTATTTCTGTTGAGTTCCAAAACTTTAAAAGAGTTGTTTAACTCAATTTTACTCAAACTGAGTCATCCATCATTTTTTAAAGGAATATTAACGACCCAGCTGAAGACTGGAATAAAAAGCACACTGTGTCTTAAGAGCCAAATTTCACAGCTTTATGCTGTACTGACTTGATAAGCAATGCGCTCAGCGCAGCACCGCACGTCAGACCCACAGCCAGCAAGCCTGAGACCGGTGCTTTCCACTCACCGTGTTTCTCAGCACATCGTCGTCCACGTCAAAGTTGGATGTGTCAGAGGGACTGCTCACGTCGGGAATGTAAGGTGCTTCTAGGTTTCGTATATTTTCCCAATTTAGACCTTCAAAAAACGCATGCTTTTTGAAATCCTCTATTCCATTCTGCCCCAGCCGGCGCTCTCTACTGCAGATCAGTCTCTGGATGAGGTCCTTCGCTTCTTCAGAAACATCCGTGACATGGGACGGGAACTGGAACCGCTCCTGCAAGGGGTGGCAAAACCACTGGTGGACAGGTGGACGCGTTCAGAGAGTTTAAGGTGTACGGACGTTATAGGAAACAAAGTAGAAATGGCAGCTCCAAAGCAGGTCGCTTTTTATTTCATGGGAACGAAATGCAATCCAAAGCTAATACATTTCCATTCCCAAAAGGCAAACAAGAAAACCAGTGGTCCTTCTGGTTTTACTCGTTGTAGACTTGGGACCACATTGCAAGTAAATGACACATTTTTACCTATGGAGGTGGCAAGGAATGTGGGAAACATGCCGTGCGCGGCGAGAGGGACCGGCGCAGCCCCGTCAGAACGCACAGTGTAAGCGTCACGGCAGCTCCGCTTCTGGAAACTCACATTACGAAAGCAGTGGCTAAGAGGAAACACAACATGCACTGTATTCTGACCAAGAAAACTGCAAATTACCTCCACGCCCATCAAAAAGGAGACTCGTTAAAAAAGATACCGGTTGGGCACAGTGACTCACGCCTGTAATCCAGCACTTTGGAAGGCCGAGGCGGGCAGATCATCTGAAGTCAGGAGTTCCAGACCATCCTGACCAACAAGGTGAAACCCCATCTCTACTAAAAATACAAAAATTACCAGGCATGGTGGCGGCCTGTAATCCCAGCTACTTGGGAGGCTGAGGCAGGAGAATCGCTTAAACTCGGGAGGTGCAAGTTGCAGTGAGCCAAGATCACGCCACTGCACTCCAGCCTGGGTGACAAGGGCAAGATTCCATCTCAAAACAAAAAAGATGGGGCACAAAAAAAGAGGAACATGTCCGTGTGCTGATATAGAAAGACACCAAAGATACAATGACAAAAAACTGTTTATATGTAACATGATGCCACATATCTAAACACACACATGCACACGCGCGCACACACACGTGCTTAGGTCTGCTGAGGCCACACACCCTCATGGTAGAGTGGGCTAAGAGCTGAGCCACCACCTTTGTCATCTACAGAAAGGAACAACAATGTCACCTGCTTCACGAGGTGCCTGACCCCAAGCGCCCACAGGTGGTCAGCGCTCAGGGACTGCTGGCAGGCTCTTAGTAATAATTAAGTCCCAATTGTTACTTTAACAGAATTTGTCACTAAGAAGTGGATGAGGAGATTTTCATTACCTATAATATGCATTTTTGCATTGTCTGAAGTTTTTATAGGGGGTATATATTAATTTATAAATAAAAAATATGCTTCTACTTTGGGAAAAACATTTTTTAAAACTGTTTAACTTTTGCTTTGATTTGGAGTTAAATGGAAAACCAGTTACCACTTTAGTGTTAATCTGCTCACTATGAGAGCAAACCGTGGGAGGCACTGGGTGGAGGACAGGCCGTCACTCAATCAGGATCATCCTGGGATCTGCGTGTGCATAGGAGGGAAACGCTATGAGCATGCTGGTAGAGAGGGTGAAATCGGCATTAGAAAGACACATGACTCTCCGGGCGAGACGGCTCACGCCTGTAATCTCTGCACTTTGGGAGGCCGAGGCCGGTGGACTGCCTGAGGTCAGGAGTTCGAGACCAGCCTTGCTAACATGGTGAAACCCTGTCTCTACTAAAAACACAAAAAAATTAGCCAGGTGTGGTGGCAGGCACCTATAATCCCAGCTACTCAGGAAACTGAGGCAGGAGAATTGCTTGAACCTGGGAGGTATAGCCGAGACTGCAGCATTGCACTCCAGCCTGGGCGACAAGAGCAAAACTCTGATTAAAAAGAAAAGAAAAGAAAAGAAAAAAAGGCAGGAGAATGGCTTGAACCCAGGAGGCGGAGGTTGCAGTGAGCCGAGATTGCGCCATTGCACTCCAGCCTGGGTGACAGAGTGAGACCCCGTCTCAAAAAAGAAAGACAAATGACTAAGGAAAATTTTTAAAAAGAAATAAAAAATATCAGACAGAAGAGAAAATGATAAAAAGGAAAACAAAGAAAGTGGAGAGAGGTGACATGGAAGTAAGAAAGTGAACAGTTTGGAAAGGGAAGGAGGAGAAGAGGCAACAGGATGGGGAGGATGAAGGGCTCCACCATCTGGAGACATGTGATCATTTACAGGGACTGATTTCTGGGGAACAGACTTGAGAATCAAAGTTGACATCTAACCAGTGAGTCTAGAGCCACATGACAAGGGCCCACCTGGACCCCCCACTGGCTAACCCCGGGCGCCTCACTCCACACGCCTATGCAGACGACGTGTCTGTCTACAGAAACCTGCCTCCCCTCCAGGAAGCCAGCTCGGAATAGGCCAGCATCCTTCCCCTGAGAGTTGGGGGTGGGCGTCACCCTCAGAACCTCCTTCCCCTTCCTCTGGTGTCCACATCTCCTGGTGTCGACCCCACCTCTGGATGCCTTCTCCAATGTCTACTCTAGTCCGCCTGTCCTCAGTTTGGTCTAAACCCTGACATCTCTTCCTGAACTGCTCGCGTCGCTGCCTAATGGATCTTCCTGCACTAGTTGTGCTCTCTGTACTTTAGGCCTGAGCCAGGTACCAAAATAAAAACGCAACGTCTTACTTCATGGTTCATGATCTTCCCGTAGGTCTCCACGAGTGACTCCGCATAAAACGGCGTTTCTCCATAGAGCATCTCATACATGCAGACCCCCAGAGACCACCAGTCACACTCAGGCCCGTATTTGCCCATGCCGTCCTCCATCGCCTGCAGGATCTCCGGCGAGATGTAGTCAGGTGTGCCCACGGCCACGGAGGACTGCACCTTAGGGGAGGAGAAGGTGCTGAGGGAAACCCTAGGGCATCTCCAATCACATATTTCCAACTACTTTCTCTACAATATAGCAGAGGCAGAAAATGAAATAATTATAGAATAAAACTGATGAATGATTGTGTTTTTTAAACCCAGTAATTCAAGCTGAGTATAGTGGCTCCAGCCTGTAGCCTCAGCTACTTAGGAGGTTGAGGGAGGAGAACAGCTTGAGCCCAGGAGCTCAAGGCCAACACGGGCAACATGGTCCCCAACCCTGTCTCTAACGAAACAAAACAGAATTTAAAAACCTCAATAATGTAAAATTCAATGCAAATAAATATTCTCTTGAAGCACTAAACATTATGCAGCTCCCAGAACACATGAAACTCTTGTACACATGGTCTGTCAATACCCAAATACCAGCCACAGCCCCAAACAGTGCCTCTCCAATCCCCCAGGGTTGGCATTTCCCACTCTCTGTCGCTGTTCCCCGTGTGATGCGGGGGCCACGCGTGCACGGCCGGCCTTTCTGATCTTCACGTGCAGCGCGCAGGGACTCTTGTGCAGGGTCTCTTGTTAGAATAGAGACCCCGGTGGGGCCCAAGAGGCTGCATTTCTAACAAGATTCTGGGGGTGCTAAGGCTGCTCACCTGCAGCCCACCCTGTGGTTGTCCTCATGGGAACATGCAGAAGTTGGTCCAGGCATTAGCTGGGTGCTCAGGCATTCCCTGGACAGGGAACCGGCAGGCTAAGACCGCTCCTACCCCCGCCAAAGGGAGAAAACAGCTCCCCTACTATCCACATTAGCAGGCCCGTGCCAGAGCACAGTGACACCTCTGCAGAAAGCTGCGAGGGCATGGGTCACCTCAGAACAAGCAGGAGGAGCCTGGCGAAGCTGAGAAATCATCTACCCAGAGAGTACGACGGAGAGCACAGGGCCATCCCCAGGGGCTGAGTCTGAGGCTCAGGCAGGAACTGGAGACAACCACCACAGGCCTGTCTGGGGAAGGCCAGGCTCTCCCGAGGGTCCCCTCTGGGAAGAGAGAAACAGGGTCCAAGCAGCACTCCGGAGCCAGTGGTGTGAGAACTGTTCAGGCTGAATGATCAGCAGAGAACTCCGCCTCCATCACTTCCCTACACGAGTGCGTGGCCAGACCACAGGAGCTCCTACAGACAGCAGGACCACTGGGGTGCTGGGCAGTGACTCCATGATGAACGACTACTGTGACGGGGTGGTGTGGAGGTGGGGAGGGCAACCCGTGCTTTGGTTATACCGTGACAGGGTGGAGTGGAGGCGAGGAGGGCAACCCATGCTCTGGTTATACTGTGACGAGGTGGTGTGGAGGTGAGGAGGGTAACTCGTGCTCTGGTTATACAGGGGTGGAGTGGAGGTGAGGAGGGTAACCCGTGCTCTGGTTATACTGTGACGGGGTGGTGTGGAGGTGAGGAGGGTAACCCGTGCTCTGGTTATACCGTGACGGGGTGGTGTGGAGGTGAGGAGGGTAACCCGTGCCTGGTTATACTGCGGACGGGTGGTGTGGAGGTGGAGAGGGTAACCGTGCCTGGTTATACTGTGACGGGTGGTGTGGAGGTGAGGAGGGTAACCCGCGCTCTGGTTATACCTCAGACGGGTGGTGTGGAGGTGGAGAGGGTAACTCCAGCCTGCTATACAGGTGGTGGAGGTGAGGAGGGTAACCTGTGCTCTGGTTATACCGTGACGGGGTGGTGTGGAGGTGAGGAGGGTAACCCGTGCTCTGGTTATACTGTGACGGGGTGGTGTGGAGGTGAGGAGGGTAACCCATGTTCTGGTTCAGACCTGTTCTAGTCACTGGAAGACTGGAGTGGAGGACAGCACCTGCCTACCAATTAATCAATATGTGGTCAAGACTTTTAAAAACAAGAGACTGGCTTTGTGGAATGAAAACGAGCAAATTGCATTACTCCTTATAAAACGCTGTCAACTGAAGCCAGTTACATGGGTTCTTCTACTACTGCTTGAAAATCCACTAGTAGGAAAGAAAGGGATTGCTCTCTTTCGGGAAAGTATTTTATGTTAGACCTTATGGTAAGTGCAGGTTTTAAAGAAGAAAAGACTCCAAACATGTAAGAACAAAACTGCAACAGTGGCCACAGACGCAGTGAAAGCAGTTTGCTGGAAGCAGCTGCCAATAGGGTGTGAGCAGACCCGGGACTGCCCCCATCAGGCTACTCAGCCATGCTGCTGGTCTGACTGTGTGGTGGAGACCACAGGGGCCTGTGGCCCGAGCCTGAGTCTCCTGGTGACAGCCGGTCCGGGGCAGCCTCTTGTTCTCCCCTGCTGGCGGGAGTGTCAGCCGGCCCCATAACACTGAGCACCAGGACTCTGTTTCTAGGTCTACAACACCCACAGAGAGGAAACCCCTAGCAGGAAGTTACCTGCCCAAACACAAGTGAGAAAATACAGTTACATGGTTAATGCCTGCCCACCCGACCAGCCTGGACAGGGCACTTTAAGGAAGAAGCAGAGAGTGCCCTCGATCTGCTATAGGACTGGCATGCTTTTAGCCACCTTGGGATTGAGGCAACCTGACAACTCCCATTCTAAAAGGCACACATATTATTTTCGTAAACATAAAAAGCAATAAAGATGCTTTCCAACTTAATTTTTATTTGGGAAACGAAACTCCCCAAATAGAAAATTTCAACTATCTCCAAAATTGATTCGTTTTCTTAATTAATGTACTTGGTTTCTTCATTGTACCTCAAATTGAAAACTTCCCTTCTAACAACAAGCCAAACCCAAAACCAAATGGAAAATCTCCAACAAAAATACCTACAGTTCCATCATCATTCATCTTCAAACATGATCCAAAGTCAGCCAGGCGGATATGACCATTCACGTCCAAAAGGACATTGTCAGGTTTAATGTCTCTGTTAGTAAAATAAATACACAAATTAACCATCTCCATGCAACACATTAGGTAGGTCAAAGCCCTTAACTCGTGGTGATCAGATGAAGAAATGCTAATATCCTCTTGTGAACAGCTGTCACCATCCAGTACAAATGCCTGTGTGTGACATTTATCTGGCACAATGGCGGCCGAAGTCATATCACTGCCCCTCGTTTAGTCCCCAATTACCTTGGCGAGGCCTTGTGACGATTCCTACTCGTCTTCCCACCCAGCTAATGAACCCCTCCTGAGCATCTCCTTGGTCCCACGCACTGCTCTCTAGCCCACCCACCTATGCAAGTGACAACGCTGCCCCTGCCTTCATGAAGCCTGCACACGAACTGAGGTGTGGCAAACACAAATAGGCACTGCTGTCTCAGGCAGGCTCACATGGTGCAAGCTCTGTGCTGAGTACCATGGAAAACGGAACAGGACAAAGGGACGGAGGGACACACGTGGAGGGAGCTGGCTGGTGGCTGCCACACAGAGAGACGGCAGTGGCCAGACGAGGTCCAGGAGGCAGGTGGTGATCTGGGGGAAGACTGCTGCAAACCGCCCCATACCCCCAAAACTGCACTTTATAGATGAAGACATGGAAGCTGAGCCAACTGCCCACAGTTACAGAGCAGCACGTGCTGGAGCAGGAACATAAACACAGGTCTGTCCCACTAACGCCTGTTTCTGAACTACTTTCTGTGCTCCCAAACACATGTGTGGGTGCGGGGCACCTTGGAGCATGAACGCTTTTTTCTGGCAGAATAAGCTTATGTGACTGAACAGTATGAATGCTAACAAACTTTAAAAACAAAGAAAGACGTTCAGCAAAAGACAAGCACAAGTATGTTCCCAGAGGCACTACTTGTAGCAGCCAAAAGGCAGAAACAATCTAAATCTCCGCCTCCAAGAGAATGGGTAAGTAAGCTAGGCTATACTTGCGTGACGGACGCCACACCCCAATGAGAACAGATGGGTACCAACTACCCCAGCCACATGAATCAATCTCACACAAACATGGGCAGATGACAATTCTTACCTCAAAACCAGAAACAAAAACACAAAGCAAAAGAAATCCTAGCATATAACACTCCAAACTGAAATAAAATACCCTCAAATAAACATTCAGGAATACGAAAAAGAAAACAAAACAAAATCCCACAATCACACACACACACACACACACACACACGGCTAGGTGCAGTAGCTCACAAACTATAACCCCAGCACTTTGGGAGGCTGAGGCAAGAGAACTGCTTGAACCTTGGGAGGCGGAGGCTGTAGTGATTGTGATTGCACCACTGCACTCTAGCCTGGGCGACAGAGCAAGACCCTGTCTCAAAACACAAAAACAAACACACACACACACACACGCAAAAACACGCACATGCACTCACTAGACAAAAACGTGCAGAAAAGAAGAGCTGATTTAACTTAGGGAAGAAATAGAAGAAACATAAAATCTTATCAGAAATGAAGATCAAATTATAAGAGGTCCAAACAAGAATAAATTGAAACAAAAATCTAATGGAAAATTGAAGAAAGGGAAGAAAAGATCTAGAAGAATAAAATGAGGTAAAGAAAGAAGGAAAAGCAGTGAGATAGGAAGCAGCTAGAGGCTGATGTGGGAGACAGGCAAAGAAGGCCCAACAGGTGCATAACTGGAGTCCCTGAAAGAAATCAAAACAAAACATGACTAACATCTAACTGCAATCCAAGAGAACTTTCCAAAAATTAAAAGAAAAAAAAAACCCTGAATCTAGAATGAGAGGGCCCATTAAAGATTAAAAAAAAAAAAAAAGAAAATATCAACATCCTCTTTTTTGAAGCCAGCCAAGTTGATACTGATGTTCATATGATAAGAAAAGCCAGAAAAACCCTGAAGAGTGAGCTGTGATGGGGGGATCAGGCCCAGATGATTTCAAAACACACTACACAGCCTCCCTAGTTAAAGCAGTGTGGTGCTAGTGTGTGCAGAGGCAGAGAGAAAATGGAATAGAGTAGAATGTCTAGAAACAAACCAACTACATAAAGAAATCAAGTACAGGACAAAGATAATACAAATCACTGGGGCAAAGATAGACTTAATAAGTTGGTGGTGTGACAACTGGAGAGCCATTTAAAGATAAAATCAGGGCCAGGCACAGTGGCTCCTGCCATCCCATCACTTTGTGAGGCCGAGGTGGATGGATCACAAGGTCAGGAGATCGAAACCATCCTGGCTAACACAGTGAAACCCCGTCTCTAATAAAAAATACAAAACTAAGGCCGGGCGAGGTGATGGGCGCTTCAGTAGTCCCAGCTACTCGGGAGGCTGAGGCAGGAGAATGGCGTGAACTCCGAGCGGAGCTTGCAGTGAGCTGAGATCACGCCACTGCACTCCAGCCTGGGCCAGAGCAAGACCTCGGCCTCAAAAAAAAAACCCCCACAAAAATTAGAACGCTTCTTTGTGCCATATATAAGAACAAACCTGAAACAGACCCAAGATCCACACGGAACAGACTAACCTATATGAATGAAAAACTAAAAATACTGAAAAACAAAACAAAACAACCCCTCCCCCGCCAAAAAAAACCCAACACATGGGTTTTCTTTTTCTGGGGGTAAGAAAAGGATTTCTCATTCAATTACATACAAAAATTTTTAAAAATCTGTGTGGCAATAAACCACAATGAACCACATCAAAAAACAAATGGCAAACTGGGGAAAAATATTTGTAATATATATCACAAATGAAAGGCAAATACTTCTTTAAGAATTGGGGGAAAAAAGCCCAGAAATCCATAAGAAAAGGGTAAAACCCATGAAACAACTCACGTAGGCCTGCACACAAAAATACAAACATGATGGTCAACATCACGAGAAAGGTGAAAAAGAAAACTACAATTGTATACCATCTCTCACCCATCAGAGGGCAAAAATACAAAAGTCTGAAAATACACGGTTGGCAAAGCTGCAAGGAAAACATAAAAAAGAATGAAGAAGCAGGCTGGGTGTGGTGGCTCACGCCTGTAATCCCAGCACTTTGGAAGGCCAAGGCAGGTAGATCGCCTGAGGTCGGGAATTCGAGACCAGCCTGACCAACATGGAGAAACCCCATCTCTACTAAAAATACAAAATTAGCTGGGCGTGGGGGCAGGCGCCTGTAATCCCAGTTACTCAGGAGGCTGAGGCAGGAGACTCACTTGAACCCAGGAGGCAGAGGTTGCAGTGAGCTGAGATCGCACCCCACTACACTCCAGCCTGGGCAACGAGAGCGAAACTCCATTTCAAAAAAAAAAAAAAAGAATGAAGAGCTCCATGAATTGATATAGAATGATTTACAGGATACATCACTGAAGTTTTTAAAGATGCAAAGCACACATTTAGCATACCATCTTTTGCTTAACAAAGGAGAAACAAGAAAACGTTTGCACGGATGACAGCAGAAGACAGCAGACTGGCTACCGATCCTGGGTTGCCGGCGGAGGTGGGCAGGATAAGGAAGGGGCGACCGCTTCTCTGAGTACAACTTCATGCAGTTTTGGTGTTTTGGAAGTATGCTAACATCCTACACAGTCAAAGAATAAAACTGAATCAACAAAGGCGGAAGGGAAGTCTAAAATGGAAAACTGATTCAAACCAATGAATCCAACTGTATTTCAAATAAATAACAACAGTGAAGGGGCAGCTGGGGTTAAAACAAAACAAAACAAATCTAAGTGACTTATAAACAAAGAATTACTGCAGGCGAGGGGTGCAGTCCCAATGAGATGGGGGAGAACTGCACACAGACCCAGAACTCTTTTTGGCAGGTTTGTTTCTGTGATGGCATGGGCAGAGCAATTCTAAAGCTATTTTAGACACATCACAGGACTGAGCAAGTGAGTCCCTGTACCAACATTGCTGGGAGTCACAGTTTCAGTAGGAGGAAGACAAAAATCTGGAAAGGGAGGAAGCCAAGAAGTTAACTCGTGATTCCCGAGTATGCACAGGTAGACGCATGTGTCCATGAACGTGCATATACCTCTGTTACTACCTCTGTGCACTGAGGGGCCTAGAAGCAGACAACCCCATAGTAATGCGCACGCGCAGCACCCAGAACTTGGTCTTCAAAGCTGCTCCCCACTAAAAGGCCTTGAGCTCTTCTGAGAAACAATGGAGTGGGGATAGAAGGTACAGGATGACAGAAACTAAGGACATCCCCAAAAAGTGACGAGGCACAGCGCAAGCACAGGAGTCAGCTAGAATGCCAAATATGGGCCAATTTCAGCACAAAAATAACTAACATAGTGAATTATAAACCACCGCAAGAAAAAAGGATCCATGTATCCATACTGATCATAAATAGACCAACAAGCAGGGAGAAGGGAGGTGCTTCCTTAGAGCAGAAAGCCGGATGATGACTGGCCAGTGTGCTGGGTCTGGCGTTTGTAAGTCAGTTTGCAACCATGCAAAGACTGGTCCAGGCAAAAATCGTTAGTGGATACTACACCTTGGGAGGAAATTTTAAAGAAGAAGAGGATATTTGCATGGTCTTAAAAGTATCTTTCCACAGGGAAAAAACTATATAGCAGAAAAATCGAACAAAATCTTAACTGGGTGATGGATTTGATCACCACTGAGGGGCTGATGGATATTGTACACCTCTGGATATGACACCCTGAGAAGGACACAATATATTTACACACACACATTCCAAGAGGAAGGAACACATCATCTCAATCTTATCAGGAGAAAACATTAGACCAAGTGAAACTGAGAAGTCTTCTATTGAAAAGGCAAGGGACACTGTATTCTCCAACACATCAATGTTCTTCCAAAGTGCCACTGTCATAACAAAGAAAGGATGAAGAACTATTCTAGATTAAAAGAGATTAAAGAAGACATGACAATGAAATGCCACATGTGATCCTGGACTGGATTCTGTACTGGGGGAAGGAAATACTCTAAGAGATGCCCCTGGGTCAACTGATAAAATTTGAGCAAAGAGGATAAGATTAGGTATCAGTAGCATAAGAAAGAATTTAGGGGTAAATGCTCTTGGTACGTGCAGCTTATTCTTAGACGGGTCAGGAAAAATCTGTGTGTGTGTGTACACATGTGGCGGGGGGGGATCTATAACAGGAGCCGAAATATTAACAATAAGTGAATCTGATTAAAGGTATATGGGTGCTTTTTGTGCCATTCTTGCAACCCTTGTATAAGACTGAAACTTTTTAGGTTTGAAATTATTTGAAACATTATTTAAAAAGAAAACTTTTAAAAGAATACACATGTAATATGATTCCATATATACAGTATTTTAAAACAGGCAAAGCTGATTCACGCTTCCAGAACCTCACTGTCTAACACGGTAGCCCCCAGCCACACAGGATTATTCAAACTCAAATTAATGTAAATTACATAAAATACAGAATTCAGTTCTTCTGTTGCACCAGCCATGTTTCGAGTGCTCATGAGCCACATGTGGCTGGGGCTACCGTGTTGAACAATGCAGATCTAGAACATTCTGTCACAGTGGAAAGTTCTGCATAGCACTGTGGGGGATGAGCGGTGGTGACCTCTGGGGAGCGAGTACATTAGAATTCAAAAACAATTTTTGTCTCACATTACTTTAGCAGCTTTGACTGACACAAAATCTTTAAGTCTGAAAGTAAGAAAAAAATCAAAATGAAAACATCTGCTGAATATATATATATACACACACGTGTGTGTGTGTATATACATATATAAATATATATATATATATATATTTTGAGACAGAGCCTCACTCTGTCAGCCAGGCTGGAGTACGGTGACACAATCTCAGCCCACTGCAACCTCTGACTCCCTGGGTTTTCAGGCGATTCTCATACCTCAGCCTCCCTTGTAGCTGGGATTACAGGGGTGCGCTACCATGCCCAGCTAGTTTTTTGTATTTTTAGTAGAGAAGGGATTTTGCCATGTTGGCAAGGCTGGTCTTGAACTTGTGAGCTGAAGCAATCCACTCACCTCAGCCTCCCAAAGTGCTGGGATTACGGGCGTGAGCCACCGCGCCTGGCCCATCTGCTGAACCTATTATTTTCATTAATAAAAATCCTCTTTTCTTGGAAGCGTCTACTATACTTATTTAAATACATCTCAATTAAATTTGCTTCAGAGGAACAAATTCTTCTTCATACGTTATATATACTACGTTCCCTTCCCAACAGACTCCACCAGTGTTGGGAAGAAAGGCAGGTATCTGCCTCCTTCGAGGTACGGCAGCTCTGAAGACTGCGTGCAGACTGATGCTGCAGGTGGGTTCTCAACCAGCTGCTCCACATGGGATGCGAGGCTTCTGGCCAAGAGCATGCCCATTAACAGCACTTTTGGGGACATCTAATAGACTCTCCCATGTCCACGAGTTTTTCTGTAATCCTTTCTCATGAAAAAAACGGGCAAGGCAGAGAGAGGGAGAGCTGGAAAGATGAGAGGATGGAAGGATGGAGGAAAGGAGGGAGGAAGGGAGTGGAAATAAAGACCAACACTCCTGGAAGCAGAAGCAGACCCACCCCCTCCTCCTGCCCTCCCCATGATCAGGGTGCTCGGAGGTGCTCACTCGAACTCACAAACCTTTCACCATGGCCTCCGGCCTCCACTCCCTTCTGTGAGCCACCCATGTAAATAAAAGAGGACCAGTTTTATGACAAGGAAGACTTGAAGCAACGCATACAGGACCAAGTACGAAGAGAAGCTCAAGGAGGTTCTGCAACAAGCTCTGTAACTGGCTGCCAGGAAGAAACGGATTAAAGACAAGGACAATGAGACTACTTTATTTAGATTGGGCTTCATTTTTATGGTTTGGGAATGGAAGGCAGGACAATTCACAGAGAAATAGAGAAATGATTACACAGGAAAATGTTTAAGGCAAATAACCGTAATTTCACATACACACAAATGTTCCAAGTGGCCTGAGACAGGCTAGGAAGACACAGAAGAGAGTAAGGAGACCCCGAGACACGCCACAACAGGTGTTCTATGGACCGAGTTAGCAGAAATACAACGACCAGAGTCCAGGCTAAACAGCACGTGGCTGCCAGGAATTCCCTAAAAAATAGGGATGTTTTTCCAGGGGCCACCCCAGGACCACCACCAGCGGTACACTCTGAGAAGACAGGCCGCGGAGGGGTCTCAGGAAGGCCATCTTCCTTGTGTACCTTCTAGGGGCCTTCAACTGCTGGCCATTTGCAGGCTCTGGGGGTCATTTGTGCAGTATAATTCTGTATTTAAAATACGTGGTGGGGGTTGATTTTATTTTTTTTAAGTGAACTTGCTGTTTGTGTGAGGAAAGCTCTCCTGGCAGAAGAGCACTGAAGGTTCAAGGCAAGGGCTGGCCTATTGCTCCCAACCGCCGAGGCCTTTAGATGGGCAGGTGGTCCCCAGGCCAACTGAGAGAGCTGATGGTCCCCATGGACCACTGTGCTGGGACCGCCTGTGTCCATTCTCTGCTAAAACCAGGGAGCAGTGGCATCTTCAGGGGAGAGTCAGGCACAGGACTGAGCAGCAGCTCTAGGCTTCCCCAAGTGCCTTTTTTCCCAGCTGCTGAGATTCCGGCTAACATCAGTGGCATCCAGCAGGTGGGGGTGAAAGAGCCATGGTGAACTGCAGGCTTTATTTCTCCCTTCCAGCTCTTCCTCTGACACACTGAAAAGGGAGGCTGCTTCTGTCCCTCACCGTCCCATTTCTGAGTGATGTCAACTCCTGCTTCCAACCATTCCCCTTGTGGAGCTTCCAGCTGCAAAACCAACAGAAGTCTGATTCCCACAGCAGGTGCACCTCAGCCTCCAGAGCACACAGCCCACCACCTGGGGAGTGGCTCCAGAGCCACTCTGACCACCAGATCTTCTCTCCGAGGTTTTTTTTTCTGTTTTTTTTCTTTTTGCCAATTTCCTCTACTTCATCTTCTGCCTCTTCCACTGAACTTTTTACTTTAGCTTTTATTTTCCAAGACTTTTTGTTTTCTACATGTTCTTTTTCTTAAAATTTGTACTCCGTTCTTACTTTGTTCACACACTACACTCTCTGCTCTCTCTTTGGGGATGTGATGTTCTCTCTCTCTTTTTTTTTTTTTTGAGACAGAGTTTCGCTCTTGTTGCCCAGGCTGGAGTGCAATGGCATGATCTCGGCTCACTGCAAACTCCACTTCGCGGGTTCAAGTGATTTTCCCGCCCCAGCCTCCTGAGTAGCTGGGAGTACAGGTGCTCATCACTAAGCCTGGCTAATTTTTTGTATTTTTAGTAGAGACAGGGTTTTACCACGTTGGCCAGGCAGGTCTTGAACTCCTGACCTCAGGTGATCCACCTGCCTTGGCCTCCCAAAGTACTGGGATTACAGGCGTGAGCCACTGTGTCTGGCCAGTGTTCTCTCTCTCTGAAACCCTTTGTGTCATTCGTGATCTCTGCCTTTCCTGATATCACCAGGGGCTGACCTCTCAGGAAGGAGCTGTACACACCTGTGAGGGGCACCCGCTGGGTCCTGGTCTCCCACTGATCTCCTCACCCAGAAAGCTTTTGGGGTCCAGCTGCAGAAGCCAGGCAGCAGCTGTGAAAGCTGCAGACCCCCGCCTGGCGGGATGGAATCCCCGCAGCACCTAACCAACCACAGGAAGGGGCCCAAGCGGCAGTGCAGTGGCACAGGCTCCAAACCACACAGTTACATCGGCCAGCGGCACCACTCTGGCGCCAATGACATTTCTTTCTGACCCCACCAAATGTTCACAATGTCCCCACCTGAGGCTGGGGTAAGACAAGCCTCCTAGAAACATCTCTATTTTTAGATTGCATCTGGGAACTCAGTCTGAATAATGAGTTAATTTGGGGGGAAAAATAAAGTTTTTAAAATTACATATTTTGATGTCTACTAAGCCTGGAGGTCAAACGACTGAGCAAAGCTTCTACACAGCCAATTAAGAGAATGAGGATGGCTCCCGCCTGTAATCCCAGAACTTTGGGAGGCCGAGGCGGGCGGATCACGAGGTCAGGAGATCAAGACCATCCTAGCTAACACGGTGAAAGAAACCCTGTCTCTACTAAAAATACAAAAAAGTAGCCGGGCGAGGTGGCAGGCGCCTGTAGACCCAGTTACTCGGGAGGCTGAGGCAGGAGAATGGCGTGAACCCAGGAGGCAGAGCTTGCAGTGAGCCGAGATCGCGCCACTGCACTCCAGCCTGGGCGACAGAGCGAGACTCCGTCTAAAAAAAAAAAAAAAAAAAAAAAAAGGAATGAGGAGAACACCTTCTATTTAGGGGGAGAAAACAATTAAAAAGGTGGTCAAACTAATTTCCCTGGAGATCTGTGATAAATACAAAGACACTTATTTCTCTATTGTGAATTAAGTTCTACCAAGAAGAGAGTATAAATCTAACTGTTAAAAACTATACTAACTTATGGGCTGGACGCAGTGGCTCACGCCTGTAATCCCAGCACCTTGGGAGGCCGAGGTGGGTGGATCACCTGAGGTCAGAAGTCCTAGACCAGCTTGACCAACATGGAGAAACCCCGTCTCTACTAAAAATACAAAATTAGCCGGGCGTGGTGGTGCACGCCTGTAATCCCAGCTACTCGGGAGGCTGAGGCAGGAGTTGCTTGAACCTGGAAGGTGGAGATTGCGGTGAGCCGAGATTGCGCCATTGCACTCCAGCCTGGTTAACAAGAGTGAGACTCCATCTCAGTCAATCAATCAATAAAACTTTATACTAACTTATAAAAGCAGGCATAACTACGTTAAGAAATGTATTTTTTAAAAAGAAAGAAAGAGAAGCAATGTCCATAATCTCATCACACTAAACGAGTGTCTGTTCTTTCAGGACAGCTCCCTGTGCACTGGGAGGTGTAAGCCATCAGCAGCGTGGCTGAGGCAAGGCGCCCACCTCTCTAGCCTCAACTTCCTCCTCTAGCAACAAGGCAGCACTCCAGCAAGATGGAAGAGCTGTAACTCAGCAGCGCCCTCGCTCCCCACGCAGGAGGGGCTGTGTCTGCTTGGGAAAGCCTCCTGATCACCACGGAGGGGACCCGAGCACAGGCCTACAGCTCAGAACACAAAGCCATGGAGACCACAATGGCCTCCCACCTCTCGAGAGCAGCCTCAGGGTGGAAGGCACAGACACACGTGATGCCTGCAAAGTTCCAAAGGGAAAGTGGTTTACAACCAAAAACTCCACACTGGATAAAGCACCAGTCACAGACACACACGGAATTAAGACACTGATCTCAAAAAACTATCTCATATACCCCCGTTCCAGATACCACTGAAGGACATGCGCTACCAAGCCAAACTAAAAGCCAAGAAAAAGAAAAATGAATGACTCGTATAACCAGGGAGCCAATCCCAGAAAGGGAGAGGGAATCTCTGCACTTGAAAAGCCATCTCAGAATGAGTGTAGCACAGAACAAACGAGGAACCAATGCAGAAGAGAGGAGGGGAACGATGGAAGGGACAGCGCCAAGGAAAACCAGACCGAGACTACCCGATGCATGTCCAGGTACAGAGCTTCGTAACGTGGCCATAATATCTGGGGACAAATTAGTGACAGCTACAAAAAAAAACTAACAAAAAGCAAGGCAATTATCAACTCCAGAGAAAGCAAAAGTTTATATAAGTGTAGTTCTCAACTACAACACTGCTGTCATAGTTACACAGTCATAGCATTATCAACACCAAACGCTAAAAGGATAGTTTTTAACCATACTAATCAGGATGATGTGGGGCCGGGCGCGGTGGCTCACGCCTGTAATCCCAGCACATTGGGAGGCTGAGGTGGGTGGATCACTTGAGGTCAGGAATTCAAGACCAGCCTGGCCAAAGTGGCAAACTCCCATCTCTACTAAAAATGAAAAAAAATTAGGCTGGGCACGGTGGCTCATGCCTGTAATCCCAGCACTTTGGGAGGCTGAGGCAGGTGGATCACGAGGTCAGGAGATCAAGACCAGCCTGGCTAACATGGTGAAACACCATCTCTACTAAAAGATACAAAAAATTAGTTGGGCGTGGTGGTGGGCCCCTGTAGTCCCAGCGACTCAGGAGGCTGAGGCAGGAGAATGGTGTGAACCCGGGAGGCGGAGCTTGCAGTGAGCCGAGATGGCACCCCCGTACTCCAGCCTGGGCAACAGAGCGAGACTCCGTCTCAAAAAAAAAAAAAAAAAAAAAAAATTAGCCAGGCGAGGTGGTGGGTACCTGTAGTCCCAGCTACTCAGGAGCCTGAGGCAGGAGAATCTCTTGAACCCAGGAGGCAGAGGCTACAGTGAGTGAAATCACGCCACTACACTCCAGCCTGGGTGGCAGAGCAAGACTCCATCCTAAAAAATATATCAAAATAAAAAAAAAAGGATGATGTGGGAGAAGGGAAGAGAGTTTGGAAGTATATATGGGAGAGATGGGTGAGAGAGAGAAAGAGGTAATTATGTAAAAGAGTTACAATTTCAATTTAACAGATGTGATCTAAAGCCAAAAAAGAAAAGAAAGAAATCAGCAATATAAACCTGTGACTTAAGACACATGAAGGTAGATGCTGGAAAAGTAATTTTACAAGTTTACAATAGTTATCTGACCAAGTATAATCAGTGGCGCCAGGGCTGGGCTTGGTTTTGGTTGGAGGCTTTATAGAACTGTTTGACTTTTTAAACCTATTACCATAAAATTATCTTGTAATAAACACACAAGGAAAACTAGTTTTTAAAAATAAAAACCAAAACAAACCACAGGACTGAATCTTTGCATCTCAGGACAAGAGGGAGGCGAAGACGTGGACTCAGTGGCTGAGTCACTGGGGAGCTGCCCTCCCAGCCGAGAAGGGAGAGGGGGCCCCGGAGAGCAGGAGAGGGAGCTGCTTCAGGCTTCTGCCCCACACGCTCTCTCAGCTCAAGTCCTGCATGTTGTAGTGACGGAAGCCTCTTCCTCAAGCCCATCTTTCCTTTGTGTTTCCTGGGGCCCTTCAGGGGTCAGCATGGCACAGAGAAGAGCAGAGTTGAGAAAGATGTGGAGACAGAGGGCCCCAGGCCCCATACGAGGCATTTCAGGGTGGTAGGGACAGAGGATCCCGAGCCCCACATGAGCCCCAGGGAGCACCGGCATTTTAGGGAGGAGGTCTCGGGCGGTAGAGACAGAGGACCCCAGGCACCACGAGTCCCAGGGAGCACCGGCATTTTAGGGAGGGGGTCTCGGGCAGTAGAGAGAGAGGACCCCCAGGACCCATGTGAGCCCCAGCGAGCACCGGCATTTCAGGGAGGGGGTCTTGGGCAGTGGAGACAGAGGACCCCCAGGCCCCACATGAGTCCCAGGGAGCACCGGCATTTTAGGGAGGGGGTCTCGGGTGGGGAGAGGTTGAGTCAATGTCAAATAAATGTCAAAAGACACAGTGGCTTCAGCTGGCAGGAGTTAGACCATCACAACTGCAACAAGGAGAGCTGGGATCCACTGGGTGCTGGGGCTGGAAGACGGCGATGTGGGCAAATCAGTCTGTGCTGCGGCAGCTCAATGTGGGGACTCGCGACCTACATGGCGTCCTGGGGTGGCCTGGACTTGGGAGCTCTGAAAGGATTATTTTAACAATTAAACGTGGTTTCCATAAAATATATCAGAAGCTGGTTACCTGTGCACGTAATGAAGCTGATGGATGGAGTCAATGGCCAGCACCATTTCACCAATGTAGAACCTCGCCATATCTTCTGGAAGCTTGTCTTCAAATTTGCTGAGCAGGGTCAGTAAATCACCACCCACATAGTAATCCATGACTAAGTACTACAAATTGCAAAGAGAAGGGGAGAGAATACCACATTTAGTCACCACCAAACCTGACAATTAAAGGCCAGCCTTTCATGGCGAGGTTCTCAGGCTCCAGGTCTGGCTCGTGGCATCTCAGCTGCTCTTCTGTCACCCGAGACCCTCCTTCTGGAAGGCATGCCCCGATGCGTCCACGATGCCGCCATCTTCAGGTGTGCATGTGGCAGAGAGCGGACTTCAGTAAGCGGTGTATTTAATCAACGGGAGGAATGATGAAAGGGTTTCATGTTGGAGAGGGCACTCTAAAAGCTAGTGACCCAAAGCAGAAGCACGGTTAATAGCCCATCAATCCTATGGGTTTAAAAATAATTCTCCAGGCCCTCATGTTACGGACCAGACCACAGGAGGGAGGCGAAGTATCTAACATCACGTGATACATGGTATCAGCAGCTCTTATTGGAAAGATTACATCACAAAAGAGCCAAAAAATAATTACTTATAGGTTCGCTCCAACAGAAACCTCAGAAGAGCTCCTGCTTAAGTAGAAATTGGAGTAACGAAGAAAAAATATCTGCTAACAGGGCTGAGCCCGTCACTTCCCTGCTAGTTCCCTCCCCACCGGGCCAGCTGTGTGCTCGGACCAGGCGACCCCGAGGTGAGCCTCTGTGGAGCTCTGCCTGAGGACAGCCTGTCTCTTGCAGCACTTAGAAAGTTCAGACCACAGTCTGTGGAGGCCCCAGTGGGGAGATCTCACAGGTCAGAGAAGCCCAGGACGGGCAAGACCATCACAGCCAGAGTCAGGGTGGCAGCCAACACCTCCACCTCTGGGGCCACTGTGCCTCAGGGACTGCTGGGGAAGCACGTGGCCTGCACCTCACAGGAGCTGCCTTCCTTTGTGCATATTTCCTGTGATGAGATGGACGCTCTGGTCTGGACAGCTAGCTTTTAACCAACCCACACAGGGAGGAAACGCCCTGTTTATCAGCTGGGGCAGTGACCCTGTAGTATTTATTGAGAACCTAATCATATCAGCTTCTGTCACCATGAAGGCCTACGCTCGGGCCCAGGCTGTGAGACGCAGGCCAGTGCTGTCCTGTTCACGCTCCCACCTACCCTCGCCTCCGGCACCAAGACCCCATCAACATGGGAGGCTTGGGGATGGGCCCAGGGTCGCCCAGCAGACAAGGACAGAGCAAAGACCTGGGCCCAACAGTCAGACTCCACGCCCATCACATCCAACCAGACTGCGTGTCTCCAAAGGAGGGAAGCGCCCACCGGTGGGCTTGTCTGAGAAAGGGAGGGGCCCAGCTAGATGAGAGGAAATGACAGAAGCCTTCATTTTAGGTCCTTGCTCTCAAAAGAATCTTTACCAGCAAACTCTCATCCCTTCCAAGCCTCTCCACTGCTGTCCCGCCCTGTGGAGCCTTCCTCAAGCCGCCGCCAAGGGCAGCCTCAGCCTCCCTGCCCTGGCTCAGGCACTGCCTGTCCTTCCCCGCCGAGTTTTTCAGTTTGTTTATTTGCTTGTGCACCCTCACCGTGGCCCTGTTGGCCCCTCTGGCAGCAGGGGCACTGGCATGCATGAAACAGCAAGGTCCCTGGCTCAGCAGAGCTCACACTGGGGGCGGGAGAGACCGTGGTCAGCATGGACAGCAGGCAGTGGTGAGTGCCAGCCGACCACAGGTCCCCTGGTGAGGTGGCCCGGCCAGAGGCTGCCAAGCAAAGGCCTGAGGAGAGCCGGGGTTGTGCTCCAGATGAAGGGGTGCGTGCAAAGCGGCTAGGAGGAAAGTGGCAGTGGCACGCTGGAGCCTGCCAAATGGGGAGGGCCGGCCACAGTGGGGGCTGCAGCCCCACTCTCAGAGCAGTGGGTGGGTGATATTCCCCAACTACGTTCAGAAGCCCAGGCATGGAGGTGCCGCTGTGTGCGGAGGGCAATGGAGAGAGGGGCAGTGGATACACACTGCAGGTATTCCAGAGGGAGACGCCCCGGCAGCTGACACACACACACGGGGCCAGGGAGATGCAGTGAACGGAGGGCGAAGGGCCAGGCCCTCGGGCCCCTGAAGAAAGCCGTGGGGTTGAGTCAAGCCCTTACTAGCTGAGCCCCAGCCGTGTCCACGTCTGCCTAGAACTCTAAGACGAGCAGGAGCATCCTACAGCAGCACTGGGTCTGATCAACGGTCTCCCGGAACACGGTCTGTGAGGAAAGCTAACGCGGGAGCTGGTGAGGTAGACGGCAGAGACCCACTCCAGAATGAGAACCAGACCTAGCCTGTCCTGTCATAGAACGCGGGGTGCTGAGTTAAGCCAGTAAGTTTTCAGTCAAACAGGTCTAATTTTGATAAAACTCCGCAAGACAGCTCCAATACAAACTGTAGCAGAACCCACCCAGAACCCGTGGGCGGCCAGAGGAACCCACGTTTCCCTGTCACTATGAGAGGCACCTGACACCAGCCTGCACTCGGGCCAGCCTCACAACCATAGGAAGAGGAACTGGCCTAACCCTCAACGCCCCCGCTCAAGGTGGCAGGTGTGCACCGTAGAAGCCGGCCCTGCAGACACGGGCCAGAAAGCCTCCGAGGCCTTGCCTTTGTTCTGTCATCCTTAATTTTCATGGTACTTCTACCCGGGCAACTCCAAAACCTTGAGGACATGGAATCTTCACAGGGGCTCCTAACTGATATGTCTTAACTCAGAATACACCCGGCAACACCTAACATTTTAGATGGCAGCATGCTAATTTCAGAAAAATATTAGAAACAAAACAAGAAGCATTATCTTCCTTCATACAGATCCCAGTTGCCTGTACTCCTTAGAAACTTCACTCAGTTCTTATCAAAAGTGGAAATGAACTGGAGACAGTCCACCAGGGTCCCAGGAGCAGGGACACTGAGCAGGAAGTGGGGGGCAGGGGTTTATGTGGAGATGGCCCCAGAGGACCCGGAACCTGCTTGCCAGGCTGGAGCTGGGACTGGGACACAGGGGCTGTCATCCATGTGGTCACTCTGGGCAAGTGACTTTGCCTCTGTCTGCCCCAGACACCCCCTTATGAAACGGTGGAATCACTGGGTCATTGGGAAGCCTGACGGGGACCCCTGTGGGCCTGAAATGTCCTAAGTGGTCAACAAACACCAGCTGCCCCCTCTGCTGGGCAGACACATATATGTAAAGTCTAAATAATCAGCACACCCTTTTCTCTAATCCTGGGTGTTCAAATCTCAGGGCTTTCTCTGATGCTTCAAGGATTACTCAGGGTGAATGGAAGGATCCGACACTACTCCATCTGCTGTGAACCAGTGGAGCGCACAACCCAGGAGCTTCAGGTGGACACACGCGTTGGCTGTCGTGGAAAAGGAAGCCTCAGGTCCCTGCCCTGAGGTTCGGTGACCACAGCGACCACACCCCTCTCGCCACCGCTGCAGAAACGGTGCCACTGGGAATGAGTCGGGCTCAGACCTGCCTCTCTGAAGTCTGCACGTGTCCCGTCCACCCAGAGCTCCAGCAGTGGACACTTTTAGGTTCAGGCAAACCTGGAGAGTCATTCTAGGAATAAAAAGTCCTGAACGAGGCGGTCTGCGGGCCACTCAGTGGCCGAGACCAAGGGCTGGTTTCCCCTTCACCGCTAAGTCAGCTGCCTTAGAGTGCAGTGGAGGTGAACACACGCATGGGCGCCACGAGGCCGGTCCGTCCGTCCTGAAAGCAAGCCCTGTTTAAGTCAGAAAAATACACAGGCGGCATGGAGACCAAGAGTCACCTAAAACCTGTCAGAAGGGCCTGGGGCAGCTGCCCCACTGCGGGACGACAGGAGGACTGCAGGCACGCGAGAGGCACTCCCCGACTCAGCCCGAGATGAGACGGAGGCAAAAACGTCCACATGGCTGAATCCCCACTGCGGTTCCTTATTCCCAATAATCCAAGATTCAAAGAGTTTCAAACTCCCAGCTGATTTAAAAGTAACAAACCCAGCAAACGAACTAATCAGCTTCTCTAGTGATTAGAAAAAAACAAAGTCCTTACTTTCACAGGTTCTACCTGACAATTACTGTATGAAAACAAGCCCCTCCGTTTTATCCAGTCCAATACACATTTTTAAAATGCCAGTTCCATGTTGTCTTACTGAATTTTTAGTGACAGCATAAAGGAATAAAGCCAGAGCGAATGCCCTGACCAAGTCTCTGGCCGTGCAACCTACCAGGTGGTTCTCGTCCTGAAAGGCGTAGTGCAGCGCGGTGATCCACTGGCAGTCGCCGTTCACCAGCACGTCGCGCTCCTCTCGGAAGCACGCGGTCTGCAAAGCAAGGAGGGGCGTCAGTCTGTGTTCACTGGGAAGTAGGTCAGAGAGCGTACTGCCAGTCTCGGGGTCCCTGCTGGGACAGTGGCTCCAGCCATGGTGTCCCTGCCTTCTGGGCTCCTCCTTGTGCACCACCCCGAGGCTGCAGAGGCTGAGTCATCCCTCATCCCTTCCTCTCCCGACCCCTGTGCACTTCCAAGGGCTGCTGAGGACGCCCTCGCACCCTGCTGTCCCACAGGCACCATTTCTGTGGCCAACACTTAAGATTCACCCCACCCTCATGTGGATTCCTGACTGGACTCCTCCCACCCGGCACCACCTGACCAGATCAACCTCCGCCAAGTATCCATGGCATGGGCGGCCCCACGTGTCTGCCCTCTCTGTCCTATACCCACTGTTGAGCTGCCATGCAGCTGGCAGGACAGGGCACACACGTTTGCTGAAATCACAGTATAGCGATGACACGATTGTGACAGACTCCACGAGGAAGGCCTACGGCCAGCAGCACAGGGCAAGAGGCTGCCCTCTATCCTGCTATGGCTTCCAGAAGAGTTTTAATGCCCAGGTGGCATCTCTGTTTAAAAGTCACCAGGCCTGGCTGAGTGCAGTGGCTCACACCTGTAAACCTAGCACTTTGGGAGGCCAAGGTGGGTGGATCACCTGAAGTCAGGAGTTCAAGACCAGCCTGGTCAACATGATGAAACCCCACCTCTACTAAAAACTAGAAAAACTAGCCAGGCGTGGTGGCAGGTGCCTGTAATCCCAGCTACGCAGGAGGCTGAGGCAGGAAAACTGCCTGAACCCAGCAGGCAGAGGTTGTGGTGAGCGGAAATCGCACCACTGGACTCCAGCCTGGACCACAGAGCAAGACTGTCTCAAAAAAAGAAAGAAAAAAAAAGTCACCATGCCTTTGGCAAAATTTTAACATGATTTCTTCTTTATTGAGCATAGAACAAGATTTAAACTGTCTTACATTTGAAACTTGTCAAGCTTAACAAAAATATAAGTACATTATGGAGAGCTTGCTATGTGAGGCACGAGGGCACGGTTCTGACTGGCTCTCAGCTGAGTCTCACAGTGACCTCTGAAACTTGTTTCTTCTACAAGGTTTTCTTTTCTAAACTTTAAAAAGTTTTCCTTTCAGGCTGGCCATGGTGGCTCACGCTATAATCCCAACACTCTGGGAGGCCAAGGCGGGAGGATCACTTGAGCCCAGAAGTTTGAGACCAGCCTAGGCAACATAGTGAGACCTTGTCTCTACAAAGAATCTTAAAAATTAGCTGGGTGTGGTGGCACCCATCTGCAGTCCCAGCTACTCAAGAGGCTGAGGTGGGAGGATTGATGAGCCCAGCCGAGATCATACCACTGTATTCCAGCCCATACAACAAAGTAACAGAGTGGGACCCTGTCTCTAAAACAAAAAAAAAAAAGGTTTTCTTTTAAAATGAAATGGTTGGCTGCGCACAGTGACTCATGCTTGTAATCCCAGCACTTTGGGAGGCCGAGGCGGATGGATCACAAGGTCAGGAGTTCAAGACCAGCTTGGCCAACATGGTGAAACCTGTTCCTACTAAAAAATACAAAAATGAGCTGGGCGTGGTGGCGGGTGCCTGTAATCCCAGCTACTCGGGAGGCTGAGGCTGGAGAATCATTTGAACCCAGGAGGCAGAGATTGCAGTGAGCCAAGATTGCACCATTGCACTGCAGCCTGGGCGACAGGGAGAGACTCTGTCTCAAAAAAGAAAAAAAAAAAAAAATGAAATGGTTGTTGCAGCTGTGTCCCAGTTCTACTAATGACAACATGACACGGGTCAGCATTCAGCTTGCTAATGTCCAGACATGCAGAGACCAGCAGTTCTGGAATCATCACGACCCCTCTGCCAATGGCCACAAGGGCCTGGTGAAGGGGCAACTACAAGGAAACCTGAGCCCCGGTGTGCCTGTCCACCTGTCTTCCGGAACGCACCCCCAGAAAGAAATGGGGATGGAGTGCTGAGTCCCAGGTGAGGTGAGGCCATGGGCTCAGGAGGCCGAGGCTGCCCCGGGGATCTGCGGCATCTACGCCAACGCCTCTAGGAGACACTCCCTGAAGCTCTGCCTGGCAGCTGCCCAGAGCACTTAGGAAAAACCCATTCTTAAACTAGGGACTGCCCGCAGGGTGACCTGCTGACAGGAAACTTATGTATTATCCAGCAGCTTTGTCTAAGGAGCAGAGAGAGAAACTTTTTTTTTTTTTTCTTTTGAGACGGAGTCTCGCTCTGTCGCCCGGGCTGGAGTGCAGTGGCCGGATCTCAGCTCACTGCAAGCTCCGCCTCCTGGGTTTACGCCATTCTCCTGCCTCAGCCTCCCGAGTACCTGGGACTACAGGCGCCCGCCACCTCGCCCGGCTAGGTTTTTTTTTTGTATTTTTTAGTAGAGACGGCGTTTCACCATGTTAGCCAGGATGGTCTCGATCTCCTGACCTCGTGATCCGCCCGTCTCAGCCTCCCAAAGTGCTGGGATTACAGGCTTGAGCCACCGCGCCCGGCCGAGAGAAACTTTTAATATTTTTTAAACAAGATGAAATAAAGACCTAGCCTGGTGGAAAAATTATAAACTTACACTGCTTAGCAACTCTTCTACCTACCAACCTCTTGTTTAATTCATGCTTTTAATCATTTGTAAATCAGTATTATAAAATCTAATGTTTAAAGTAAGTCTATGAAATAAAAATAAAAGATAAATTATTTGCAACTAGCACCATATTTATATCTCTTACACACACATATAGCCCATTATACATACTCCAGGATAATCATCACGACTAGCAAACATTCTTGGACTTTTCTGAGCATGCCAGTTAAACTGGATCTGCGTAACCAGATTCAAATTAAATCAGCAATATTTACTCTTTTAAAATGTACTCATCTAACATGACATTTGGGTAAATACCAAACACCTTATACCTCTCCACACTTTCATGTAACAGTAGCTACTTTTTCCCCCTAAAACTCTGCTCCAACAACATTCCCATGTTTGCCACTGTTTGGGGTGGGGAAAGGGCTGCTGGGGCCGAGGGCAGGCCCAGCGGAAGCACATGGTGAGACGACTGAGTGAGGATGGAGGCAAAGAGAGCAAAGGCTTCTCCCAAAGAAGGAAGGGAGACCGTGTGCATCCCAGAAGCTGAGAGATGCAGGGAGCCGAAGCAATCACAGGCCACTGATATTTTGAGACCAAAGTGACTGCAAAATGGTGCTAACTCTTGTCAACCAACATGCGTTCAGTGAGCAACAAATGGGTACGAGACCTTGTGCTGGGTGCCACAGCAGGGAAAGGGGAAATGGGTCCGGAGCGGAGGAGGGAAAAGTCAGAATGACAGTCACAAGGAACCGGTAACGCCCAAGTTAACAAAACCCAGGGCCCTGGAGAGATCTGGCCCAAATCAATGGTTGCACTGCTGTCGGCCCAAGGTGCCAACCATCACGGGCAGCACAGGCACAAATTCCAGGACCAAAGAAGAAAGGGTCACCTCAAATTACTAGGAGGGTGACAGTGATAAGAGGAGAGGGTCTAGAAACCCAAGAAGGAATTCCCAAAACAAGGTGGCGGCCACGTTGACAGGCGTCCAACTCCAGAAGCAAGCACTGACCACAGGGCTGAGCAGCCTACAGCCGCCGCAGCGCTGCCAGGCACAGGCCTCGCTCAGGGCGGGTCAGAGACACACGGGGCCACAGCAAACCATTGTGATGAATGGCAGCCTGCAAGGAGGGACTGCCTTCTGGCAGAGAGAGGCAGGAGTCACGGGAGAGGAGCATGATGGACGGAGCAGATCTGAAGCAGGAAGCAGCAGGTCAACTGGCCAGGAAGGGCCTGGGCTCTGAGCGCAGGGGAGGGAAGATAGAGGGCAGGTGAGGACAGAAACTCAAGATGGCCAGAGACGAAAAGCGTGGGCTCCCCAGCAGGCCTGGCCTGCCTCGGGCAGGCAGGAGGGAAACCAGGGGCTGAGCACGTGGCTATAGAGATGGGGTCAGGGGCATGGAACAGCCACCAAGAAGACTGACACTGAACTAAGAAACAGGAGCTGATCAAAGCCTGCTGAGTAGTGGTCCACTTTCATCTATAACCGTGAGGCTCCTCTAGGTGGGAATCTAAAGACCCATTCTGTATGTGAGCAGGGTCCAAATGTGTTCATTCCTCTTGTGTATGGAGCAGAATTGCAATCAATGCTAAAACTCTCCTGAAGCTTTTTATTTGCCTTTACAGTAAACAGAACCCTGCCAACGTTCTCGAGGGTGCACTCTCAGGAACGGCGTCCAGCAAGCGAGTGATCGCCGAGGTGGGGAGCAACAGGCGCCAGGAGGAGGCTGAGACCTCCCCCACAGAGAGTGCTCGCTCTGTCCCAGGGGAAGGGAGGCCCGGGGCTGTGGGGTGACTGCAGCTTTTCCCCAGCTGGCTTCACAGTCACTTTCTGCTCACCCCAAACCCCATTCGTATGGCTCTTCAAGCTCCATACTTACCTCTGCTCTTTTCAGCATCTCCCACTTGTTGAGGATTTTCATTGCATAAATTCGTTCAGTATTCTTCATTTTGACAACAGCAACCTGCAATGCAAATGTGAGTTGAACAAAGATGTGGTTCCCAGAACAAAAGGCTAGCATGCTGGAACTACACTGTAACAGCCTAGGAGCCTGCGAAACCAGCAGTGACTGAAAGCCAAGTTTTCCACGTAAATGAAGATTTGCCCTTTTATGCATCAAAACTTGACCCCACCGCAACCTGAAGGGTCCTGCCTGTACATTCGAAAGCTTCACTGTGAGTGGCGGGCACATGGTGGCTCACTGCCCTCTACTTTGGGTTACGTCTGCAGATTTCCACTTACAACAAAGGCAGAAAAAAAGTTCTAATGTTTGACAGCAGAGTAGGATAACTGTCGTTAACAACAAATGTACTGTGCATTTTAAAATAGCTAAGTGATGCTGGGCACAGTGGTTCATGCCTGTAATCCCAGCACTTTGGGAGGCTGAGGCAGGAGGATCACTTGAGGCCAGGAGTTTGAGACCAGCCTGTCCAACATGGTGAAATCCCATCTCTACTAAAAATACAAAAAAATAGGCCGGGTGTGGTGGCGTGCTTCTATAATCCCAGCCACTCAGGAGGCTGAGGCAGGAGAATTGCTTGAACCTGGGAGGCAGAGGTTACAGTGAGCTGAGATCATGGCACTGCACTCCAGCCTGGGCAGTGAGACTCCGTCTCAAAAAAAAAAAAAAAAAAAAAAAAAATTCAGCTGGGCATTGTGGCTCACACCTGTAATCCCAGCACTTTGGGAGGCCAAGGCGGGCAGACCACCTGAGGTCAGGAGTTTGAGACCAGCCTGGTCAACATGGTGAAACCCCATCTCTACTAAAAATACGAAAACTACCCCGGCATGGTAGCATACACCTGTAGTCCCATCTACTCGGGAGGCTGAGGCAGGAGAATAACTTGAACTTGGGAGGCAGAGGTTGCAGTGAGCTGAGATCGCGCCACTGCACTCCAGTCTCGGTGACAAAGTGAGACTGTGTTTCGAAAAAAATTTTAAAAACTTAAAAAAAAAATTTTAACCCTCCCCCTAAAAAACCCACCTTTTAAAAACTCAAGATTACCTCCCAAGCTTGTCTGTTTTCAACAGCCCCTACTCCCTGCTCCACCACCCCCACTCCCGCCCCACCTTCTATCTGCAGCTGCCACTGCCCCACCACTGATGGTGCCTTCTACCTGTGCCCCCCACCCCTACCCTGTCTCTTCTGTATGTGGCTCCCCCCACCTGCCTAGCATGTGCCAGTTCCGGCACCAAGAACCTTTTCTTCACAGAGGCAGGGACTAGCCACGTGGGCTCTGGAGTTTAACTCTTGCAAATTCACTTCTCTGTGGCTCAGGTTCCACCACTACAAGAGGTTAAGGGCAGGACTGGCTTCCTGAGACAGCTATGAGGACCCACGAGTCCTGACATTTAATGTGCCCAGCACAGAGTGGGGCACAGTCAGCACTCAGCGTGTGGCCACCAGCCACATTCTTTAAAGCACAACTCAAGTGCCACCTCCTTCAGGAAGTCCTCTTGGACTTTTCAGTGTCTACCAAATCTTGAATGAGCTCCTCCATCACTACCAACACCCATCAAGATGTCTGCACCACTGTCTGGCACATTCCACCCTACATAAGTCACTCACGCACAGGCCCAAGTCTCCACCTCAGCACTTCCTGTAAGCTACTCACTGGCAGTGACAGTGGCTTCCATACCTTCTGGCTGCCAATGGCAAGCAGCCAGCATGTCCCCGTGCCTGCGGCAGCCAAGGCCTGAAGAGTTCTTAAATGGCATCATCATCTACCTCCCTGTTTCTAACATCACATACCACACAGTCACATCGTAGAGTCACCGTGAGAGCTGCCATTCACCGGGCACGTTCTGCGTGCCAGAGATGGTGCTGAGCCGCGCATCTGCACCCCCGCTTCACCCTCACGCGACCCCAGCTGTGGGGGATTTCTAAAATCCATCTCGCACAGATACGGACCCTGAAGCTCCAAGGGAACGAGACCAAGGAGCGAATCCAAGAAGCAAAGGCCACGTGGGAAGGACAGGCTCCCTTCAATCAGGAGGAGCTCAAAAAACGATCAATGTTATCTTCTTTGCAACTCACACAAAACTGAGTTTCGCATTAAGTTCTTTGGCAAAAAAAGAGTACTAAAAATAACTGTAAACCATTCTGTTAAAACCATTTTCTCTCTCATTCCTTCATTTCCCTTGGTCATGTCTCTGCCCTGGTGTGCCTCTCCCTCCCTCCTAACTGCACTCTGGAAAGTCTGGCCATGGCTGACAGGCTCTGTGTGGCCTGGGCCCTGCTCACCTCCAAGCCCGCACGCCTGGCGCAGCTCAATGCTTGGTAGCAGGCAGACAGGGAATCACTTAATGCAATCCGTTTTTATTTTTAAAAGGCTTTCTCAACCAGGTACAGCGGCTCATGCCTATAATCCCAGCACTCTGGAAGGCAGAGGCAGGAGAATCACTTGAGCCCAGGAGTTCGAGACTATTCTGGGTGACACAGCGAGATCCCTGTCTCTACTAAAAAGAAAAAAGGAAAACACCTAGCTGGGTGTGGTGGTGCACGCCTGTGGCCCCAGCTACTTGGGAGGCTGGGGCGGGAGAGCTGCTTGAGCCCAGGAGTTCAAGACCAGTCTGGGTGACATAGTGACACCTCTTTTCTACAAATAATAAAAAAAATTAGCCAGGCGTGGTAGCACATGCCTGTAGTCACAACTGCTCAGGAGGCTGAGGAAGGAGGATCACCTGAGTCTGGGTGGCAGAGGCTGCAGTGAGCTATGATCAGGCCAGCACACTCCAGCCTGGGTGACAGAGCAAGACCCTGTCTCAAACAAAACAAACAAACAATCTGTCCCACCCTGGCCGGTGGTAAATTGACTTTGGCTGGTGAGGCCTGGACCCAGGGTCTGTACGAGATAAACTGGGAGCTCCAGTCACCCTGGGATGAGCCTTGGAGGGACTGCTCTCCTCCCCTATCCCTCTGGCGAGACTCATTCACAGGGATGGTGCTGCAAGAGGGGGGCTATTTCTCTAAAGTACTGATTTGCCTTCTTTCACGTCTGCACGTTGGAAAATGCATGCCCTGCGACAGCAAAGGCCATCTCGCTTCGTAGTTGTGTCCAGTAGGTTTGCTGTGGGCAGAGCACACCTGCTGCTGGGATGTGACACAGGGCGTTTTCTTGTTTGATTTTTCCTCAATGAACCAACTGGCACAGTTCCCCAGCCGACGAGAGCTTAGCTCAAACCTCGGCACAGGTGCTAAGGCGCTGCACAGTTTAAGAAGCAAAGCTCTTCTGGTGACTCCCTGTCAAACCACCTGCGGCGGTCCCGCAGCCGCTGAGGGAGCCTGACCTCTTCCTTGGTCTTGCCAGAACCATCTTGCGAGGCCGAGGCAGGTCTGTGGAGACGGCCTGGAAGGTGAGGCCACACCGTGCCACAGGCCTCCCAGGGCAGGGCTCCTAGCCCCATACAAGGGACCTGGTGAGCCTCTCCAGCTGCACCCGCATGACTGGTCCTCTTGCCCTAGGCAAAGCCAACAGGACCCAGAGCCACACTGGGTGTGTCAATGGCAAGCAAGCATAGAGCATGCAAACAGCTGCTATTCAACTCTCTCAGTGTTTTTCAGAAAATGCCAAGAAGTCAAAATTCAATTAACAAATGGAGTTTCAGAAACTATGTCAGAAGGCCGGGCGCGGTGGCTCACTTGAGGCCAGGAGTTCGAGACCAGCCTGGCCAACACGGCAAAACCTCATCTCCACAATAAATACAAAAATTAGCTAGGTGTGGTGTCAGCACCTGTAGTCCCAGCTACTCGGGAGGCTGAGGCATGAGGACAGCTTGAACCCAGAAGGCAGAGGTTGCCGTGAGCCGAGATGGCACCACTGCACTCCAGCCTGGGTGACAGTGCAAGACTCCATCTCAGAAACAAAAACAAAAACTACATCTGAAGAAACTATTTTTGGTCCCAACAATATCCCAGGTTAGTCAGAAGCTTTCGAGTTTCCTTTCTCTTCATTCTATCTTTCAGATTTTCTCCCCGGCTCCTCGGAAGGCTGAGGCGGGGAGATCACTTGAGCCCAGGAGTTCAAGGCCAGCCTGGGCAACATGGTGAGACCTCATCTCAGAAAAAGAGATAGGAAAAAACAAACTCTCCAAAAGATACCAATTACCTCATCCCCAAACCAATGTACAGGTCCATAAAAAGGTGAAATGGAAGCTGCTGATGTCTTGGCAATTTAGGCAAAGTTAACAAAATGAAGTTCATCTTACCTCACCAAAAGCACCTCTTCCAATTACTTTAATTATTTCAAAGTCTTCTCGATGAAGCTGCATTTCTTTCACCAGCTGTGTAAATGGTTTAGCTACAAGTAAAACAGTAAAACGAACAATTTAGTCTAATCAGTTGATACCCATATAAAATTTTAATTGATTGGGGTATTGCACTAAGTTATACTTTCAAAAAAGTTTATGCTTAAAAATATTTCGTACCTGACAAGTTTTGGAAAGTGAGCATTTATACTAAGGGACAGGGAGGTTGATCCTGAGCCACTGCAGTCATGCACTTGGTAACACTGTTTCAGCCACTGCAGCCATGCACTTGGTAACACTGTTTCAGCCGACAACGGACCACATACATAACAGTGATCCAGTGAGATTATACTACTGTAATTTACCGAATGTTTTCTATGTTTAGATACACAAATATGGCCAGGAGCGGTGGCTCACGCCTGTAATCCCAGCACCTTAGGAGGCTGAGGCAGGCGGATCACCTGAGATCAAGAGTTCGAGACCAGCCAGACCAACATGGTGAAATCTCATCTCTACTAAAAATACAAAAATTAGCCGGATGTGGTGGCGGGCGCCTGTAATCTCAGCTACTCAGGAGGCTGACACAAGAGAATTGTTTGAACCAAGGAGCCGGAGGTTGCAATGAGCCAAGATTGTGCCACTGCACTCCAGTCTGGGCAACAAAGCGAGACTACATCTCAAAAAAATAAATAAAAATAGATACACAAAAACCATTGTGCCACAGCTGCCTACAGTGTTCGGAACTGTTGCACCCTGCATAGATATGTAATCCAGGAGCAGCAGGTTGTGCCACGTGGCCTAGGTGCGGGGTAGGTTTTGCCATTTGAGTCTGTGACGTGCTGTTGTCATGTTCTCACAATGACAAAAGCCACCTAACAACACATTTCTCCGACGGTATCCCCATCATTATGCAACATGCAATAGTGTACTTCAGTATCCATCAGAGCAAACATCACCACTACAAAAGTCTCCTGGTCAAAGCCAACAGGTGAACACCTACTGAGAGAGCAACTGATGGGTGCCCTTAGCCCACGTGCAGGACACAAGTGCGTGAGGTGAGTGACAGCTGAGCTCCACCTGCCTGCACGTAGGAGCCACAGGGCAGCTAGAGGAACACAAGACATTCTCCAAGCCAACACTGGTCCTAAAAGTGCCGGAGGTCTCCCTGGACACCCACGGCAGTCCCAGATAGGTCCTGTGGCGTCTGTAACAGTAACATCCACCAGTCAGGCACTTTACACGGCTCTTCCCGGCCTCCTCTCGCGGACTCTCTGAGAGTAATTCTGTTATTATCCACACTTCACAGATGAGAAAACTCAGCCAGGTTTCTGCGGGCACTGGACCAGGTTGGACAGTGTCCCCAGCAAAACTCACGTCTGCTCAGAACCTGTGACTGTAACCTCATTTGGAAACAGGGTCCTTACAGACGTAACCGGTGAAGATAAGGGCACCTGCTGGAATAGGGTGGGCCCTAAGTCCAACAAGACTGTAGGGTCCAGCCCCACAGGGTCCGTGGGTTCTTCTCCTTGTGTGCGGAGACGAGAGATTGTAGAAATAAAGATACAAGACAAAGAGATAAAAGGAAAGGCAGCTGGGCCCGGGGCACCACTACCACCAAGACACCGAGGCTGGCAGCGGCCCCGAATGCCAGGCTGTGCTGATATTTATTGCATACAAGACAAAGGGGCAGGGTAAGGAGTGTGAGTCCTCTCCAATGATAGGTAAGGTCATGTGGGTCACGTGTCCACTGGACAGGGGGCCCTTCCCTGCCTGGCAGCCAAGGCAGAGAGAAAGAGAGGAGAGAGAGACAGCTTACGCCATTATTTCTGCAGATCAGAGACTTTTAGTACTTTCACTAATTTGCTACTGTTATCTAAAAGGCAGAGCCGGGTGTACAGGATGGAACATGAAGGCGGACCAGGAGCGTGACCGCTGAAGCACAGCATCACAGGGAGACGGTTAGGCCTTTGATAACTGTGGGCGGGTCTGACTGATGTCAAGCCCTCCACAAGGTGGAGGAGTGGAGTCTTCTCTGAACTCCCCCGGGGAAAGGGGGACTCCCTTTCCTGGTCTGCTAAGTAGTGGGTGTTTTTCCTTGGCACTGCCGCTGTCGCCAAACCACGGTCCGCTTGGCAACGGGCATCTTCCCAGATGCTGGGGTTACCGCTAGACCAAGGAGCCCTCTGGTGGCCCTGCCCGGGCATAACAGAGGGCTCACACTCCTGTCTTCTGGTCACTTCTCACCATGTCCCTTCAGCTCCTATCCCTGTATGGCCTGGTTTTCCTAGGTTACGAGTGTAGAGCGAGGAGTATTATAATATTGGAATAAAGAGTAATTACTACAAACTAATGATTAATGATATTCATATATAATCATATCTATGCCCTATATCTAGTATAACTATTCTTACTTTATGTATTTTATTACACTGGAACAGCTCGTGCCCTCGGTCTCTTGCCTCGGCACCTGGGTGGCTTGCCGCCCACACAAGACTGGTGTCCTTCTGAAAGGAGAGAAATCAGACACAGAGACCGAGGGAAAAAGAGCCATGTGGGGATGGAGGCAGAGATGGGAGCGATGAGGCTGCACACAAGGAATGCCAAGCATCGCCAGCAGCCCCAGAAGCTGAGGGCACAGAGGGCTCCCCCGAGCCTGTGAGGGACGTGGCCCGGCTGACGCCCTGACTCTGGACTTCTGGCCTCCAGAGCTGTGAAAGAAACATCTGTTGTTTAAGCCCCCTACTTTGTGGCAACTGGTTACATCCCCCACAAGAAGCTCCTAGAGAGAGGTCAGGTCATCTCTTCCCAGGAACACAGAGTGCGAGGCAGGGCCAGGACTGGAGCCCACACCGTCTGACTCCAGACCCGCTCCTGCCCACCACACATCCTGCCAGTTTGGCATCTGTGCAGTCAACTATCTCTCTTGCACCTGTCTCTATTTTCACCTTCAAGCCCAAATCTACACGGTTTATATTAGGTTTTATTCTGTCTGGCTGCTTTTCAAATTCTCTATCACTATAGTTTTACTAAAGGTGCCTCTGGGGGAACTGAGCAAAGTGCACAGGGCCCTCTCTGTCCTATTTCTTACCACTGCAGGAGTGGCTACAATTAGCTCCAAAATACGTGCGATCTGACACTTCCTGGGCTTCTGACGGAGTTCCATATTACTAATCTCACTAATTCTGCAGGTTTTTTCTCCTTTAATAGTCGCTCAACACTACTGAGGTTCGCTCACCACAATCAGAAGAGCCACAGAAGGTTCCTGGGGCCTGTGGGACAGTGAGTTAGGAACGATGGCCCCCAGAACAGCAAATGCACATCAGCAGAGATCAGGGAACAGAACAAATGGGGCCTCAGTTATTAAAAAAGAAAGAAAGAAAGGCCAGGCTGAAGAAAACCCTTGAGCTGCACTCCAGTCTGGGCGACAGAGTGACACTCAAAAAAACCAACAAAATGAAAAACAGTGAAGACAAAGGCAGACGAGACGCAGGAAGCAGCTCGCACCAAGGCTGTGCCTGCAACGTCCTCTCTTTTCTTTCCACATTAATTATTCTCAAGTTACCTGGGCTTCCTTGTCAAGTTTCCCCTCTGCTCTTTTGATGAAACATATTTTGCTAATTATGTAGTTTAACAGTTGTGTACACATTTCCCTCAAGCGGGTGGACACGGATGATGGGGGCCAGGCTGGAAGAGGAAGGAACTTCGTGGCAAGCCTGGGGTGAAGGCTTGGAGAGGCAAACCACAAGAGCAAAGCAGCAGGGGACCTGCGTGTGGGCAGGAGCAAGTTCCCAAATCAGCGGGCAAAGGAGAAAACATTTAAAACATTAAAGCAGTTTAAATGTTTTCAAACTGCTCTGAGAACAGTAACAATTTTGTACTGGTGTATAAAAATAATTAGCCTGGGCGTGATGACATGTGGCTGTAATCCCAGCTACTCAGGAGGCTGAGGCAGGAGAAACACTTGGGCCCAGGAGGCAGAGGCTGCAGTGAGCCAAGATCTCGCCACTGCACTCCAGCCTGGGCAACAAGAGCAAAACCCCGTTTCAAAACCAGAAACAATAAACATAATTAAGACCGCTTTAGCTATGACTAGAAAGGAAAGCCGCATCGCAGGGGTGGAGCACCCTGCTAACCACACAGGTACTGAGAGCAGGGGACAGAGCATTTAACACCAATAACCATCAACTAGGTCACTAAGATGTAAAGAGGGCACATGGAAATACCACGGAGATGGCAAATGCAGGAAGCACCTTCTGCCCTTAGGATCAGGAAATGAAAGAAGAGGCTGGACTTTTTAAAACTTAGAAACCTGGGCAAAGGGCCCTGTAAAGCTGAAACTCAGACCCCTGAGGATGGGGTGCTGCTGGCCGGCACTGGGTCTCTGAGCTCAAAGGCAGCCCCACAGGCTCGGCCCCCGGTGACTGGAAGGAGTGCAGCCAGCTGACGCTGGGCTCTCTGAGGTGACCGCGGCAAGGCTGTTCTGCTGGTGTGGGGAAAACTCCAAACTGGCACCAGAGGCCGACTGCCAGAAGGAACTTCGCTGCCAGGATGGTGTCGCTAGGCTGTCACTCTAGGAAGAAGCAGGCAGGAAGCCGCAAGTCGTCCTCCCACCTCCCAGCCTTGCAGTCGCCCTCCAGCACCCGCTTCAGGCAGAGTGCAACAGGGAGCAGGGGGCCAGAGCTCCTCAGGCTTGGCTGGGGTGTGGGGTAGAGTGAGGAGGACATCGTGGTGAGGAACCAGGTGAGGGGAGGGAACCAGGTGAGGGGAGGGAACCAGGTGAGGGGAGGGTGGTCCTCCTGTTACCTACAGGAGGACTGATCAGATAAACAACATTCAGGATGATAGGGCTGGGATCCTCACTGTCAGAAAGAGTACTTACAGATAAGGAAGAAAACGAGAATAAACTGTACAGCACTGGGATAGAATTGGAGATTATCAGTATGAACTCGCAGCTTCCATATAGACAGACAGATACAGGGATAAATGCAGACATATATGGGTGTGAACATACAGAGTCCTAGCTCTGTCTACCGAGAGTGCCTGGGAGCAGCAGCAGTTCAGCTACAAGCACACCCAGTGCAGAATGTGGTCTCTAAAGCCCATTCTCCAACATAGGACAGGGCTCCTTGGGCAACTCCAGAGCTGGGTCAGGAAACTGCAAGGTGAGCCTGCAGCAGCCAGTGCTGAGAAGTGAGGGTATGCTCAAAATAAACACAAGCAGTCACAGATTATAATCTATTAAATAAAACAGGCCTGGGAGCAGTGGCTCATGCCTGGAATCCTAGCACTTTGGGAGGCTGAGGCAAGAGGACTGCTTGAGCCCAGGAGTTCAAGACCAGACTGGGTAACACGACAAGACTCCATCTCTACAAAAAATAAAATAATTAACCAGGGTGTAGTGGCATACACCTGTGGTTCCAGCTACTCTCAAGGCTGAGGCGAGAGGATCACTTGAGCCCAGGAGGTGGAGGCTGCAGTGAGCTGTGTTTGCACCACTGCACTCCAGGCTGGACAACAGTGAGACCTTGTCTCAAAACAAAAACAAAAAACACCAGGAAATCAGGAGTCCATACCGGTATTAATGTATAGAATTTAAAAATCTAATGAGAAATGGGATATTTATATAGTTTCAAAGTACATCCAAACAAAATACCTATCAATTACGAAGGGAAAATGGTGACTTTACAGTGAAGTCAGGCAGACACCACCTGAAATCAAGCAATCAGAGTGGCCAGCGTCAGTTACGTGACAAGGCGAACCGCACATCCCACAGGACATGAGGGGGAAAACATAGCCTCACTTCTGTGATTCTCCTGCCAAAGATCCACAACACAAATCCAACCACCAGGAAACGCCAGAAAATGCCAGGAAACACCAGGCAAATGCCAGGCAACGCCAGGAAATGCCAGGCAAACGCCAAATGTCAGGCAATGCCAGGCAAACACCAGGCAATGCCAGGCAAATGCCAAACATCAGGCAATGCCAGGCAAACGCCAGGAAACGCCAGGAAACACCAGGCAAACCTAAACTGAAGAACAGTCTCAAAATTACCAGCCTGAAACCTTCAGCAGTGCCAAGGCCATGAAAGTCAAGGAAAGACACACAGCTGCTCACACAGAAAGGAACAAGGTCATGGTGTGTGTGGCTCTGCAGCGGACCCTTCCGCTACAGAGCAGAGTATGAGAAAATCTGCAATGCTTCCGTGGAATCGGGGAATCAGAAGGTTAGATACAGCAATGTTTCAGTGCTACATTGCTGATTTTGTTGGTTACGCTGTGGTTATGTAGACTATCCCTGTCTGTAGGAAATACACGCTAAAGCAGTGGTCCCACCCTTTTTGGCACCAGGGACCACCTTCATGGAAGACAATTTTTCCACAGACCGGTGGAGGAGGTGAGGTGATGATTTTGGGATGAAACTGTCCCACCTCAGATCATCAGGCACTGGATTCTCATAAGGAGCATGCAACCTAGATCCCTTGAACGCACAGTTAGTTCACAATAGAGTTCGTGCTCCAATGAGAATCTAACGCTGAGCTGATCTGACCAGAGGTTGAGCGTGAGCTCAGGCGGGAATGCTCTCACCTCCTGCCCTGGAGCCCAGTTCCTAACAGGCCATGGAGCTGTCCGTGGCCTGGGGGTTGGGGATCCCTGTGGTAAAGTGTTCAATGGCAAACAGTTGGGGGAGGACAGTTCTTTCTTCTATTATTTGCAACTTTTCTGAAGTTTCAAACTGTTTTAAAAATGTTTTAAAAATACTTTTAGAAGTTCATTTCTTGCTATCTGGAAAACTCAGAGGGGCAGCCCACTGGATACAGCCACCACCACCCCATTAAGATAACAATGGTGGCCTAGAAACGAATAGGACAGTGGCCCTGGAATGGAGGAGGATTGCAAATCAATACGTGTTGGAATTAGAGTGGACTGTGGCACGGGATGAGGAAAGAAGATTCCAGGATGTGCACTAGGTTTCTAGCCCTGGCAGCTTCACGAAAGTGGTGCTACACACCAAAGCAGGAGAGGCCAGGAAAGCAGCAGGTTGCAGTGGGGAAAGGAGTAAGGCCTGGGGCAACGGAATCCAATTACATCATGTAGTTAGTGCTACAGAGTCTGAGATGGTGAAGAGACCGTCTCAAAAAATTGATTTTTCTTGCAGGACCCTACTGCTGTTTTATATTTTCAAAAACCACCAGCTTCCATGGGGGCGGGGAGAGGTAAGGGGTGAGAAGCAGGAGAACCAGCAACAAAACCCAGCAGCTTCCAAGGGGGCAGGGAGAGGTAAGGGGTGAGAAGCGGGAGAACCAGTCTGTTGCGAGGCAACTAAAGACACAGCTTCCAGGGAGGATATGACCCATTCGGTTTTTTGGTTTGTTTTTGAGATAGGGTTTTGCTCTGTCGCCCAGGCTGGAGAGCAATGGAGTGATCACAGCTCACTGCAGCCTCCACCTCCCAGACTCAGGGGATCTTCCTGCCTTGGCCTCCCCAGTAGCTGGGACCACAGGCATGCTCCCATGCCAGTTAATTCTTTTAATTTTTGTGGAGACGGGGTCTCACTGTAGCCCAGGCTGGTCTAGAACTCCTGGGCTCAAGTGATCCTCCCACCTTGGCCTCCCAAAGTGATGGAATTACAGGCGTGGGCTACCACACCTGGCCACCCTGAAATATGCTAAGGCCCCAGAGACACGGCTGCCCTGCAGCTCAGAAGCTGGGCCTGGGTGACCAGCCAGCACTCACAAGGCTCCAAGTTGCAGCAACTGGGAGGCTACTGCCCACCAAGCCCTGCATCGCCCACACCATCAGCCACAGCGCCAGCCACGGCACCTGGGCATCATCTCAGACTCCTCCTGCAGAGCCCATACCCCTCGCCCAGCACAAAGCCACCTCTTCCTGCCCGTCTTCCTCACCAGGCTCTAAGCAGGGCTGACCGCCGCTCCCCCGGACCTGGCATGCTGACAGGACCCCTTCAGCACAGCTGCCTGTGTCTATGCCATGTGGCAACTGACGTTCACAAGGAGTCATCACAAAAGGGTGGCCTTCTCTACATGGAGGGTTTGCGTCCCTCCTAAGATAAGGATATTCAACATCTTGGGAGATTTTCCATCCAAAAGGCTGAATAAAGCTTTAGCCTTTAGACAGCTTAACTTTTACTAGTAGAAATTTTCTCCTAATCAATCTCTTCATTCCTCCTACCCCAGACCGTCCCCTAAATAACTTCTCTTGATGCCCTAGAAGACGATGGATTAATCAAGCGTAACCACCGACAAATATGAGATCCAAACTGTAAGGGAAAATGGAATTTCCCTTTAAATAGGAAAAGCTTTGCCAAGAAGAATGGCAGGCGGAGGGAGGATCTTTGCCTAAAACTGACAGAAAATCACTGTGAAATCAAACAAGATCAGAACAGCTGGAAGGAGTGCCCGGGTGGGAGGGTCTGAGGAAAGAGGACAGTGTCAAGAGCAGAAGCCTGAGGCAGGCGGGCAGGAAGTCCTGCTTTCCCCTGTCCGGCAGAAGCCCTCCGCCTCCCCCGGACGGTTCTGTTCATCCGTGCCACTCCTGTTTGGGCCTCGGCTGCTTTGTGGCCCCAATCAATACATTTGGAATTGGAGACAGTGTGACAGGTTATCCGTTACCAATAATACCTTTTACCACTGAAGGAACAGGGCCCCAAAGGCCAAGCCACATGCAGAGGACACAAGGGATGGACGTCTTGCCCCTCAAGTGAGTCGTCAACTCCACCCACAGCATGGTTCTCTCCTGAGGTCCTCTCCTTGTAACTGCCAGCTACCGCTCCAACCCTTCAGGAGATAGCAGGACCCACACCTTCCTGGTGCAGCACCGTCACGGCTGCTGGAGTGCGGGGGCAGCTGCGGGGGAGGCACCTCTGAAGGCCCAGCAAGACCTACATGGAGGGCCCAGGCCCAGAGGCCAGGCTAGAGAAGGTATGGATGTGTGCGAGGGCCCAGGCACACCGACACACTACGCATCCGGTCCTCTTGCAGACAGAGAAGGGGCCAGAACAGCACCCCAGGGACCAGGGAGTGCAGCCAGAGTGGACGGGGCACAGGCTGAATCCCCCGTGAGAGTATGAGGCGTGTGCCAGGAGTCAGGGCCTTGGCCCGCATGTGGCAGGGAATGCAGGCGCTTTCACAGTACCACCCTTGAGTGAGTTCACAGCTCCAAAGGTTTGGAATTTATGCTTACAGTTCAAGCGGCTGACGGCTGACGCAGCTACAGAAGATTAGTACCTATCACGAAGTTTTAAAAAAAGGTGTTCAAATTACACAAAATGTGTTTTCTTTGTTTCACAATAACTAAGCTCTTTTGTAAGATGTCAGAACACTGCCTTCACAAGGAGCCAGCCACAGGCCCCTCTCATCAGGAATCATGAGCCTGAGAAAAGTGACTCTTCCTAGGCCGGGCGCGGTGGCTCACGCCTGCAATCCCAGCACTTTGGGAGGCTGAGGCGGGTAGATCACGAGGTCAGGAGATCGAGATCATCCTGGCTAACATGGTGAAACCCCGTCTCTACTAAAAATACAAAAAATTAGCCGGGAGTGGTAGTGGGTGCCTGTAGTCCCAGCTACTTGGGAGGCTGAGGCAGGAGAATGGCGTGAACCTGGGGGGTGGAGCTTGCAGTGAGCCAAGATCGCGCTACTGCACTCCAGCCTGGGCAACAAGGTGAGACTCCGTCTCTAAAATAAAATAAAGGCCGGGCACGGTGGCTCAAGCCTGTAATCTCAGCACTTTGGGAGGCCGAGGCGGGTGGATCACGAGGTCAGGAGATCGAGATCATCCTGGCTAACATGGTGAAACCCGTCTCTACTAAAATACAAAAAACTAGCCAGGCGTGGTGGTATGTAGTCCCAGCTGCTTTCGGAGGCTGGGGAGAATGCGGCGGAACCGGAGGCGGAGCTTGCAGTGAGCGAGATAGATGCCACTGCACTCCAGCCTGGGCTGACACAGCGAGACTCCGTCTCAAAAAAAAAAAAAAAAAAAAATTAAATTAAATTAAATTTAACTTAATTTAAAAGAAAAGAAAAGTGACTCTTCCAACAAGCCCTCTTTTTTTTTTTTAAAAAAAGGAGTCTTGCTCACATGCGTAGGCTGGAGTGCAGGTAGATGCGATCTCGGCTCACTTCAAGCTCCGCCTCCCGGATTCACACCATTCTCCTGCCTCAGCCTCCAGGTCGCTCACACCTGTAATCCCAGCACTTTCGGAGGCTGAGGCGGGCAGATCACGAGGTTAAGAGATCGAGACCATCCTGGCCAACATGGTGAAACCCCATCTCTACTAAAAGTACAAAAATTAGCTGGGCATGGCGGCGTGCACCTGTAGTCCCAGCTACTCGGGAGGTTCAGGCAGGAGAATTGCTTGAACCCAGGAGGTGGAGGTTGCAGTGAGCCGAGATTGCGCCATGCATTCCAGCCTGGGTGACACAGCAAGACCCCATCTCAAAAAAAAAAAAAAAGAAAAAAGAAAAAAGAAAAAGAACATTAAGACACAAAAGACAAGTGAGACACAGACTGGGTCTGAGAAACCTGAGGAGCGGCGTGGGGCAGAGCGGGTGTCGCGTGGTACAGGCGACAGAGTCTGGCCAGAAGCAGCGGTGAGATCCTGGCTGTTCCTGAAAGTGAGACGAGCCCATTCCCTGCTGGATGGGGCGTGCAGGGTGGCGCTCGCACAGAGCACTGGCTGAGCACCAGGACGCTGGAGCTGCCTGCATAGGAAGGGCGTGCAGGGTGGCACTCGCACAGAGCACTGGCTGAGCACTAGGACGCTGGAGCTGCCTGCATGGGAAGGCTGACAGAGGCTGGTGGGCTGAGTGGCAGGGAAGCAACTGGACAGGTGATGCGGTTCCAGAGAAGCCCAAGGTGCCCAGTGTACAGCTGGTATTGGATGAGATCACCAGGAAATCAGCAGAGACGGGAGGGGCCGAGGACTGAACTCTGGGGGTCTTCGACATGAGGGGGCTGCAGGGAAGAGAAGCCAGCAGGGTGCAGACAAAGCCAGGACTTCCATCCTGGAAGGCGGATGACAACAGGAATGACCTACTGGCTTTTGCCACGTGAAGACCATAGGTGGCCTTGACAAAAGCAGCAGTTTTGAGGGAGGCAGGGGACAGAAGTCTGATTAGCCTTTTGAGAATGAGAGAGGTGGGGTGGAGACAGAAGAAAGAACCCTGAAGAGTTCTTGTTGCTGTTGTTTTTGAGGCAGAGTTTCGCTCTGTCAGCAGGCGGGAGCCCAGCGGTGCGATCACAGCTCACTGCAGCCTCAACCTCCTCGGCTCAATGGATCCTCCCACCTCAGTCTCCCAAGTAGTTGGGACTACAGGCGCACGCCACCACGCTGGGAGATGTTTGAAATCATTTTCACCAAAGTGTTTTGTTTAAAAAACAAAACAGGCCAGGTGCGGTGGCTCAAGCCTGTGATCCCAGCACTTTGGGAGGCCGAGACAGGCGGATCACAAGGTCAGGACATCGAGACCATCCTGGCTAACACAGTGAAACCCATCTCTACTAAAAATACAAAAAAATTAGCCAGGCGTAGTGGCGGGTACCTGTAGTCCCAGCTACTCTGGAGGCTGAGGCAGGAGAATGGCGTGAACTTAGGAGGCGGAGCTTGCAGTGAGCTGAGATCGCGCCACTGCACTCCAGCCTGGGTGACTGAGCGAGACTCCATCCCCAAAAAAACAAAACAAAACAAACAAAAACACCACTCATCTTGGCATAGAGGGAAAGCTGGCCCACTCTCCATGGGTGCTCACATCACACTTGTCAACTGATCCAGCTGTTGGGGGCAAGGTATCGCCCAGAGATCACAGAGGCTGTAGACAAGGTCATTTTCACTGGCTTTAGTGCTAACAATAAACCATAAATTAAATTCTAGGGTGACAAAATAAATGCCCCAAGCTTCAATAAGCAATTGCAGAACACAGCTGATTCCTTGAAAGGAACACTACTGGTGCCTGCTGCATCTGTGGCTCTACCCAGTCAGACGGGGGTGTCTCTTTGGAATGGGCTCACCCACCCCCCTTAGGATCCCACACCGGTCCACATTCGTTCTCTTAAGAACTGTTCATTTCCACACCAGGAAAAAAGCAGCAGCCCACAGACATAGCTATTTTTTTCCTTTTATTTTGAGGCAGGGTTCCCCAGGCTGGAGTGCAGTGGTGCCATCACAGCTCACTCACTGCAGCCTTGATCTCCTGGGCTCAAATGATTCTCCCACCTCAGTCTCCCTTGCAGCTGAGACTACAGGTGAACATTATCACATGGCTTTTTTTGGTTTTGTTTTTTGAGATGGAGTCTTACTCCATCACCCAGGCTGGAGTGCAGTGGCGTAATCTCGGCTCACTGCAACCTCTGCCTCCTGGGTTCAAGCAATTCTCTTGTCTCAGCCTCCCGAGTAGCTGGGATTACAGGTGCCTGCTACCATGCCTGGCTAATTTTTATATTTTTATAGAGATGGGTTTCACCTTCTTGGTCAGGCTGGTCTCGAACTCCTCACCTCAGGTGATCCACCTGCCTTGGCCTCCCAAAGTGCTGGGATTCAGGAATGAGCCACCATGCCCAGCAGTGGTTAATTTTTAATTTATTGTAGACACAGGGTCTTGCTATGTTGCCCAGGCTGGTTTCAAACTCCTGGGCTACATAGTGATCTCCCCGCCTTAGCCTCCCAAAGTGTTGGAATTACAGGCATGAACCACTACACCTGATCCTAATTTTACTTTGGTAGAAATTAATAATTAATAATTTTACTCACTGGTTTTTCTGAATTTTTTCCTTTTTTTTTAACTGATTTTCGAGTAAAAACTTCAGTTTTGACAAAGAAAATATATTCATAAACATACAAACTTTTATTAAGTCAACTCCTGGTATTATATTACATATACATATTCTAATATGCAGAATATATACATTCTAATATGCAGATTTTGCAGCTCGCCAAACAGAGGTATTTAAGATCACACACATATCAATTTTCAAAGACAAAAGGCAGCACACAGTGCAGGGAAATCTACGGTCCCAGAGGGAGCCCCCATGTCAGCTGGGCAGGACCCTTCACACCAGCAGCACTGATGGGGGGGTGCCTGCCCCAGCCCCAGGAACAGGAACGCAGGAAATGAGCTCAGCGGCTGCGCTGGGGCAGGATGAGAGAGCGAGAATGAATCCTCACTCCTTCCTAGTACAATGCCAGGGTAGTCCTAAATATACACAGCGACGCTCTCCCACACACTCCAAACTGGGCTGGGACTGCCAGGACAGGAAGGAGGACGTGAACAGCCAGGAAGAGAACTGTCTACACATCTTCCTCCCGGAAGGCCTCGGACTTGCCTCCGTTTGACTGAGGCGGAAGGACAGAAGGGAGCCCCAATGCTCTGGCCACTAGAGCTCTGTAACAGAGTCCGTCCTAACTTGCTCTTCCTGGCTCCCTCACCCTTGAGACCGAGACTCGCTAACACGCTTCTAGAAGACAGTGGTCACAGCCCTCATAACAAAGTGCAGTGATTAAATGGTATCTACAGTGATTAAATGCTTCCTACCCAGCATTAAGAAGCAGGGAGGAAGAGTTTTAAATGTAAGAAAGTAACAAGTTTGCAAAGCATCAGTAAATAAGGTTCAAAGAAGGGCAACTTAATTTCAGTAATTAGTAATTTGGGGAATTTTTAGCAACTAAATGTAATATCCATCAACCTCTTAGGAGTAATTCAAGCGTACAACACAGTCCTCCCTATTTGACAGAGATGAGACGGCAGGATCTTTTAATACTTTCAATTTGCTTTTTATTCTCTTATATCCTAAATATTTGATGAAATATTCAACCCACCCATTGCTAATGACAGTTTCCACTTTCTGAACATCTATATATGTGTCAGGGATGTTATATACTAATATCTCTAAAACCTGCAGGAGGCCAGGTGTGGTGGCTCATGCCTGTGATCCCAGCACTTTGGGAGGCCGAGGCAGGCGGATCATGAGGTCAGGAGATCGAGACCATCCTGGCTAACACAGTGAAACCCCGTCTCCACTAAACATACAAAAAAAAAAAAAAAAAAAAGATTGCTGGGCATGGTGGTGGGCGCCTATAGTCCCAGCTACTCGGGAGGCTGAGGCAGGAAAATGGCGTAAACCCAGAAGGCTGAGGTTGTAGTAAGCTGAGATTGCGCCACTGCACTCCAGCCTGGGCGACAGAGCGAAGACTCTGTCTCAGAAAAATAAAAAAATAAATAAAAATAAAATAAAACCTGCAGGATACATATTATCCCCTTCTGATAAATAAGCAAACAGAAAACAGAAGGCCTATTTTCATATACATGTTTGGTTTTTCTTTTTTCATTTTTATTTATTTATTTATTTTTTGAAACAAGAGTCTCGTTGTGTCACCCAGGATGGAGTGCAGTGGTTACGATCTTGGCACATGGCAACCTCCAACTCCCAGGTTCAAGTGATTCTCCTGCCTCAGTCTCCCAAGCAGCTGGGACTACAGGCACCTGCCACCACATCTGGCTAATTTTTGTATTTTTAGTGGAGACAGGGGTTTCACTATGTTGGCCAGGCTGGTCTTGAACTCCTGACCTTGTGATCCGCCCGCCTCGGCCTCCCAAAGTGTTGGGATTACAGGCATTAACCACCACATCCGGCCATCTTTTTAAATATATTTTATTTATTTATTTTTTTTGAGACGGAGTCTTGCTCTGTCACCCAGGCTGGGGTGCAGTGGCCGGATCTCAGCTCACTGCAAGCTCCGCCTCCCGGGTTTTCCGCCATTCTCCTGCCTCAGCCTCGTGAGCAGCTGGGACTACAGGCGCCCACCACCTTGCCCGGCTAGTTTTTTTTTTTTGTATTTTTTAGTAGAGACGGGGTTTCACCGTGTTAGCCAGGATGGTCTCGATCTCCTGACCTCGTGATCCGCCCGTCTCGGCCTCCTTTTTTTATTTTTTTGAGACAGGGTCTCCCTCTGCCGCCCAGGCTGGAGTGCAATGGTGCGATCTCAGCTCACTGCAACCTCTGCCTTGATGAGGTTTCACCATGTTTCCCAGGCTGGTCTCAAACTCCTGGGCTCAAGTGATCTCCCCACCTTGGCCTCCCAAGGTGCTGGGATTACAGGTGTTAGCCACTGGGCCCAGTCTAAATGTTTGGTATTTTTAATCTCTTGTTATTTGTCTTTACTCCCCAGATAAGACTTTTTATGTGTCAGTTTTAAAATCCAGAGGCAAAAATTAACTCCTCCCATTTTTCTTGTTGCTCTTAACTTCATCATCTATTAGACAGTATATTGTCAAATTTCTTTGTGCCACTGCTGTGAATTCAGAAAAGTCTAGTTTTCTTTCTGAGGAGTAAAATACCAGCTGCTTCTAATGTCATGATTAGTACCATCTTCTGAAGAACTGGCAGTCCATGTAGCAAGCATCGTTTTAGTTTAAGGTGAACTGTGTCTTTCAAATTACTTGAGAACTGGTAATTCAAGAAAGCAATTCTTTCACTCTCCTGTAATTACGCAAGCATACTGTCCGATATGCCACCCCTCTCCCGTACCAATTGCACTTGTATCACTTAGGCTAACATATGTGCACCCTATGGCCCAGAAATTCCCTCCCAGGTGAACACCCAAGAGAAATGAGCAGTTATGTCTACCGAAAAGACATACACAAGAACATTCAAAGCAGCTTTACTCATAATTATCAAAAACTGCAAACTACCCAAATGTCCACTCACAGAAGAGTGGATAATCTGTAGTATTCATGTAATGAACTAATACACATTTAAAAAAAAAAAAAAAAAAAAGGGCCAGGCACGATGGCTCATGCCTGTAATCCCAGCACTTTGGGAAGCCGAGGCAGGGGGATCACCTGAGGTCAGACGTTCAAGACCAGCCAGGACAACAGGATATAACCCTGTCTCTGCTAAAAATACAAAAATTAGCCAGGCGTGGTGGCACATGCCTATAGTCCCAGCTACTGGGGAGGCTGAGGCAGGAGAACTGTGTGAACCTGGGAGGCGGAGGTTGCAGTGAGCCAAGATTGTGCCACAGAATTCCAGCCTGACGACAGAGTGAGGTTCCGTCCCAAAACAAAACAAAAAAACCACATGTAAATCTTTGTGACGTTGGATTAGGCAATGGATTCTTACAGGTAAAACATGAAAAACAGGTCAGTTAAACTTCATCAAAATAAAAACCATTGTGTTTTTTAACTACAAACACCAAACCCAAACAAAAAAATGTTCAAAAGAAGCCATTAAGAAAGAGAAAAGACAAATGACAGAAGCATATAAAATATCATGTATCTGATGAGGGACAGACATCCAGAATACATAAAAAGCTCTCTCAACTCACTCATAAAATATTCCAATTCAAAAACGGGCAAAGGATCAGAATCATCATTTCGCCAAAGAAGACATATTAATACAAACGCTCAATATGCACAGGAAAAGATGCTCAACGTCATTCGCAATCAGGGAAATGCAAATCAAAACCGTAACAAGACCCCACTTCACACCCACTACGGTAGCTACAATAAAAAAGACAAATCATAACAAATGTTGGCCATGAGGTGGAGAGATGAAGTCTCACACACTGCCAGTGAGACCGATGTAGCCTGGCAGTTCCTCAAAGTGCTAAACACAGTTACCAACTACATGACCCCTCATTCCACCCCAGGTATATAAACAGGAGAAATGAAAATACCTCTGCACAAAAACTTGCGCACTGCATGTTTACTAAGAACCAGGTTTTAAAAAATTTAATATAAAAAAAACTTGTACATGAATATTCACAGCAGCATCATTTCTAACAGTTAAAAAGTGAAAACCAAATGTCCATCAACTGATAGCTAAAAAAACAAAATGTGGTCTACCTACACAATGGAATACTATTATTCAGCCAGAGAAAGTAATTAAATAACAATTAATACAACATGGATGAACCTTGAAAACACTACACTAAATGAAAGAGGCCAATTACAAAAGACTACGTATAGTGTGATTCCATTTATATAAAATGTCCAGAATAGGCAAATCCATAGAGACAAAAAGTAGATTAGTGGTTGCCAAGGGCTGGGGAGAGGTAATGTAAGTGCTGCTAATGGGTACAGGGTTTCTCTCAGGGGCGATGAAAATGCTGTAGAATTAGACAGTGGTGAGAGTTGCACAAGTGTGTGAATAGAGTAAAAACCAATACATCATACACTTAAATCAACAGGCTGGGTGTGGTGGATCACGCCTGTAATCCCAGCACTTTGGGAGGACAAGGCGGGTGGATCACCTGAGGTCAGGAGTTCCAGAGCAGCCTGGCCAACATGGTGAAACCCCATCTCTACTAAAAATACAAAAATTAGCCAGGTGTGGTGGTGCGCACCTGTAGTCCTAGCTGCTTGGGAGGCTGAGGCAGGAGAACTCCTTGAACCTGGGAGGCAGAGGTTGCGATAAGCCGAGATTGTGCCACTGCACTCCAGCCTGTGTGACAGAGCAAGACTCCTTCTCAAAAATAAATAAATAAAATAATAATAAAAAAACAAGCACAACGAATCTGTGATATGGGTCACAACAGTGTGTACCACACATAATGGTGTCACAACAGAGACTACTCGGGTGCGTGATTCATTAATTTATTCAAAAGGTATTAAAGATATTTAAAAATATTCCTGAAATGAAGCAAGACGTTGTGGCTGAGAGTAAGCACCTGAGTTTAGACTTCACTGCCCCACTGTGTTGCAAACTACTGAGCATGAACTCCAGTTTCCTTGTGGGTAAATTAAGGATAATCCCCGAACTGTGGGTGAATGTGACAGTGGATGTTGACAAGGAGCAGCGCCAGGCTCTGAGACAGCCCCAGCACACAGAGCCAGCCTAATCGTTTTGTGATCACATACGCGTCACAGAAGACGCGCTGGGCTTCCCCTTTCCCACAGAAACAGCACAGAAGCCCCTCCCAGGAACACGCCTGTCTGCAGGGCAGCTCGCGCGGCTGGTGCACAGCTGGCACTCAGCAGGTGCATGTGAGTGAAAAGAAACCCATGGCTTCCAGAAGGCTCTTCCTGTGTCGCCTGCCTCCTCCTGTATTCTGTGCCCATGACCTGGACATCCAGAGCATATTCTTCTATCTAAATACAAGTACATGCAATTCTCCCTTAATAGGGCTGTTATTTATTTGTATTTTATCTTTTATTATTTTTAAACTCACTCAGTTGGAAAACACTAGTGACAAGAAAAACAAGTTCATGCCAGGAAATTTTTTTCATCCTAGCATACATCCTGAGATCAGCAGAGGCGATCTGAGTTGCTGAAACCTTCTGCATATAAACCATTTTCAGCAGGGTTCTTAACAACTGTCCAGAGCCAAATACTGAATTATCTGAGTCCAACTGCCAATCTTTCTAAATTGAATAGTCAATATGTCAGGAATACTACAGTGTTAAAGAAAAAAAAGCATGAAAGTAAACATTTTATGGGAAATTTTCTCTTATCCAAAATTCCTTCAAGTTTTTACCTTATTTAGAGATTGATTCTGCATTTCTGCATGAGGAATAAGTATGTCTCTGGAAGGAAAAATACTGTTGCTAATTATATGAACCTTCTAGGACATAATCCAGCGCCAGACAAGTAAGGCTAAAGAAATGCTAGACTGGCCAGGCACGGTGGCTCACGCCTGTAATCCCAGCACTTTGGGAGGCTGAGGCAGGCAGATCACGAGGTCAAGAGATCGAGAGCATCCTGGCCACTATGGTGAAACCCTGTCTCTACTAAAAATGAAAAAAAAAAAAAAAAAAAAAAAATTAGCTGGGCATGGGGGCGGACGCCTGTAGTCCCAGCTACTCCGGAGGCTGAGTCAGGAGAATCGCTTGAACCTGGGAAGCGGAGGTTGCAGTGAGCTGAGATCGCGCCATTGCATTCCAGCCTGGCGACAGAGAGAGACTCCATCTCCAAAAAGAAACAAAGAAATGCTAGATTGGAGCCCTCAGTGGCTAGACATGCATGTGAGCAGGAAGCAATATTCAAAACAGCAATAGCAATCCAGCCAGCAACTCCAGCCCTCCCAGCACCCAAGGGGCTCTCCAGCCAGCAACTCCAGCCCTCCCAGTGCCTAACTGGCTCTCAGGGTGGTTGCTCCTGAACCAGAGGAAAGGCCACCAAGCCAGCTGCCCTCAGAGTGAGGCGCTCACTTTCCTTCCTGAACAGAGAAGTGTGGAGTGGCTGGCCCTGCCTCACCTTGCCCGACAGGAGTGACTGGTGGCCGCCCATCTCCATGGGGCATGCCCAGCATGGTATCAAAGCCCTCTCATGGCCATGAAGTTTAAGGTGGAAATGGTACCTCTTTTTAAAACATTTAAGAATGTTTAGAAGAATCTGGTTCTTTTAAAAAAGAGGCAAAGAAAGTTTGAGGAGCATAGTTTGGATAACAATGGCTTCAATGGCTTCACTCATTTTAAATGCTGTTTATTTCAGCCTCAACAATTAAATGTGTTCAAGTGGCCAGGCACAGTGGCTTACGCCTGTAATCTCAGCACTTTGTGAGACCAAGGCGTGTGGATCACCTGAGGTCAGGAGATCAAGACCAGCCTGGCCAACATGGTGAAACCCCATCTCTGCTAAAAGTATAAAAATTAGCTAAGTGTGGTGGTGCATGCCTGTAGTCCCAGCTAATTGGGCAGCTGAGGCAGGAGGATCACTTCAACCTGGGAGGTGGACGTTGCAGTGAGCCCAGAACCCATCACTGCACTCCAGCCTGAGTGACAAAGTGAGACTCCATCTCAAAACAAACAAAAAAAAGTGTTCACAGCTAGCTCACACCTGTAATCCTGGCACTTTGGGACCTGAGAGGGGTGGATCACTTACGCCTAGATGTTCCAGACCAGCTTAGGCAACATGGCGAAACCCCGTCTCTACAAAAAAATCCCCAAAATTTAGGCCAGTGTGGTGGCGTGCACCTATAGTCCCAGCTACTCGAGAGGCTAGGACAGGAGGATGGCTGGAGCTCGGGAGGTGGAAACTGCAGTGAGGCAAGATTGAGCCACTGCACTCCAGCCTGGGTGACACAGTAAGACCCTGTCTCTACACACACACACAGAAAAGTGTTCAGATTGGGTGCCAGACTACCCACCTCAAATATGTCACATGTCCAACTGAACCTAAGCATTTCTGAGTTACTTTTTTTTTAATTAAAAAAATTTCTTTATGCTGGTATTTTTCAGTATTATAAAAATGCCAGCATGAAGGAAATGAAATCAAAAAAGAACATGACCCAGATACCAAGCAGAGAAAGACGGCCAGTATGCTCCTGTACTGTCGTCTTTGGCTCACCATCCCCACGGAAATGCAGTAATAAACAGGAAGGAAGGATGTTTTCACACAAGACCTGAAAATGTTCACTCTGATTTCATGAAAGTAATTGGTAAGCCAGGAAAATTACCCTTTTCACCAGATGCCTCGAGATGAGACAAACGAAATCAACAAACGAAAGAGCTTTCCAAATAATCAATAAAACTTTACGGCAAGGTCAGCGAAAGTGTAACATTTTGCAAAAGGACATCTAGCTTTGTGCGGTCTGCATTTCCTTTCATAAGCTACAAGAGCTGTCAAAAATGCTTCTCCGTAAACAAACGCTGCAGTAAAAATACAAGATTGATACTACCAGCGTTTATTTGATTATGAAAACTGTACTTTTCCAGAATGTCTGGCGATTTCCGATTTCGGAGGAACTTGGTATTTCTCTACAGGCACCCACACACAGGCCTTTCTCTAAGGCTCTCAGCAGGAAGTGCCTGGAGCTCCTAACAGTGCCAAGGCCCAGCCTCTGTTCAGCCTGATTTGCAGGTCGAATGTCCAACCCGTCTGGCTTCTAAGAGCTGGATTCCGGAAACAAATTAAAAAGCTGACGTACCAGAGACCACAGCATCACTCACATGGATGGACAAGTATCAACTAATTTTTCTGAACTTCAATTAAAAAATCAAAAAGCTTAAGATCACATTTTAAAAAGCTGAGTCCTCACTAATTGTCAACTCCAAAGTGTCTCCAGTGAACAACTACTATAAGACCTGCCTTCTATTATTACTACATTATTATTATTTTTTTTTAAGAAAAATGCCACAAGCCGAGGGCATCCTCACCTGGCAAGCAGCACAGGGAGCTGAGAGCACCAGGCAACCAGCCTTGTGGCCTCAGGGCAGCGGCAGGTGTTTCTGATCATGAAGGCCTGGAGAAGCAACACACGTTTCATTCACTTCTCCTTGTCCCCCTCTGCTGTCTCAGAGAGACAGATCCAGCCTCTCATGCTCACCCATGAGGACCAAGGAGAAGGGAGGCAATAACGCACTTCTCAGCCTCTCTGCACTCCTGTGTGGGCGCACGCTTGGGCCTCAGGCCTCACCAGCTCCTGACTGGAATATACTTTACCACTGCAACATCTGAAATGAAATCAGAAATGCCTACTTTTTTTTTTTTTTTTTTTTTTACATCAATTGAGCCCCCAAATAGTTTATTTCCCACAAAATATACTGGGCCAACAGTATAGGAATGATCTGTCAAATGCCAAATTTGTCCAGCTAGGAAAACACTAGAAACCAGTTAAAACTTTTGAACAGGACAGGACAAATGCCCTGATTCTTCCACAAATAAACTGTGAACAAAAAAAATAAAAATAAAAAAGGAGGGAGAAAGAGCTTACAGATTAAAAGAGATTAAGGAGGTGTACAATCCAAATGCCACGGGCAGGTACCTGTAAAACAAATCCACTTTTTTTTTTTCTTTTTGAGACGGAGTCGCTCTGTCACCCAGTCTGGAGCGCAGAGGTGTGATCTTGGCTCACTGCAACCTCCACCTCCCGGGTTCAAGCGATTCTCCCATCTCAGCCTTCCCAAGTAGCTGGGATTATAGGCATGGGGCACCGCATCAGGCTAATTTTTATATTTTAGTAGAGATGGAGTTTCATCATGTTACCCAGGCTGGTCTCTAACTCCTGATGATCCACCTGCCTCGGCCTCCCAAAGTGCTGGGATTACAGGCATGAGCCACCGCGTCCAGCCACGAATCCACTTTTAAAAAAATAATAATAAATAAATAAATAAATTTAGGCGTGGCACGGTGGCTCACGCCTGTAATCCCAGCACTTTGAGAGGCCGAGGCAGGCAGATTACGAGGTCAGGAGATCGAGACCATCCTGGCTAACACGGTGAAATTCCATCTCTACTAAAAATACAAAAAAGTAGCCGGGTGTGGTGGTGGGCACCTGTAGTCCCAGCTACGTGGGAGGCTGAGGCAGGAGAATGGCGTGAACCCGGGAGGCAGAGCTTGAAGTGAGCCGAGATCGTGCCACTGCACTCCAGCCTAGGGGACAGAGCGAAACTCCTTCTCAAAAAAAAAAAGGAAATTTAAACAATGACTATCTTATGATATTGAGAAATTACTGCTATTTTTTTCAGTGTCATATTATTATGGCTATGTTTTAAAAAAAAACTCTCATCTTCTTGAGGCACATACTGAAATATTTACAAATGAGATGACAGATTTCTGGGATTTTCCTAAAACAATCCTTTTGGGGGAAAGGGGATAAAAGTGAAATACAACTGACTGTGAGTTGATAACTGTTGAAACTGGGCGTTCATTATTCTATATGTTCTACTTTTTTGGTTTTTTTGTTTTGTTTGCTTTGAGACGGAGTCTCACTCTGTTGCCCAGGCTGGAGTGCAGTGGCACGATTGGCTCACTGCAAACTCCTCCTCCCGGGTTCACGCCATTCTCCTGCCTCAGCCTCCGAGCGGCTGGGACTACAGGCACCTGCCGCCATGCCCATCTAATTCTTTTGTATTTTTAGTAGAGACGGGGTTTCACTGTTAGCCAGGATGGTCTCGATCTCCTGACCTCGTGATCCACCTGCCTCGGCCCCCCAAAGTGCTGGGATTATAGGTGTGAGCCACCGTGCCCGGCCGCTCTACTTCTAAATGTATTTGAAATTTCCTATTTGAAATTTTAAACTTTGAAATTTGAATAGAAAATATTACCAATTACTATCACTTTTATTAATACTCATTACACAAATAAGAATACCTCCATATGAAAAACTCACGATACTCCAAAAAAGGAAGAATGACAGTTTCATACATGAGCTCATCACTATTTTCAATAATACCTAAATAGAGGACGGCTGAGTGACATGGATACTGGCTAGAAGTTTCTGAAAAATTAGTTTCCTTTTACAAATACTCAAAACAGGAAGATTGAATCCAAACCACTACAAGCTCCTGCCCCAAACCACACAGCAGTTTCCTCACTGGAAGTGCATCGCCGCAGGAAAATCAGCCCCACGCCTGGTATATTTGCCATGAGTGCATTTGTTTTATTGCTGGCATTCCTTCTGGGTCATAAAGCAGTTTTATGAGCTGGTAAAACTTCTGTGTGGATTCTACAAAGCTGCCATGGCGAACGGCTTCAGGATCCAGTCTAACATGTCTGTCTCCATCTCCTGCATCTGACTGATGCAGGCCCTTTGGACTGACTGGACTTTCAAAAAGTCTATGGTGGCGACCCTCTTACTGTTAAAATGTTTATCTAAGTCTTCCTTTCAAATGTGGTACTGGAGAACGCTGTAGGACAAACAAGAAACAGTTAAAATTCTCCATACCAAACTTTATTTTTAAAAACATTTAAGGCCAGGCATGATGGCTCATGGCTATTCCCAGCATTTTGGGAGGCTGCGTGAGAGGATCCCTTGAGGCCAGGAGTTTGAGATGAACCTGGGCAAAACAGTGAGACCTTATCTCATTTTAAAAATACACATTTAAAAAACAGTAAAAATGAAAACATTTAACGTTCATTTTACTGAGAATATTTCTCTCAAATTATAAATGCCGTATTTTAAACATCATTAAACTTGCAATACAATCGATGACAGGAATTACCATAGCCGGGAAAAAAATAAACTGTTAAGAAAAGGGATGTTGAGGCTGGACATGGAGGTTCACGCCTGTAATCCCAACACTTTGGGAGGCCGAGGCAGGTGGATCACATTACCTGAGGTCAGGAGTTCGAGACCAACCTGGCCAACGTGGTGAAACCCCGTCTCTACTGAAAATACAAAATTAGCCAGGCATGATGATACACATCTATAATCCCAGCTACTCGAGAGGCTGAGGCAGAAGAATCCCTTGAACCTGGGAGGCGGAGGTTGCAGTAAGCTGAGATTGTGCCACTGCACCCCAGCCTGGGTGACAGAGTGAGACTCCATTTAAAAAAAAAAAGGGGGCCGGGCGCGGTGGCTCAAGCCTGTAATCCCAGCACTTTGGGAGGCCGAGATGGGCGGATCACGAGGTCAGGAGATCGAGACCATCCTGGCTACCACGGTGAAACCCCGTCTCTACTAAAAAATACAAAAACCTAGCCGGGCGAGGTGGCGGGCATCTGTAGTCCCAGCTACTCGGGAGGCTGAGGCAGGAGAATGGCGTGAACCTGGGAGGCGGAGCTTGCAGTGAGCTAAGATCTGGCCACTGCACTCCAGTCTGGGCGACAAAGCGAGACTCTGTCTCAACAACAACAACAACAACAACAAAAAACAAAACAAAAAAAAAAGGGATGTAGAGGAGACTATGAAATTGAAACTAATTCAGAATAGCCTGGATTTTTAAAGTTTCTTTCCTTAATATTAAACGAAGTTTTTATTTATATTACAAACCAATTATTATTAAAATACTATTGGAGAAAAACTATAAAATCTGATCAACTGAGGATCTAGCAGTATTCAAAAATACCACCATTCAATAGGGGCAACTAGCAATTAATTCTATACTTTTTGTTTTTGTTTTTAAGATGGAGTTTCACTTTTGTTGCCCAGGCTGGAGTGCAATGGTGAACCTCAGCTCACCATAACTTCCGCCACCCAGGTTCAAGCAATTCTCCTGCCTCAGTCTCCCAAGTAGCTGGGATTACAGGCGTGCACCACCACGCCCAGCTAATTTTGTATTTTTAGTAGAGACGGGGTTTCCCCATGTTGGTCAGGCTGGTCTCGAACTCCCGATCTCAGGTGATCCACCTGCCTCAGCCTCCCAAAGTGCTGGGATTACAGGCGTGAGCCACCACGCCCAGCTCAAGTGGTTTTATAAATGAATACTTTAAAATTTCACTCTCTAAAATATTTTTCAGGGGTCAGGCATGGTGGTTCACACCTATAATTCCAGCACTTTGGGAGGCCTGCCAGGCAGGAGGAGCACTTGAGCCCAGGAATTGGAGACCAGCCTGGGCAACACAGTAAGACCTCCACTCTACAAAATACTAAAAATAAGGCCAGGCAGCCAGGCGCGGTGGCTCACACCTGTAATCCCAGCAGTTTGGGAGGCCAAGGCGGGCGGATCACGAGGTCAGGAGATTGAGACCATCCTGGCTAACAAGGTGAAACCCCGTCTCTTCAAAAAATACAACAAAATTAGCCAGATGTGGTGGCAGCCGCCTGTAGTCCCAGCTGCTTGGGAGGCTGAGGCAGGAGAATGGCATGAACCCGGGAGGCGGAGCTTGCAGTGAGCAGAGATTGTGCCACTGCATTCCAGCCTGGGCAACAGAGCGAGACTCTCTCTCAAAAATAAAACAAAATAAAATAAAATAAAATAAAATAAAATAAGGCCAGGCGCAGTGGCTCACACCTATAATACACTACCACTTTGGAAGGCCAAGGCAGGAAATCGCTTGAGCTCAGGAGTTCGAAAGCAACCTGGGTAACATAGCGAAACCTCATCTGTACAAAAACACAAAAATTAGCCAAGTGTGGTGGCGCGCACCTGGAGTCCAAGCTACTGGGGATGCTGAGGTGGGAGGATCACCTGAGCCCAGGAGGTCAACGCTGCAGTGAGCCGTGATTATGCCACTGTACTTCTGTTCCAAAAATAAAAATAAAATAAAATATTCTTGAACAGAAGACTGAAAGCTTCATAATTTTTCCTAAAACTACAGTAATTCTGACACCAAAATATTCCATAGATAACATATACAAGTTAAAACCACAGACTATCTACAGACTACTCTTCATTTGGAAATACAAATTTAAAAAAATAAAAAAACGTGCATACGACAGGCTCAACTGTGCTGTTAGAGAATAAAATGTCATGGCTAAGTGTGTTTTATTCTGGGAATGCACATACGATTCTAGAGTATGTATGTCAATATAAACAATAAAAAATAGAGAAAGACAAAAATCACAGTTCTCTTGATACATGCAACAACCATATTTCAACATTAATTTCTCATTAAAAGTCTTGACTTCTTATTTTATTTACTTATTTACTGAGATAAAGTCTGGCTCTGTCACCCAGGCTGGAGTACGGTGACACAATCATGGTTCACTGCAGCCTCGACCTCCCAGGCTCAAGCAATTCTCCTGCCTCAGCCTCCTGAGTAGCTAGGACACAGGCCCACACCACCATGTCCAGCTAATTTTTGTGTTTTTTGTAGAGACAGGGTTTCGCCATGCTGCCCAGGCTGGATTCAAGCAATCTGCCCGCCTCTTATAGGTGTGAACCACCACGTCTGGCCGTCTCAGACTTTTAGACTAATCAAAATTGATTTTTAATATTTAAAACAATCTTTCAAAGTAACATTCAATTTTAATGGAAAAAGACTAGAATATGCTTTAAAATAAAAAAGCAAGACAATTACAATAACTTCGGGGAAGACTTTCACTCTTCATGGCATACTTACTTCTTGTACTGCTTGAATTTATTTTATCATGAGCGCACTTTTCTTTTTCTTTTAGACAGGGTCTCACTCTGTCACCCAGGCTGGAGTGCAGTGGCACAATCACAGATCACTGCAGCTTCGACCTCCCCAGACTCAAGCAATCCTCCCATCTCAGCCTCCCGAGCAGCCAGGACTACAGGTGTGCACCACCATGCCCAGTTAATTTTTGTATAATTTGTAGAATTGGGGTCTTGCTATGTTGCTCAGGCTTATTTTCATAATTAAAAAAAATTAAAATTAAAATAGTACTTGCCGAACGCACTTTTTGTGATTGGTATTCTGATACTTTCAAATACGTGGTATAAGAGGCAATCCCAAATCACAGAAAACTGCACCTCAGCTGACCTACGACCACCCTCCAAGGACGTTTGTAAAGCCCAAAGCTAAGGGAGGTGGCCCAAGAGCTATCTGGAGAGGAGTTTTGAAAGAATTTTAAAAACCGGCCAGGCGCAGTGGCTCATGCCTGTAATTCCAGCACTCTGGGAGGCCAAGGCGGGCGGATCATGAGGTCAAGAGATCAAGACCATCCTGGTAAACATGGTGAAACCCCGTCTCTACTAAAAATACAAAAATTAGCTGGGCGTGGTGGCAGGCACCTGTAGTCCCAGCTACTCAGGAGGCTGAGGTAGGAGAATAGCGTGAACCGGGGAGGCGGCGGCGCTTGCAGTGAGCCGAGATTGTGCCACTGCACTCTAGCCTGGACAACAGAGCGAGACTCCATCTCAAAAAAAAAAAAAGGATTTTAAAAACCAAAACAACTTCTGGTCACAGCACTCATTAATAGCCCCAAAGCGGGCAACCCAGATGTCCATCAGGAGTGGAGAGATAAAGAGAGGGATGAGAATACAGTGCACACTACACAATAACCACAAGGAACTAAGCTGCGGCTATTCCCAATCACGTGGATGGATCTCAAGTACTCTTACTTACAATTACTTTTTATTTTTTGAGACACAGTATCACCCTGTTCCCAGGCTGAAATGCAGTGGCGTGATCTCAGCTTACTGCAAACTCCACTTCCTGGGTTCAAGCAATCCTCCCACCTCAGCCTGCTGAGTAGCTGAGACTACAGGTGAGCACCACCATGCCCAGCTAATTTTTCTATTTTTTTTTTGTAGAGACGGGGTCTCACTATGTTGCCCAGGCTGGTCTTGAATTCCTGGACTTAAGCAATTCACCCACCTCAGCCTCCCAAAGTACTGGGATTACAGGTTACAATTACCTTTTATTATGGTAAAATATATGTAACATAAAATGTACAATTTTAACCCTTTTTTGAGATTGACGAAGGAAAAAAAAAAAGCAGCAACTCAAATTGCTAGGATGGAAATAAGAGAAGGGACATTACTACTGACATTAATAGAAATAAAGATTATTAAGAAAAACTATGAACCATCGTATGCCAACAAATTAGATAATCTAGGTGAAATGGACAAATTTATAAAAAGACACAAACTACCAAAATTGACTCTTGAAGAGAAAATGTTAATAGATCTACAACAGGTACAAAGATTGAACTAGCAATCCAAAACACACAAAGAAAGCTGGATAGCTTCACAGGTGCATCTACCAAACATTTAAGTAAGAGTTATTACCAATTCTTCACAAACTCGTCCAGAAAAAGGAGAACGCTTCCTAAATCATTCTATAAGGCCTGTATTACCTTGATACCAAACAAACAAAACGACATACAAGGAAAGAAAACTAGACTCAATTTCTCTTATGAATACAGATGCAAAACTCTTCAACAAAATGCAATACTAGCAAACTAAATTCACCATCATGGAGAAAGAATTATATACCATGATCAAGCGGGATTTATCCCAGGAATGTAAGGTTGGTTCAACAAACAAAAACCAATTAATGCAATACACCATATCAACAGAAAAAAATGAGTCACACAAGTATCTCAACGGATGCAGAAAAATCACAACAAAGTCCAACACCTTTTTTCATGGCAAAAACTTAACAAACTAGAAACAGAAGGAAACGTTCTCAACCTGAAAAGGGGCATTTATGAAAACCCACAGCTAATGCCATACTTAATGGTGAAGGTTACATGCTCTCTCCCTAAGGTCAGAAGAAAGACAAGAATGCTCACTAGTGCTATTTCCACTCCACACTGTACTGAAGGTACTAGGCAGGGCAAGTAGGCAACAAAAAGAAATAAAAGGTATCCAAGTTCAAAAGGAAGAAGCAAAACTATCTGCATTCAGAGATAATTTTATATATAAAATTTATGTGATTTTTTAAATGTAAAAATCCTAAGGAATTCATTTAAAAAGCTATTAAAACTAATTAAAAAGTTCAGCAATTTTGCAGGATATAAGATCAATATATAAAAATCAATTTATCTCAGGAACAAATTTAAGAAACTCTTACCCTGCACTGTGAATGTAATCAATGCCACTGAATTGAACACTTAAAAATAGATAAAGTGGCCAGGCGTGGTGGCTCGCACCTGTATCCCAACACTTTGGGAGGCTGAGGTGGGTGGATCGCCTGAGGTCAAGAGTTTGAGACCAGCCTGGCCAACATGGTGGAACCTCGTCTGTACTAAAAATACAAAAATTAGCCGGGTGTGGTGGCGAGTGCCTGTAATCCCAGCTACTTGGGAGGCTGAGGCAGGAGAATCGCTTGAACTTGCGAGACAGAGGTTGCAGTGAGCCAAGACTGCGCCACTGCACTCTAGCCTGGGTGACAGCGCAAGACTCCATCTCAAAAAAAAAAAAAAAAAAAACACAGTTAAAGTGGCAAATTTTTATATATTTTTACCCCAATTAAAAAGAAAACTAAACAACTCTCACTCTGAAAACTATGAAACTTTTTTTTAAAATCTAATTTATTATATTTTTTGAGACGGAGTCTCGCTCTGTCACCCAGGCTAGAGTGCAGTGGTGTGATCCTGACTCGCTGCAACCTCCACCTCCCGGGTTCAAGCGATTCTCCCACTTCACCCTCCTGAGTACATGGGATTACAGGCGGCTGCCACCACGCCCAGCTAATTTTTGTAGAGACAGGTTTTCACCATGTTGGCCAGGCTGGTCTTGAACTCCTGACCTCAGGTGATCCGCCTACCTCGGCCTCCCAAAGCGTTGGGATTACAGGCGTGAGCCACCACAGCCGTCCTTTTTTTTGAATTTTAAAAGATCTAAATAAGTGGAAAGGCATCTTATGTTCGTGGGACAAGAGTTTTTAATATTGTTAAGATGGCAATACTCCCCAAATTGACCTACAGATTCAATGAAATCCTTACAAGAATCCCAGCTGGCTTGCTACCAGAAACTGACAAGCTGATCCTAAAATGCATATGGAAACTCAAAGAACTTAGAAAGAATTGTCAAAACAATCTTGAAAAAGAACAAAGTTGGAGGACTCATACTTCCTGATTTGAAAACTTACTATGAAGCAACAGTAATGAAGACAGTGTGGTACTGGCATCAGAACAGACATATACATTAATGGAATACAACTGAGAGTCCAGAAAGAAACTCATACATTTATGGTCAACTGATTTTGACAAGGATTTCAAGACCATTCAACAGGGGAAAGAATAGTCTGTTCGACAAACGTTGTTGGAACAACTGGATATCTGCATGCAAGAGAATGAATGTAACCGCTCTACCTCATGTCAAAAATTCACTCAAAATTGATCAAAGAACTAAATGTAAATGCTGAAACTAAAAAACTCAGAAGAAAACACAGGTGTAAAAGAAAACACAGGTACGAAACTTTGTGAATTTGCATTGCCAATGGATTCTTAGATATGACACACAAAAAAAAACCAACAAAAAACAGTTAAATTTGTTTTCCTGCTCAGAAGGGCTCTAGGCAGCCATGGTGCCCAGCCAGAATGGCATGAAAGCTCTACTTCCACAAGGACTGGCAGCTGGCGCATGGCCACGTGGTTCAACCAGCCGGCCCGGAAGATCCGCAATGCAAGGCCGGGCAAGCCAAAGTGCCCCACGTTGCCCTGCACACCGCATCAGGACCCATCCGGCCCATCGTGTGGTGCCGCACGAAGCAGTATTCACACCAAGGTGTGCACCGGCCGCGGCTGCAGCCTGGAGGAGCTCAGGGTGGCCAGCATTCACAAGACCATTGGCATCTCTGTGGATCCAATGAGTCCACTGAGTCCCTGCAGGCCAAGGTGCTGTGGCTGAAGGAGCACCACTCTAAACTCATCCTCTTCCCCAGGAAGCCCTCGGCCCCCAGTAAGGGAGACAGTTCTGCTGAAGAACTGAAACTGGTCACCCAGCTGACAGGGCCGGTCATGCCCATCCCAAATGTGAGAAGGACAAAGCCCAAGTCATCACTGAGGAGAAGAATCTCAAAGCCTTTGCTAGTCTCCACACGGTCCATGCCGACGCCCGGCTCTTTGGCATACGGGCAAAAAGAGACAAGGAAGCTGAAGAACAGGATGTTGAAAACAAAAAATGAAGCCCTCCTGGGGACTTGTAATAAATCAGCAGTTTAAAAAAAAAAAGTTAAATTAGACTTCATCAAAATGAAGAACACCTGTGCTTCAAAGGCTACCATCAAGATAGTGAAATGACAACCCACAAAATGGTAGAAAATATTTGAAAATCTTATGTCCAATATGGGGCTTCTATCTAGTATATACAAAGAACTCTTAAAATTCAACAAAAAGACAACCCAATTTTTTCTTTTTTTTTTGAGACGGAGTCTCGCTCTGTCGCCCAGGCTGGAGTGCAGTGGCGCGATCTCGGCTCACCGCAAGCTCCGCCTCCCGGGTTCACGTCATTCTCCTGCCTCTTCACTTCATTCTCTTGCATTGCATTCTCCTGCCTCAGAGTAGCTGGGACTACAGGTGCCCGCCACCACGCCCGGCTAATTTTTTTGTATTTTTAGTAGAGATGGGGTTTCACCGTGTTAGCCAGGATAGTCTCGATCTCCTGACCTCGTGATCCGCCCGCTTCAGCCTCCCAAAGTGCTGGAATTACAGGCGTGAGCCACTGTGCCTGGCCAAAACAACCCAATTTTTTAAATGAGTAAACAACTTGAATAGACATTTATCCCAAAGATATACAAATGTCTAACACATGAAAAGATGTTCAACAACATTCGCTATTAGGGAAAAGCAAATCAAAACCACAATGAGAAACGACTTCACACTCACTACGACGGTTAGAATTTTAAGTCAGAAAATAACAAGCGTTGTCAAGGACGTGGAGAAACTGGAACCCTTGTGGGCGGCTGGCGGGAACGCAGACCGCTGTAGAAAACAACCTGGCAGTTCCTCAGGATGCTCAACACAGAGCCCTCACAGGACCCAGGAATTCCACTCCGAGGTATACGCTCGAGGGAAATGAAAACATGTGTCTCACAAAAACTTGTACATTAATGTTCACAGCATCGTTATTTAAAAATAAACAAAAATTACTTGGGAGGCCCAGGTAGGTGGATCACCTGAGGTCAGGGGTTTGAGGCCAGCCTGGCCAACCAGGCGGCCAACAACCTCCTCTACTAAAAATACAGGAGTAAGTCGGGTGTGGTGGCGCACGCCTGTAACCCCAGCTACTTGGGAGGCTGAGGCAGGAGAACTGCTTGAACCCAAGAGGCGAAGGTTGCAGTGAGCCAAGATCACACCACTGCACTCCAGCCTGGGCGACAGAGCAAGACTCTGAAAACAAACAAAAAAACAAAAAAACAACAAATAAACAAACAAAAGGTAAACAGATGTCCATCGGCCGGGCGCGGTGGCTCAAGCCTGTAATCCCAGCACTTTGGGAGGCCGAGACGGTCAGATCACAAGGTCAGGAAATCGAGACCATCCTGGCTAACACGGTGAAACCCCGTCTCTACTAAAAAATACAAAAAACTAGCCGGGCGAGGTGGCGGGCACCTGTAGTCCCAGCTACTCGGGAGGCTGAGGCAAGAGAATGGCATAAACCCGGGAGGCGGAGCTTGCAGTGAGCTCAGATCGGCCACTGCACTCCAGCCAGGGCGACAGACTGAGACTCCGTTTCAAAAAAAAAAAAAACAGATGTCCATCAACTGATGAATGGATAAACAAAATGACAGCTGTCCACACAACAGAGTATTATTTGGCCATAAAAAGGCATGATGCACTACATATGCTGTAACACGAGACGAACCTTGACAACATGGTATCAGTCAGGAAAGACCCATATTATATGATGCCACTTACAGAAAATATCTAGAACGAGCAGATATATAATGAAAATAGATTTGTGGTTGCTCAGGGCTGGGGTAGGGGTAGAGTTGGGGGTGACAGCGAAAGAGTACAGGGTTCCTTTGGTGGTGATGGCGGAGATGGTTGCACAACTTGATGAATATACTAAAATACACCGACACTGAACTGTATGCTTTAGGCAGGTAAATTATGCATGACTTGAACCTCAATAAAGCTGTTACCAAAAAAAAACAACAACAGGAAAAAAGAAACTATCTGGTAATTGTAAATGGTAGAGAAGCCTTTCTTCTTCACTAAAATAAATAAACTATCAGCAGTATAATTCAACTTAAGTTTCTCTATATTGCTGACAGCTGGTTTCTGCTTAAAAATCCTCCTAACATATTATGTCACAAGGATTATCAAAATTTCATAAACACAAATCTTGCTTTTTAAAAAAATAACTAAATATTTGTAGAAGGAAATATACCCAGGCTTCTCATTTTGGTTACATAAAACCATGTCTGATGCTTTGAGAAATATTTCTTGTTCTGATACCGTATAATAGCAATGTCATCCCTGACACCTTAATTAACTGGTAAAACTGGAAATAGAGTATTTCCAGTAACTTCTCAATTTGCTGCTAGTCAGACAGTATTTCCCACATATTTGAATCCAGTTTCATTTTAAAGGTACATCCGAAAGCTGTTCTATCAATAAACAAAGACTTTTCAACAATTTGGTTTCAAATACTTCGGGTTAGAAAACAAACATCTATTTAAGACAGAGCTGCAAATTTATTATTATTACTTTTTGGAGACAGAGTCTCACTCTGTTGCCCAGGCTGGAGTGCAGTGGTGCAATCATAGCTCACTTCAGATTCAACCTCCTGGGTTCAACCAATCCTCCCCAGTAGATGAACTACAGGCGCACATGACCACAGCCAGCTACTTTTTCTTTTTGGTTTTTTTTTTGAGACCGTGTCTCGCTCTGTCGCCCAGGCTCGAGCGCAGCAGCGTGATCTCGGCTCACTGCAAGCTCCACCTCCCGGGTTCACGCCATTCTCCTGCCTCAGTCTTCCGAGTAGCTGAACTACAGGTGCCTGCTACCACAGCCAGCTTTTTTTTTTGAGACGGAGTCTCGCTCTGTCACCCAGGCTGGAGTGCAGAGGTGCGATCTCAGCTCACTGCAAGCTCCGTCTCCTGGGTTCACACCATTCTCCTGCCTCAGCCTCCCAAGTAGCTGGGACTACAGGTGCGTGTCACCACGCCCAGCTCATTTTTTGTATTTTTAGTAGAGATGGGGTCACCATGTTGGCCAGGATGGTCTCGATCTCCTGACTTCATGACCTGCCTGCCTCAGCCTCCCAAAGTGCTGGGATTACAGGCGAGAGCCACTGTGCCCAGCCCTAATTTTTTAAATTTAATTTTGTAGACACAGGGATCTCACTATGTTGCTCAGGCTCCTGGGCTCAAGCAATGTTCCCACCTGGGCCTCCCAAAGTGCTGGGACTACAGGTGTTGAGCCACCATGCCTGGCCTCCAAAATTAACCTTTAAGGATTGCTGCATAACCACTAATAAAATCAACATCTTTCTCAATAGTAAAGGGTCAATAGAAATGGTATTTCAAATTACAGTATAAGGTGGGTCGGGTGTGGTGGCTCACACCTGTAATCCCAGTATTTTGGGAGGCCGAGGCAAGAGGATCCCTTGAGCTCAGGAGTTCAAGACCAGCCTGGCCAACATAGGGAGACTCTGTCTCTAAAATGAAGAAACGCTGAAAAATAAATTCAGCTCATCAATTTAAGTTTTTTAAACAAAGTGACAGATTGAATTATTTTAATTCAATGATTTCACACTAACAAGGGTGAAGTACAACAGAGCAAGGGCGCTGAAGTGCTGTTTCGGGTGCTGTGGTAAAGGAGTTCTAGTCACCTTTGTGTCTCACTAGAGAATGATTAGGGGTAAGAATATTTCTTATTCTGCTCTGGTCTATTTTCAATGAGTGATTTCCTAGATACCAAAAGCTCTGGAGGTTAAACACAGCTCTATGACATTTCCAGAAAGATGAAGTTTCTACAGGCAACTCCGGAGTCACAAAAGTCCAGCTGTGAACATCCCCACATCACATGGTCTCCACAGGGACCCCTGTACCCTCCCAGCCCCGAGGAGCAGGAGCTGTCCAGCCCCGAGGAGCAGGCGCTGTCCAGCCACCGTTTTTCCCCTTTCAACACTTTCTTCAGCTACTCCCTGCTTCTTCACAGTCTCATAACCCCCTTCTCCTCTCTCCTCCAATGCTTGTGCAGTTACGAGAAAAACCTGCTCTCCCCTCATCCCATTTCCTCCTTCTACTCATGGGGGACTCTTTCAAGTAAGTAAGTGTAAGAATAGAAACAGCAACATATCCAAATCAAAACAAAGAGGAACTATACCCTCACTTTGTGCAGAGGTTAGAGCTGGGGCGTCTCGCACACCTGGAAACCACGGCGGCACATGATCACACTGCCACAGAGCCTCAAGGACAACATGAGCTCCAGGAGAACAGGAATTTTGTTTTCTTCACTGCTGCAATGCCTAGCACATCTTAAGTCCTTAAAAAATATTTGCTAAGTGAATGACAAGGGACGACAGCAGACTAGAAATGTCAACACGATTTTGCACAGTGGGAAAAAGCAAACCGATGAGTGGTATCTAACTCAGCAAAGCCAGAAAACCAGAACTTAACTGGGCAGCAGGCAACGAGACTGGGGAATGAGAAGAGGTGCTGAGATCGCTGAAGGCCTGTGGTTAATGGGCAGAAAAGAGCATGCACTTCAAGTCCACAGGAAAAGCAGTTAGATCCTCCCCCAGCAGCCCTCCTCCACCTCAGCCACCTTACCAGAAACCGACAGCTATGCCCCCCACCCCTAAACCCCAAGCAGGAGACTGGAAACTTCTCCCTGGGGAGACCTACAGCCCCAAAATAAAGAATTCTATCACTAACTTCTGGTAGTGGCCCTCAAATTGGCAGGGTCCACGCTCTATTTCCTGATGGTGAGACTCAACACTTAAAAAGTCTGCCCCATGCATACAGGGAGTTTCCAATCGGCCGACTCATAATCATGGAAACACAGTCAATAATCACCAGATTTTCAGAGAGACGCCTCTAACAAAGAGAATAACCAAAGTAGAAAACAGGTGAAAAAGAACGAGCAGGAAACAGACAAGATAGGAGGCAAAGGGAAACATCTACATAACAGACGTGCGCAGGAATCAATAAAACATTAAACAAAGAGAAATGTGTCTAAAACACATTGCCTTCACGAAACAGAAAGAGGATGTTATAAAAAGGAAGACTGAGAACAACAACACTTTTTTTTGGAGACAGTCTCTCTCTGTCAACCAGGCTGGAGTGCTGTGGCGTGATCTCAGTTCACTGCAAACTCCGCCTCCCAGGTTCAAGCGATTCTCCCGCCTCAGTCACCAGAGTAGCTGGGATTACAGGCACCGGCCACCATGCCCGGCTAGTTTTTGTACTTTTAGTAGAAACGGAGTTTCCCCATGTTGGCCAGTCTGGTCTCAAACTCCTGACCTCAGGTGATCCACCTGCCTTGGCCTCCCAAAGTGCTGGGATTACAAGCATGAGCCACCACGTCCAGCCTTACATTGAATTTTGGTTTCTGACATCGTATCTTTCATTTTTAAGTGTTCTTGGCTGGGCACGGTGGCTCACGCCTGTAAGCCCAGCACTTTGGGAGGCCGAGGCGGGTGGATCACAAGGTCAGGAGTTCAAGACTAGCCTGGCCAACATGGTGAAACCCCATCTCTACTGAAAATACAAAACTTAGCTGGACACGGTGGCGGACACCTGTAATCCCAGCTACTCGGGAGGCTGAGGCAGGAGAATTGCTTGAACCTGGGAGGCAGAGGTTGCAGTGAGCCAAGATCACGCCACTGTACTCCAGCCTCGGTGACAGAGCGAGACTCTGTCTCAAAACAAAAACAGAAACAAAAACAAACAAACAAAAATTCAATGTAAAAACTAGAGGATAAAGTTGAGAACCTTTCCTTAAAAACTCCGAACGAGGCCCGGCACAGTGGCTCATGCCTGTAATCCCAGCACTTTGGGAGGCCGAGGTGGGCGGATCACTTGAGGCAGGAGTTCAAGACCAGCCTGGCCAACATGGCAAAACGCTGTCTGCACTAAAAATACAAAAAGTAGCCAGGCATGGTGGTGCACGCCTGTAATCCCAGCTACTCGGGAGGCAGAGGCACGAGGATCACTTGAACCTGGGAGGCAGAGGTTCCTCTGAGCTCAAATCACGCCACTGCACTCCAGCCAGGGCAACAGAGTAAGATTCCATCTCCCAACAACAAACAAACAAACAAACAAAAAACAAAAGAAAGAGCATTTTCAGACAGACTTGGTTCAAAAAATCTACCTCCGATGAATTCTTTCTCAGGAAGCTACTAGAAGATTCACTCCACCGAAAGATAAAAGACACAGAATCCAGAAAAGGGAATTCAACAGAGGAAAGAGACACAAATAATCCCTGCAAGGAATGAAAAGCACTCCAAGGACTGCTCAGTAGCAGGCCTGCAGGACACACAGCCCAGGCTGAAACAGAGAAGTGGCAGGTCTGGAAGGGATGAAGGTGATAAGATTATTAGAGGTGTTTAATGGAGGAGTTCTAGTTAAACGTCTGGCACTAAATTCATGACTATGCACTGAAAACCAAGCTAAAGAAAATCCGGCCGGGAGCAGTGGCTCACTCCTGTAATCCCAGCACTTTCGGAGGCCAATGCGGGTGGACTGCTGGAGGTCAGGAGTTCAAGACCAGCCTGGACAACATGGTGAAACCCCATCTGTACTAAAAGCACAAAAATTAGCCAGGCGTGATGGCGGGTGCCTGTAATCCCAGCTACTTGGGAGGCTGAGGCAGGAGAATCACCTGAACCCGGGAGGCAGACGCTGCAGTGAGCTGAGATCATGCCACTGCACTCCAGCCTGGGCAACAGAGTGAGCCTCTGTCTCCAAAAAGAAAAAAAAAAACCAAAAATTTACTCCATGAGATTATTACAAGAAAAAAAAAAAAAAAAGAAAGAAAGAAAATTCATTCCAATAACACAAAAGTATTTCCCTTAGTAAATTGTATCTTACATGGCTTAGCTGTGAAGATAGTTACCTAACAAAAACAGTGTAGACACTGAATATCAATTTAAACAAAATTATATAAACATATTTGGGACACAGAAAAAGAGCAAGGGGTGAATGTGTTTCAAGCAGTGGAGGGAGAATGTAGAACAGTTCTAAAGCCTCTTCTACAGCAGAAGTCAGCAGACAATGTCTAAAATGGAAAAATCAGAAATTAGCAGTACCAGCATGCTATACAGAAACATGAAATTTAAGGCAGGCATTGCTCAGCACCCACCAATATCCACGGTTCTTCTATAGTAACATCCCACCCTCGGCCTGCTTGGCTGAAGGAGGGTGGGATGGCCACCGTCTCAGATGGTGGCCTGAGGGTGGGAAAAGGCCACAGCCCCGGAGGCTTCTTAGAGCAAGGCCGTCCAACCAGTGCTGACTGCGGACAAGTCAACTTCACGTGAGAGAAAGCAACCTGATTTTATTTAAGTCACTGTCACTTTGTTCTCCATTACTGGCAGCTAAATGTGATCCTAACTAAAATGATAAGTAGAAACAGAGGAGTTAAAAGTGGCAGTCTGTGGGAAGTTGGAGCGCAGAGCAAGCAACTGGTAGAAGGACTGCTGTCTTGCATTACAACCCAGTAGTACTGCTTGGTTTCCAAAACTAAGTAAATGCATTACATTGATAAAAGCTAAACTATATTTAAAGAAAATCACCCCCACCTCAGCTCACTGCAACCTCTGCCTCCTGGGTTTAAGTGATTCTCCTGCCTCAGCCTCCTGAGTAGCTGGGATTACAGGTGTGCGCCACCAGCCCGGCTAATTTTTGTATTTTAATAGAGATGGGGTTTGACCATGTTGGCCAGGCTGGTCTCAAACTACTGACCTTGTAATCCGCCCACCTTGGCCTCCCAAAGTGCTGGGATTACACGCATGAGCCACTGCACTTGGCCATAACCTTAACTTCTAAAACTAATATTAGATGCGTCTTTTGGGGTCAATTTCAAATTCTAATACTGACTTGTGGATATCAAACTTTTTATTTTAAAGGCAACAGAATATGAAGGCATTGCAGTTTTGGAAAGGTGAAGTGATGAAGAGAATTTGAGACTGATCTGGCAGAGGTATGTAAAACTTCAAGTGGGAAAGGCATTCATTTAGGCCTGAGGACTTGAGAGCTTTAGCTAGGTCACTAACAATGAGAATAGAAAGAAAGGGCTAAAATAAAATAAAGATATTTCAAAGCAGGCACCTGCAAGGAGGCTTGAGGCTGACCACAGTCCTGTGAAGGAAAGAAATGCTGGTTAGAGGGCAGCTCCTCCAGAAACCAGTTAGGGAAAATGCTCAGAACCTAGTTTACCCAAGGGGAGCGGGAGCAGGCTGGAGGGCAGGTTCATACGACCTCCCCAAATTCCTCACACAGCGGAGCGCAGTGGCTCACGGTTATAATCCCAACATTTGGGAGGCCAAGGTAGGAGGATTACTTGAGCCTGAGTTCAATTCCACCCTGGGCAACACAGCAAGACCTCGTTTCCACAGAAAATAAAAAATTAGCCAGGTGTAGGGGTGCATGCCTATAGTCCCAGCTATTCAGGAGGCTTAGACTGGAGGACTGCCCGAGCCTGGGAGGTCAAAGCCACAGTGAGACATGATAGAGTCACTACACTCCAGCCTGGGTAACAGAGCAAGACCTTGTCTTGGGGGGAAAAAAAAATTCCTAACAGTCTTCCAACCTACGACTCTGCGATTCTGGAGGTCAGGGAAATCATCACCTAAATTAACACTGGGAATCACCTTACAGTAGGTCCCAAGTGTTCTCCAAAGAGGCTCCAATCCAAGGACAGAATTTGAATGAAATTATATCATTCCATTCAAAGTTATCTTTGAATGTCTAATTCCTAAGAAAAACAAAAATCCAAAGTTCTCTATTACATATCGATTCTTTTTGCAGTTTTAATCAAAAAACAATTTTGTTGCCACAGTTACCTACCAATCAATAAAACTAACCAAAAACCTAACCCCCAACACAGATTGTTTAAAATCAAACTGAAACTTGACCTTTATCTCCTAGTTAGTGGCTAGTCTATTGGGGGTGGGGGGGGGGGGGGGAAGAAAGATTACTACACACAGTTCACACTGCCAGTTCACACTGCCAAAACACTTCTCATTTTAGATTTAAGGGGAGTGTGTTCCCTCTCATCCATTCTCATCAGCAAGAGAGCCTTTCTGTGAGCTCCTCACACAAATTTAAGGTAACCATAATATACTGTCATCCCATAACACTAAGAATCTAAGAATAAAACAAACATGGTCAAGGACTAATAGGTATTATGTCATAGGACTAACAGGTATGTTTTGGGATGAGATTACATGGTAACATTGTTTTTGGTCTCTTCCAGCAAAAAAAAAAAAAAAAAAAAGCTTTCTGTCTCTTTTCAGAGAAAAGCATTTGACAGTTTCACTGTATTTAATATAGTTTGGAATTAACAGTCCTGTGTGCCTGCCTGTTTATCCAGCATCACTAATGTCAGCACAAACAGGAGATATCTAAGGGCACCTGGCTTGGCGACAAGAGGGAGGGTGGAGGCAAGCAGAGGTGCTCTCTGTCAACCCTGCAGTGTTGTGAGTTCTGTGATTTACATGCATTTGAGTATTTTGCTTGAAGGACAATTCACTGCACATTTTAATTTTTCAGGTAGCTCACACAGTGGTATCCTGAAGTGAGAACTATTTCTTCAAATCCAATTTTATTTCTTTGAAATCTAGATTTAAGATAGATGCTGTTCACTTGTAAAGCCCAACTGCCATGGAAGGAAGGGGTTTTTCTTTTTTGGAGGCAGGGTCTTGCTCTGTTGCCCAGGCTGGAGTGCAGTGGCGCAATCTCAGCTCACTGCAACTTCCGCCTCCTGGGTTCATGAGATCTTCCTGCCTCAGCCTCCCGAGTAGCTGGGACTACCCGTGCCACCATACCCGGCTAATTTTTGAATTTTTAATAGACATGGGTTTCCACCTTGTTGGCCAGGCTGGTCTCAAACTCCTGATCCACTCACCTTGGCCTCCCAAAGTGCTGGGATTACAGGTGTGAGCCACCACACCTGGCCTGCAGTTTTAAGACAGAAAAGATAGGGCTGGGTTGTTAATGTTTAATGGTTTCAGCTGTCCTATCTCATGCTATTACAGTCAGTATCAAACAGCTACCATAGAATCTACATGATCTAAATTATATTATAACCTAATTTTTATCATGCAATCCTAATATTTCCCTATAATTCAGATCTTACTCAAAAGATCTATTTCTTAAGTCTATTATTTTTAAAAAGTGTTCCCATGTTATGCAAACATTCTATCCACAGAAATCATTAAGATAAAATGTATCTGAGCCAGGTACAGTGGCTCACGCCTGTAATCCTAGCACTGTTTATTATGCGATGTTTAGCACTGTGTCAGTTAACCCTTACTTATTAAATTCGGTGGTGTCATCCCACTCACACCTTGGGCTGGCCATCCCCACACTAACAGCTACGGGCATTCACATCCATGGAGGAGGACTCTGAGAAGATACTGTCACACTCCTGGTGAGAAAAGCCACAAATGAGGAACCACCCAGAAGACTGGGAGGATTAATTCTATTCATGAAGAGGAAACACATCTCGAGAGAAGATGCCCCGGACTGCGAACTGGAAACCCATGTTCTGCCTCTGTGACGCGTGTCCACACCAGCATCAACCCGGAGGCCTCCCTCCTGGTCTGCAGGTCACACAGCAGCCAGGGCAGAAGACCACTGGGGCCTGTCCAATGCCCATAGGCTAGGATTTCAAACATCAGCTCCATCCAAATGCAACACTAGCTGTTACAAATAAGATGTGGGAAAAATATTTAACACAGGAGACAGTATTTGTATATGACAAAGATGAAAGACAACAAATTCATCTCATTGGGTTGTCCGTATTTGTTACTATTTACATTTGGAAACTATAAAGTGTTTTATATGTTCCTTCAAACGTATCAAGGTATTTTCTTTTTTTTTTTTTTTTTTTTTTTTGAGACGGAGTCTCGCTGTGTCACCCAGGCTGGAGTGCAGTGGCACGATCTCGGCTCACTGCAAGCTCCACCTCCCGGGTTTACGCCATTCTCCTGCCTCAGCCTCCGAGTAGCTGGGACTACAGGCGCCCGCCACCACGCCCGGCTAGTTTTTTGTATTTTTAGTAGAGACGGGGTTTCACCATGTTAGCCAGGATGGTCTCGATCTCCTGACCTCGTGATCCACCCGCCTCGGCCTCCCAAAGTGCTGGGATTACAGGGTTGAGCCACCGCGCCCAGCCAAGGTATTTTCAAAAATAGCATAAAGAAATATACATGCAAGGCTGGGCATGGTGGCTCATGCCTGTAATCCCAGCACTTTGGGAGGCCAAGGCGGGTGGATCATGAGGTCAGGAGTTCAAGACCAGCCTGGCTAAGATGGTAAAACCCCATCTCTACTAAAAATACAAAAATTAGCCAGGCATGGTGGCAGGTGCCTGTAGTCCCAGCTACTTGGGAGGCTAAGGCAGAGAACTGCTTGAACGTGGGAGGCGGTGCTTGCAGTGAGCCAAGAACGCACCACTGCACTCCAGCCTGGGCAACAGAGTGAGACTCCGTCTCAAAAAAGAAAAAAAAAAAAGAAAAGAAATATACATGCAAAGCACAGCATTAAGGTCCTAGATTTCACAGAGGAAACCAATCAAGCTATAGGAAAATTAAAGACAAAAACCTACAATGAAAGTTGAAATGACTCGGCCAGGCGCAGTGGCTCACACCTGTAATCCCAGCACTTTGGGAGGCCGAGGCAGGCGGATCACGAGGTCAGGAGATCGAGACTATCCTGGCTAACACAGTGAAACCCCGTCTCTACTAAAAACACAAAAAAATTCAGCCGGGCGCAGTGGCTCACGCCTGGAATCCCAGGACTTTGGGAGGCCGAGGTGGGTGGATAACGAGGTCAGGAGATCGAGACCATCCTGGCTAACACAATGAAACCCCGTCTCTACTAAAAATAGAAAAAATTAGCCAGGCGTGGGGCAGGGCCTGTAGTCCCAGCTACTCGGGAGGCTGAGGCAGGAGAATGGCGTGAACCTGGGAGGCGGAGCTTGCAGTGAGCCGAGATCACGCCACTGCACTCCAGCCTGGGTGACACAGCGAGACTCCGACTCAAAAAACAAAACAAAACAAAAAATTAGCCGGGCATGGTGGTAGGTGCCTGTAGTCCCAGTTACTTGGGAGGCTGAGGCAGAAGAATGGCATGAACCTGGGAGGCAGAGCATGCAGCGAGCTGAGATCTTGCCACTGCGCTCCAGCCTGGGTGACAGAGTGAGACTCCATTTCAAAAAAAAAAAAAAAAAGTTGAAATGACTCTTGTCCCATGCAACCACTGTGGTGATAAGAAAATATGAGCCAAAAATAATAATCTTTTATTTATTTTTAAGACAGGGTCTCACTCTGTCGCCCAGGCTGGAGTGTAGTGGCACGATCACTGCTCACTGAAGCCTTGACCTCCCAAGCCCAAGTGATCCTCCCACCTCAGACTCCAGAGTAACTGGGACCACAGGTGTGCGTCACCATGCTCAGCTAATTTTTACATTTTTATAACATTTTATTTTTACATTTATTATAGAGACTGGGTTTTGTCAGGTTGCTCAGGCTGGTCTTGTCCTCCTGGGCTCAACCAATCCTCCACCTTGGCCTCCCAAAGTGCTGGGATTACAGGCATGAGCCACCACACCAGGCCACAATCTTCCTTTAAAACTTAAAAAGTTTACTACCTATACTTTCCAAATTTCCTCATTAAGCCTCCAAATCTGGGCTGAATCAGCTACTTTTCTTCCTTAAGTTTCAAGAATTCTCCACAATTGTCATTAGATACCTGGCAAGATTTGGGAAGTGGGGAAAGGTTGGCTTTTCCACATGACAGAAATCGATGTATCAGAGGTTTCAAATGTCATGGAGTGGTGAATCCAAAAACTGAACAGTCCACTCACTGACAGCCTATATGTGTTTCCTGAGCAGAAGTAATTGAAAGTTAGAGTACCTAATATTGCTCTATAAACAGTTTTATTCAAAAGCATTATTCTGTGCTTTCCAATCGAAACAACTAGGCATTTCCAAGCAACATTAAATACTAACTGCACACACGTTAACTAGAAATACACCACTTTAGAGTTACAATGATGTATATGTTAACATAAATGAGTTTAAATACTTGTAAAATATATTGATATTTCATTAAAACACCACCTTCTAAGTTCATTCTTCTCTATAACTGAAAATTTATACTTTTGTGCAAACTGAGTTCCTAAGAGAATAATGTAGTTTGTAATCACAATTTCCAAAGAGCCAAAATACAACTTTGAAAACATGTCTATGTTATAGAACACAGTTCCTGTTTAGATTTGGAAAGGTCAGATCTCATAAAATATGACCTCCACACATGGTGAGAAGAGCTTCCTCCAGGGAAACCCACCAGTAATGCCTGGTGGAGAGAGGCGGCTGCACAACGGCCCACAGGGCCCCAGCCCTCAGACTAATCTCCTTCTAGGTACCAGGGCAGAGGCCAGTGGGACAACACCTTCCCAGCAAAACCAACTTTCTCTTTGTTTCCTCCTCCCAGTCACACTCACAGGTGGTGCACCAAGTTGAACCTGACAGTGGAACTGTGTGGGTTTCAACATCGAGTGATCAGAAAGGAACGGTAAACAAGCTGGATGCAGTGGCTCACGCCTGTAATCCCAGCACTTTGGGAGGCCGAGGCAGGTGGATCACCTGAGGTCAGGAGTACGAGACCAGCCTGGCCAACACCGTGAAACCCCATCTCTACTAAAAATACAAAAATTAGCCGGGCATGGAGGCGCGTGCCTGTAGTTCCAGCTACTCAGGAGTTTGAGGCAGGAGAATTACTTGGACCCAGGAGGTGGAGGCTGCAGTGACCCGAGATCGTGCCACTGCACTCCAGCGTGGGCAACAGAGCAAGACTCCGTCTCCAAAAAAAAGGAAAGAAACTGGAAACAAAATATTCAGATTTTAACATGCACCAAAGAACTCACTTTCAAAGCAATAGTGAAGTCAATTAATTATTCAGTTGGAAATCATGTCACTGACAAAGGATGCTAGAAAGTAAATATTCTTAATTTACTGATACTATAACTAACCAAGAATGGTAGTTCCCACAGAAATAAAGCATCACAGGCTGTCCTTGATCTCAGGGCCTCTTTCTACTGCTGCTCTCACAAGATAGTGTGTAACATTTCACTACAGAGCAACTCAATAGAAGCCCTCTAAAGAATACTGCAACTTAAATTTTATTTGTAAACAAAATTCCAAATTCCAGTTACCAATCTGGCAGAGCAGGAGGCCTCACTGTGGAACACTTTCACTTGTTTCTTCGTATAAATATCAGCTTTATCAGCCCCAAAGATTAGAAATTACTGGTTCAAACTGAACAGTCCTAGCCCAGTGACGCAAATGACCCAAGGATAAGGTTTTCATAGGTCTGGCCTGAACATACGCATTTCCTCCTCCTACTCAGTGGTTTTAGGTGAGATAGTCTGAGGGTCTTGACAGCACACCCCTGTTAGGGAGAGATGAAGTAAAAGAGTTTCACTCTGCGCTTTTACCTGTCTTTAGGATCCTAATTATCGTTAAATGGTTTAACCAAATTTTTGTCCTAAAAAAGCATAATCGGTTAGCTGACCAATGATTAAAACACAGATCCCGAACTAACTAGAGAAGGCATGCAAAAATCAGATGAGAAAGTTTTTAAGTGATAGCTCCAACTACCCCTCCAAATATCACAAAGGTCTAGCAGAATTGGAATTTAAAAAGAAACAAAAAAAAGTCCTCTTGCACGGTTTATTTAAAATAAAGCCTTAACCTTAAAATCCCCTTGAAGGTGTTACAGCAAAGTGGGTGTTCAGGCTATGGCCAACAAGGGGATGTAGACAGGCTGTCACCCAGGAGGGGCCGTTAGTGCTGGGCTCGCTGGAGATGCAAGGGGGTCCCATGGGGCAGTAGGCGAGGCAGATGCAGAAAGCACACCCAGCTGCCCCCACAACGCAGAGGAGCGTGGGGTGGGGAAAGCGAACTAATTCCACGCTGCCTCTGGACCCCAAAGGCGAGGTGCAGGGGCGGGGGCGGGGGCGGATATCCCAGGGAGTGCTGCAGGAAATGATATCCAGACTCGGAGGGTGGATCTAGGAAGCGGCCAGGGCGAGGGCCCGGCAGGGGGGGGGGGGGGGGAGTGGGAACGTAGGATGTGGCTCCGAGGGGCAGGATGAGGGGGCGGGACGATCGAACGCGGATGTCCAGGCTGGGGAGGGCAAGGAGGGATGAAGAGCTAGCGGAGGAACGAGGGCGCACGGAGCGGCTGGAGAAAGATGGGCAGCGGGCCCGGGGACGCTGCCGGGGCGAGAGGAGGCGAAGCCCACCGGCTGGGTGGGCAGGAGGGCGGCAGGGTCTGCCCGGGCGGGCGTGGGGGTGCGCGGGAGGGGGCGCAGGGGTCGCAGGGCCGCAGGTCCGGCCCGGCCGGCGTGCACTTACCCCACTCGAGGAACTCGGCCACGTACTTGTCGCGGCGCAGGGCCGAGTGGCTGCACTCGGTGTACAGGCAGACGAGCACGTCAAGCAGCGTCTCCACGCTCAGGGCGCTCTCGTTGCGCCAGGGCCCGTCCAGGAGCAGCTGCTCCAGCTTCTTGAGCCGCACCTTGGCCGACATGGTGCCGCGCGGCCCGCTCCCGACGCGCCGGCCTCTCGCAGCCCGCTCGGCCAGTCCGTCAGGGCGCGCCCTCGGGGGCTCGGCGGCCGCGAGCCCCGGCAGCAGCGGCGCCTCCTCGCCGCCCCGTCCGCGTCGTCGCGCCCCGCCTAAGGCCGATATCTGGCCTCCATCCCGCGGCGCAGAGCCCAGCGCCGGGCCCCGCGGGTCCATGGGCCGCTCTCCTCCCCTCGGTGCCGCCGCCCTCCCAGCTCGGGCGGCCTGCCCTCACCTCGCCGCGCCCCCGCTGTCCACCGCCCTCAGCTCCTGCCTGCGCCGCGTTCTCCCCGCCGCCGCCGCCGCGCCGCCGCCGCCGCTGACTCAGGGAGCGGCGAAGAGTTCCAGCGCTGCAGCAGCCCGGCTGGCGCCTGAGCCTCGACTCCCAGCCCCGACCTCGGCGGCCCAGCCCCGCGGCCCGCAGCCAACCAGGGCGCGGCCAGCACCGGCGCAGCCAACCACTGCGGGGCCGGCCACTGCCGCGCTGACCTCAGCGCGCCGCCCCGCCCCGCCCCGCGCCCGGCTCCCAGCTCCCGGCGGGCTCGGGCCTCGCCGCTTGCCGTAGGGAGCCGGGATGCTGGGAAGGCAGGGCCGGGCCCGGGGAGCGGCGCGGGGGGGACGGGAGGGGCGGGGCGAGTGCGCCGCCGAGATTGCGGGGTCCGCGCATGCGCAGAGCGCGCCCCGGTGGGCGTGTGCGCCTTCGCCCAGCGGACCCGGTTCCCTCGGTGTTTGGGGTCCGACCGCGTGCGTCTCGGATCCTGGGGCCGAAGACGACCCCAAGTATCGAAGAAGCAGAATCGCGATCTCAGGCCGTCGGGCCCCGTCCCACAGTCCCCGCGGGCCCATGTTGCCTGGGGGTCTTGGACCGGCCCGGCCGAGGTGGGTGTCGAGGGCCGCCCGGCAGGCGCAGCTCTGATGGCCTCGGCGGGGCTATTTAAAACGGCTTGTCCCAGCTCGAATTGGTCCTAGAAGACTCGGGTCCTACCCCTGACTTTACCGACGAGAGATCGAAGCCCAGACGGTGTGGGGTCAGGGCCCAGGCTTGTGGGGGCTGCTGCCAAGGCGGGAGCCAGCGTCCCCAGTGCCCGGTGGATTCGTGATGGCTTGCAGAGGGTTTCAGTTTCCACTGTCCAGCCCTCCCTGCAGACCAATACCTGGGTGTGACAGTTTGGTTGCGGGGCGGATATTTGTCTCCAGGCTGGGTTTGCCTGGCGAGTAGCTGTATTTACTAAGATTGTTGGTTAATTTGGGTGGCTGGGGGAGGGAGGTTGATGGAGATACCCCCCACCCCAACAAACCCTTGGCGTCAGGAGAGGAGGGGCTATTCCTGAAGCTTGCGGAAGGTCACTGAAATCGTGGGGGTGGCTGAGAGCTTCTGGGGCGCGCGAGTACAGGGGAAGGGGTGGAGCCGATGAAGGGGCAGATAGGGGTTTGAAGCCGGAGGCTAAGGGAGCCTGAAACATAACTAATCTCTAGAGCCAAAAACAGGAATGGGCCCGGCGCGGTGGCTCACACCTGTAATCCCAGCACTTTGGTAGGCCGAGGGGGCGGATTGCCTGAGCTCAGGAGTTCGAGACCAGCCTGGGCAACACGGTGACACCCCGTCTCTACTAAAATACAAAAAATTAGCCGGGCGTGGTGGCGCGCGCCTGTAGTCCCAGCTACTCGAGCGGCTAAGGCAGGAGAATTGCTTGAACCCGGGAGGCGAAGGTTGGAGTGAGCCGAGATCGCTCCACTGCACTTCAGCATGGGCAACAGAGCGAGACTCCGCCTTAATAATAATAATAAGAGGAGTGGCTGCCTATGCCGGAGTTGTTGACCGGAACAGGGCGAGGAGCCTTCTGGGCTGCTGGTAATGTTCTATGCCTGGATTTGGGTAGTAGTTACATGGGAGTACGCATAAGTAAACATTCTTCAAATTGTCTTCTTAAGATCAGTGCATGTCACTGTGTGAATATGTATATAATACCTTCATTTCTTAAAGGCAGGTGAAAACAATCTGGTGTTAGAGGTGAGAGTACTGGTTGCCTTTGGGGTATGAACTGGAAGCAGACTCAAGGAGAGGCCTCTGGGGGGCTGGGTACATTCTGTATCTTCATCAGAGCCATCTTGTAATGTGGGTCTGTAAAAGTGTATAAATTCATCAAACTATTCTAAATATTTGCATGTTACTGTATGTGTATGAAACCTTAATTAAAAGTTGTTTTAAAAAGTCTGAGCAGATCACCTGGCTCAAAATCAAAGACTTCCCACTGGTTTTAGAATAGACACCAAAGTTTTTTGTTTTTTGTTTTTTTTGAGACAGAGTCTCCCTCTGTCGCCCAGGCTGGAGTGCAGTGGTGTGATCTCGGCTCACTGCAACCTCTGCTTCTTGGGTTCAAGCGATGCTCCTGCCTCAGCCTCCCAAGCAGCTGGGATTACAGGTGTGTGCCACTACTCTTGGCTAATTTTTTTTTGTATTTTTAGCAGAGACGGGGTTTTGCCATGTTGGCCAGGAGGGTCTTGAACTCCTGACCTAAGTGATCCACCCGCCTTGGTCTCCCAAACTTCTGGGATTACCGGAGACCAAATTCTTTACCAGTAGAATAGCCAGATATCTGCATTTGTAGATATCTGGCCTCTTTCTTTCTTTCTTTTCTTTTTCTTTCTTTTATTTATTTATTTTTTTTGAAACAGAGTCTTGCTCTTGTCGCCCAGGCTAGAGTGCAATGGCATGATCTTGGCTCACTGCAACCTCCGCCTTCTGGGTTCAAGTGATTCTCCTGCCTCAGCCTCCCTAGTGGCTGGGACTACAGGCACCTGCCACCATGCCTGGTTAATTTTTTTGTAGTTTTAGTAGAGACAAGGTTTCACCATTTTGGCCAGGCTGGTCTCAAACTCCTAACCTCATGACCCACCTGCCTCAGGCTCCCAAAGTGCTGGGATTACAGGTGTGAGCCACTGTGCCTGGCCAGATCTCCATCTTTCATCCTGTCCCTGGGTAAGTTTTAACTGTATCCTCACAGGTGACTGGATGTAGACAATGTGCTCCCATCTCCTGATACCACAGGCTCTGCCTGGCCTGCCCAGCCCTCCCACCCTGTTCTCTGCCATGTCTCTTCAGCCTCTGACTCCAGTCTCCCTGATCTCCTTGCTGCTCCTCAGTGGTCCCTACTCCTTCCTGCCTCCCGGCCTTTGCACTTGCCTGCCCCTCTGCCTGGGATGCCCCTCCCACACTGCCTCCACTTTGTCCACTTAACCAAATCTCTGTTTCCACATCGCCTCTTCAGGGCAGCCTTACCTAACTCTCTGGGCGAGATCAGGCCCCAGTTCGCCCTGCAGGTTTCCTTCTCGGCACTTGATACAATGGGTATGTGGGGGTCTTGCCTCCTAGCCTGGACTAGAAATGTTTTTGTGCCTCAGTCTCAGATGTAAAGGCGGAATAATAGGACTGACTTCGGCATTTCAGTGAGTTTGGGAGGGGATTGAATGAGTTGATACCCAGGGAACACTGAAAACAGTGCTTGGATCATAGGAGGTGCTGCTATCATACATTAGAATGAGTATTTCAGAAGCCAGGGACTCTATGACCAGCTGACAGATGGAGCAACCATGGGTCCTGGCTCTTGGCCCCTAGGCCAGGGAAGCCCAGCTGTGTGTGTCCTCAGGCACCTGTGAACTTCTGCTATATCCTCACAATAAACTTCTACTTGACTGGCTCCAGTCAATTTCTGGTCTTTGCAACACACCAACCCCAGACTAAGCATAGTCTTATCCCCAGTAACCTAAAATGTATGCACTCTACAGCTACTGCAAGCCAGAACTAATAAATTTGTTCCGAAATCAGAATGTTGAGATTTGCAGAGCTAAACCTCTGGCCTTAACTTTAAATCTTCCCCCTTGGACCCCTTAGGACCTGAGATGAGCAAGGGGAAAGGGGGCTGTGCCTGGTGCCATCTCCTTCTTCCCCAAACCTCCCTTGGCTCGCTCAGCCCCCTTCTGCCCATCTAGAGCCACCACCGGGAGGGGAGAAGTGGGGAAGGGCTCCCATCCCATCTGGATTGGCAGAGGGTAAAGTTGACCCTCTCTCTCCTGGGAACATTCATGGGCTCCTTGGTGGTTCCCTGCTGCTTTGTCTCCCGAAGTCCCCTTAACCCAAGCAGGTGTGCCACTGGGTGGGTGCTTACCTGGTGACTGTGGAGGGGAGGGGCCCTCTGTTCTTCCTGAGGGACTCTTGGACAAGACCTCAATGGTTCCATGGGTCTCGTGCTTGCTCATCCACCCAGCTCACATCTGTCCTCAGGAAACACTGGCACACTTCTCGCCCCAACGTTAATGAACAGGTGGATCCCAGCACAGCAGCACAGCTCTGCCTCCGAAACAGCACGGGAGCCCCTCCTTCCTGGCTAGGAGCCAACCCCTAGGCCACTGTGCCCTCCAAATGGAACACCAAATATTGAGCTCTCTGAGAAATCCCTTGGAAGCCCCCCTCACAGGCTTACAGTGAAGGAAGGAGGGCCCGTCCTCTGTGTCCCCGGGCGGGATCACCTCACCAAACCTTCTCTTCCACTCTCATCTTTTATTCCTGAGTGTGGGGCAGATTCCCAAACATTTCCCTTGACAATCTACACGTGGCGATCTGACACAGCCTTTGAGAAGTCCACATCTGCTCTCTCTTCTTGCCTCCTGGAAATTTCCATGTACTGTTCTTATACATTTACAAATGTACGCCAAAGGTCATTGTCCCTTTGGTGGACAGTCCTTGTATTGGTCTGCCCTCACTCTCTCTGTCTCCTGAACACCATACCCTGTGAGTCTCCGCTCCAGCTCCACTCTGATCATAGGATTCTAGAGGGGCTGGCACCACATGTGACCCAAGACCCTAGTCAGCACTTCATCCCCCTTCAGTCATCATGTGACTGAAGCCAGGCCAATCAGAGAACTTATTTATGTATTTATTCATCTATTTTTTAGAGACAGGGTCTTGCTCTGTCATCCAGGCTGAAGTGCCTTGACAGAATCATAGCTCACTGCAGCCCCGAACTGCTAGGCTCAGGCAATTCTCCCATCTCAGCCTCCAGAGTAGTGGGGACTACAGGTGTATGCCACCACATATGGCTAATTTAAAAAAATTTTTTTAGAGAAGGGGTCTTGCTATGATGCCCTGGTTGGTCTTGAACCCCTGGTCTCAAACGTCTTGCTCCCTCAGCAGATAACTTATTTAAAATGTTTTATACTGGCTGGGCGTGGTGGCTCACACATGTAATCCCAGCATTTTGGGAGGCTGAGGCGGGCAGATCATTGGAGGTCAGGAGTTCGAAACCAGCCTGACCAAAATGGTGAAACTTCGTCTCTACTAAAAATACAAAAAATAAGAATAAAAAATTAGCTGGGCATGGTTGTGCACACCTGTAATCTCAGCTACTTGGGAGAATGAGGCAGCAGAATCACTTGAACCCAGGAGGCGGAGGTTGCAGTGAGCCAAGATGGTGCCACTGCACTCCAGCCTGGGTGACAGAGCGAGACTCCATCTCAAAAATAAAAATAAAATTAAAATTAAAAAGAAGGCCAGGCGCAGTGGCTCATGCCTGTAATCCTTGTTTTGGGAGGCACTTCGGGAGGCCGAGGCAGGTGGATCACTTGAGATCAGGAGTTTAAGACCAGCCTGGCCAACATGGTGAAACCCTGTATCTACTAAAAATATAAAAATTAGCTGGGCGTGGTGGCGCATGCCTGTAATCCCAGCTACTTGGGAGGCTGAGGCAGGAGAATTACTTGAACCCGGGAAGCAGAGGGTGCAGTGAGCAGAGATTGTACCAGTGCACTCCAGCCTGGGCAACAGAACAAGACTCCATCTCAAAAATAATAATAGTAATAAATAAAATAAAAAGTAAAAAGAATGTTTCATACTAAAAATGGGGGAGCTTCTTATCCCTTCCTTTAGACCAGGGGTGGGTAAACTTTTTCTGTAAAAGACCAGACAGTAAATGTTTCGGGTTTTGTGAACCCTATAGTCTCTCATCTACCATTATAGCAAGAAAGCAGCCATAGACATTATAGAAAAAAATGAGCATGACTGTGTGCCAGTAAAACTTTATTTACAAAACAAGCAGCAGGCTAAATTTGGCCTGCAGACCCGTAGCTTGCTGATACTTGCTTTACAACACAAGCTGTGATGGTGAGACTTACGATCAACAGCCACAACACCCGTTAGAGAAAGAGAGCAAAATGAGAGAGAGATCTGGTTAAATGAAACAATAAATTTTCCTTTTTTTCTTGGCCAGGTGTAGTGGCTCATGCCTGTTAATCTTGACATTTTGGGAGGCCAAGGCGGGCGGATTGCTTGAGCTCAGGAGTTCGAGATCAGCCCAGGCAACATGACAAAACACCATCTCTACAAAAATGCAAAAATTGGCCAGGTGTGGTGGTGTGTGGCTATGGTCCCAGCTACTTCGGAGGCTGAGGTGGAACCATCACTTGAGCCCAGGAGGCAGAGGCTGTAGTGAGCCAAGATCACACCACCGCATTCCAGCCTGGGTGACAGAGCAAGCAAGACTCTGCCTCAAAAAGAAAAAGGAAATTAATTTCTGCTTCTAGTCTAGATGGTGTGATCGGGACCAGATTTACTCTCTTACCTGAAACAATGAGAGAGAAAAAGAAAATGGACAAATCACCTAAAACAAAGATTTTCATGACACTGGAAATCAGGCATCAAAGGACAGTAATTAGCCAAGTGTGGTGGTACACACCTGTAACTCCAGCTACTCTGGAGGCTGAGGTGGGAGGATGGCTTCAGTTCAGGAGTTCAAGGCTGCAGTGAGTCATGCTTGCACAATGCACCCCAGCCTGAGCGACAGAGCAAGACTCTGTCTCAAAATATACATATTTTTGACAAAGTACAGTGATCCCTATCCCTGAGACATAGTAAAGAAAAGAGGTGGTTCTATGACTGCCCTGCCAGGGAAGGGGAACTGAGGTGGAGCTCAGTGGACTCCCTTAGGTGAGGAGACAGAGCAGAAACTGGGGAGACCAAGGCAGCTAGACCTCTCAGGACAGAGTACCATAAATGGAGTGAGCTGCACAGAGAAAGCCCTGGAGATTGGTAGAGAGTCTCCTCAGGCAGCCAGCAGCACGCTGGCGAGTGCTCACGCGGATGGAAGCTACCACATGCTGGATGAGGGGAAATAGTGCCAAAAAGGATTGGAGGAAATGGTGCCTGATGCTCACACAGACTGAGAGTAGTGTTGTTTTCCACTGGCCAGACTGGAAAAACTAATAATTCACAGGTATTGGGTAGAATTCTCAGGAAAGTTGTGCCTTAGTAATAGGATTCTATCACTAGGAAGTCATCCACTTGCCTTTCCCCCAGCATCCCAGAAAAAGTTCTAGACTGAGCACTGCTCCAGATCTGCCTAACAAATTACAAATATAAGACACGAAAGTATTAAACAGTTTCCAAGTAATTTCATCCCAGAACAAAACTCAAGAAAATGTATAGGAGGCCGGGCGCGGTGGCTCAAGCCTGTAATCCCAGCACTTTGGGAGGCCGAGATGGGTGGATCACGAGGTCAGGAGATCGAGACCATCCTGGCTAACACGGTGAAACCCCATCTCTACTAAAAAATACAAAAAACTAGCCGGGCGAGGTGGCGGGCGCCTGTAGTCCCAGCTACTCGGGAGGCTGAGGCAGGAGAATGGCGTGAACCCGGGAGGCGGAGCTTGCAGTGAGCCGAGATCCGGCCACTGCACTCCAGCCTGGGCGACAGAGCGAGACTCCGTCTCAAAAAAAAAAAAAAAAAAAAAGAAAATGTATAGGAATACAAAATATTCAGCACCCAAAGAGGTAAAATCACAATGTCTGGCATCTAGTCAAAGATTACCAGACATTCAAAACACAGCCTATGATGAGGATGTCATCAGTTAATCAAAACCAACCCAGAATCCACACAGATGTTAGAATTATCAGAAAAAGACATTAAATGTTATTATAACTGTATTTCATGTGTTTGAAAAAGTTAATAGAATCATGAAAATCATTTTTAAAAACTAATATAATTTCTAAAGATGAGAAAACTATTTCTGGGATTTAAAATATACTGTATGGGGTTCATGGCAGATTAGACATTATTTAACAAAAGGTTAGTGAATCTGAAGAAATAGCAATAGAATTTATCCAGAATAAGACAATGAGACAAAAAAAAAAAAAAAAGAATATGAACAGAGTATCAGTGAACTGTGGGACTATTTCAAGCGGCCCAATACATGGATAATTGGAATCCTGAAGGAGAAGAGCAAGAAAGAGGAGGAACAGAAAAAATATTTGAAGAAATGACTGAAACATTTCCAAACACAATGAAAATTACAATCTCACAAATTCAAGAAGTTCAGTGAATCCTGAGAACAGGAAATATGAAAAACAACAACAAAACACCAAGGCACATCATCATCAAATTGCTCAAAACTAGTGATAAAGAAACAAAATAGGCCGGGCACGGTGGCTTATGCGTGTAATCTCAGCACTTTGGAAGGCCAAGGCAGGCGGATCACCTGAGGTCGGGAGTTCGAGACCAGCCTGACCATCATGGAGAAACCCTGTCTCTATTAAAAATATAAAATTAGCTGGGTGTGGTGGCGCGTACCTGTAATCCCAGCTACTCTGGAGGCTGAGGCAGGAGAATCACTTGAACCTGGGAGGTGAAGGTTGCAGTGAGCCGAGATTGCACCATTGCACTCCAGCCTGAGCAACAAGAACAAAACTCTGTCTCAAAAAAAAAAAAAAAAGGCTGGGCGCGGTGGCTCACACCTGTAATCCCAGCACTTTGGGAGGCCGAGGTGGGCGGATCACGAGGTCAGCAGATCGAGACCATCCTGGCTAACACAGTGAAACCCCGTCTCTACTAAAAATAGAAAAAATTAGCCAGACGTGGTGGTGGGCGCCTGTAGTCCCAGCTACTCGGGAGGCTGAGGCAGGGGAATGGCGTGAACCCAGGAGGTGGAGCTTGCAGTGAGCCGAGATCGTGCCCATGCACTTCAGCCTGGGCGACAGAGCAAGACTCTGTCTCAAAAAAAAAAAAAAAAAAGAAACAAAACAAAACAAAAAACCAAACATACCCAAGAAATAAAACACATTACATACAGGGAAACAGAGATAAGGGTGACACCAAATTTCTTACTGGAAACCACTAAGTGAGAAGACATTGAAACAACATCTTTATTTATTTATTTATATGTATTTTTGAGAGAGTCTCGCTCTGTTGCCCAGGCTGGAGTGCATGCTTACTTCTGCCAACAAGTTTTCTTCATTTCAGAGGCAGCTACTGGCTTACTACTGGGTCTTAATATAAACTGAATCTTCGGCCAGGGATACCAAGAAACTATGTGACCCAAGCTGTTTGGCCGTCAAAAAGCAAATGCTATCTTATCCACTGACTCATAAAACTAGATATGTGGCAGGGTATGGTGGCTCACACCTGTAATCCCAGCACTACAGGAGGCTGAGGTGGGTGGATCACCTGAAATCAGAAGTTCGAGACCAGCCTGTCCAACATGGCAAAACCCTATCTCTACTAAAAATACAAAAATTAGCAGGGCATGGTGGTGCGCACCTGTAGTCCCAGCTACTTGGGAAGGAGGCCAAGGCAGGAGAATTGCTTGAATCCGGGAGGCGAAGGTTGCAGTGAGCCAAGATCATGCCACTGCACTCCAACCTGGGCGACAAAGCAAGACTCTGTCACAAAAAAAAAAATAAACACACACACACACACACACACACCCAGCAGCATTCCACTGTAAGATGAGAGTAGGCCCAAACATTTCCAGGAGGAACAAGTAAACTTCCTGAGTAGGTGCCCTAGACTCTTAACAGTATTTGCTCCTACTGTTTTGCAACATTTGTTTTCTTTTTGGTTTTTTGTTTGTTTGTTTGTTTTGTTTTGTTTTTGAGACAGAGTCTTGCTCTGTCATCCAGGCTGTAATGCAAAGACTCAATCTCGGCTCACTGAGACCTCTGCCTCCTGGGTTCAAGGATTCTCCTGCCTCAGCCTCCCAAGTACTGGGATTACAGGCATGCGCCACCACACCTGGCTAATTTTTGTATTTTTAATAGAGATGGGGTTTCACTGTGTTGGCCAGGCTGGTCTTGAGTCAACCTCAGGTAATCCACCCACCTTGGCCTCCCAAGCATGAGCCACTGCGCCCAGCCATTTTGCAACATTTCCTTTTTTTTTTCTTTTTGAGATGGAGTCTTGCTCTGTCACCCACGCTGGAGTGCAGTGATGTGCTCTTGACTCACTACAACCTCCACCTCCCAGGTTCAAGCAATTCTCATGCCTCAGCCTCTTGAGCAGCTGGAATTACAGGCATGTACTACCACACCCAGCTAACTTTTGTATTTTTAGTAGAGACAGGGTTTTACCATGTTGGTCAGGTTGGTCTCGAACTCCTGGCCTCAAGTGATCCACCCACCTCAGCCTCCCAAAATGCTGGGATTACAGGCGTGAGCCACCGCGCCCGGCCCTGCAACATTCTTAACCTGCAGCTATGCCTTCATGGGGAATACTTTGTGATCAGTCAACAGAAGATGAAAAAGTGGGTCTGGTCCGAAATTTTTTCTGCCTGGAGTGCTAGCTTCCATTAGAGGTAGACGTCTAGTGCTTTACAGACATAGGAGAGGCCCAGAAAGTCAGCATTGAAGAAAAATCCTTGCAGAAGACAAAACTTGTACAGTGATTCACAGGCTCTAGCTAATGGGTTGGCTGGACAATTAGAGACTTGACTAAAATGTTCCAGGTGGTCTTCCGGACAGGCAAGGGGATGGATTTCTCAGAATGGACACAGAGTACCCACAGGAATGAATGCTCATTCATTCACGGGCACTTACTGCGGAGGAGGCTCTCAGTACCCAGGCAGACAAGACGGCCTCTTCTGAGGACATCCATTGGCCTCCTCCCTCCCCTTCCCCAGTGCTGCTCAAAGAGCCTGTGGACAGATGACTGAGGCAGCAGAGAGGGAAGCTATGTAGGGGCTCAGAAGCATGACCTTTCCTCACCGAGGCTGATTTGGTATCCATATGGCTGAGTGCCCAACCCTCACAGCAGGGACCCACCCTGAGCTCCTAATGTGGTGCCGTTCCCACAAGGTACAGTTGCTGGTGGCCAGCTTGATGACATTGGACCCCTTCCATCACGGAAAGGGCAGTGATTTATCCTCACATGTTTTAGGTAAGGACTTGTTTTTCCAGCCACATACTTCTCTCAGCACTACCATGTGTGAACTCGGACAGCGCTTTATTTATCCATCATCATGGCATCTCAAACACCATCACTTTGGACTGAGGGACTCATTTCATGTTGAAGGAAGTATGCCGGAGAGTTCATGGCTGTGAAATTCCCTGAATTTACCATGCACCCCATCACCCAGAAGCAGCCGGTTTGAGAGAATGGAGGAATCGTCTGCAACAGACGCAGTTAAGGTGCCAGATGAAAGCCAATAGCCTGTGAGGTTAAGGTACCATCCTACAGGGTGTGGTGTGTGCCTCAAGCCAGCAAATGGTATGTGGTACCATCCCCCGATACCCTGAATGCATGGGTCCAGGAACTGAGCAGTGGAGGCAGGAGGGGCCCTTCCCATTACTACACCAAATAACATACTGGAGGAATTTTGCCTTCCTTCCTGTGTGTGACCTTGGGCCAGTGTCCAGGAAAATGTTTCCATCAGGAAACACAGTCATGGTTTCGATGGATTATGGTGGAACTGCCCCTCCCCCCACTGGCAATTTCCAGTTCCTCGTGCCACTGAACCAACAGGCAGAGAAGGGATCACTGTGCTGGCTGGGATGACAACCCTCATCCTCAGAGGGAGTTTGCATTGAATCGATTCTCACACTGAGGCAAGGCGCGACTTACCACAGTCATGCACCACGTAATGGTGTTTTGGTCAGTGACTACCGCATACATGACAGTAGTCCCATAAGATTATAATATTATGTTTTTACTGGACCCCTTCTATGTTTAGAGACACAAATTCTTGCCGTTGGGATACAGTTGCCTACAGTGTTCAGTACAGAAACATGCTGCACAGGTTTGTAGCCTAAGAGTAAGAGCCTGTACCGTACAGCCTGGGCATGTCCCGTCTAAGTTTGTAAGCTCACTCTGTGATGTCCACGCAACAACATTGCCTGATGACACATTTCTCAGAATGCATACCTGCCACTAAGTGACGCATGACTGTACTTTCTTTTTTTCTTTTTCTTTCTTTCTTTTTTTTTTTTTTTTTTTTGAGAAAGGGTCTTGCTCTGTCACCCAGGCTGGAGTGCAGTGGCACAATCTTGGCTCACTGCATCCCTGACCTTCTGGGCTCAAGTGATCCTCCCACCTTAGCACCGACACCCCACCCCCGCCCCTTTTCAAGTAGCTGGGACTACTGGTATGCACCACCATACTTGGCTTTTTTGTTGTTGTTGTTGCATTTTTTTGTAGAGTTGGAGTTTCACCATTTTGCCCACGCTAGTCCCAAACTCCTAGGCTCAAGTGATCCGCCTGCCTTGGTCTCCCAAAGTGCTGGGATTACAGGCATGAGCCACCACACCCAGCTGTGACTCTACGTCTTGCTTAATATTTTTTATTATCAGGAAAAGGGAAGGGAGCTCATTAAAGACAAGAAATAAAGGAATCAGATTCTGAAGGAACAAAAGTTTGGCTATCCCACCAAGGCTTTAAAAAAAGAAAAAAGTGCTGGCCAGGCACGGTGGCTCACACCTGTAATCTCAGCACTTTGGGAGGCTGAGGGAGGCAGATCACTTGAGCCCAGGAGTTAGAGACCAGATTGAGCAACATAGGGAGACCCCCTTCTCAAAAAAATACAAAAACTAGCCAGGTACTGTGGCTCACGCCTGTAATCCCAGCACTTTGGGAGGCCAAGGCGGGCAGATCATGAGGTCAGGAGTTCAAGAGCAGCCTGACCAACATAGTGAAACCCCATTTCTACTAAAAACACAAAAATTAGCCAGGCATGGTGGTGAGTGCCTGTAATCCCAGCCACTTGAGAGGCTGAGGCAGGAGAATTGCTTGAACCTAGGAAGGCTGAGGTGGGAGGATCACCTGAGCCTGGGAGGTAGAGGCTGCAGTGAGTCGTGATTGCACCACTGCACTCCAGCCTGGGTGACAGAGTAAGACCCTGTCTCAAAAGAGAGAGAAAAAGAAGTGTTGCTGAGGAGCCAGCCGAGGGGAGAGGCCATGGAATGGCGGCTGAGGAACGCGGCCTGGGCAGCGTGGCTCGGGAGCATCCGTTGGCAGGTTGCTTCCCTCCTGCCCATTCCCACCCCCTCTCACCTCAGTGAAGAGGCTGGCAGTGCCCGGCTCTCAGCCTCAGGTTGGTGCACACACAGTTGAGGGTGACAGGACGTCATGTGCCCTGGGTGCTGAAGACACAGGGCAAGCGTGGAGACCAAAGGGCAGCAGGGTGGATAGCTGCTGGATAGCTGCCTTTGCCCCTCCAGACCCACTCTCCACCCTGCTCTGTATCCCAGATGGGCTGCGCCCACAGGCCACCTGGTCCTCCAACTGCTGGGTTTGGCCAGTGGGGGCTCTGGCATGTGGCTGGGAGCTAGGGGAGAGGGGGGGAGTACTTGTTCCCCAGATTTCCCTGGGAGCTGCGCCTTGGCCACGTCTTTCTACTGAAGTCTGGGGTCCCTCTCCTCGGAGCTTTTCTCTCCAGGATCCGGCCACTCCTCCCTCCTGCCGTCCTCAGAGGACCCAAAGGTGGAAACAGCTCCCTCCCTGCCTGACATGCTGGCACCCTGCCCACACCTTGGCAAGGTGGCCTCTCTCATCCTCTCCTCCATCCCCTTTGTCAATGTGAGCCCTTCTGGGACTGCCTAAGACACAACATGCACAGTGACACTCATTGCAGTGCTCCTGGTTTTAAAAATGAAAGCTTAGGCCAGGCGCAGTGGCTCACGCCTGTAATCCCAGCACTTCGGGAGGCTGAGGCAGGCAGATCACGAGGTCAGGAGTTTGAGATCAGCCAGACCAATACGGTGAAACCCTGTCTCTACTAAAAATATATATATATAAATTACCAGGCGTGGTGGCGTGCTCCTGTAGTCCCAGCAACTCAGGAGGTTGAGACAGAAGAATCGCTTGAACCCAGGAAGCAGAGGTTGCAGTGAGCCGAGATTGAGCCACTCTACTCCAGCCTGGGCAACAGAGCGAGACTCCTTCTCAAAAAACATAATAAAGGCCAGGTGTGGTGGCTCACTTTGGGAGGCTGAGGCGGGCAGATCACAAGGTGAGGAGATCAAGACCATCCTGGCTAACACGGTGAAACTCCGTCTCTACTAAAAACACAAAAAAATTAGCTGGGCGTGGTGGCAGGCACCTCTAGTCCCAGCTACTCGGGAGTCTGAGGCAGGAGAATGGCATGAACCCGGAAAGGTGGAGGTTGCAGTGAGCCGAGATGGCGCCACTGCACTCCAGCCTGGGCGACAGAGTGAGACTCCATCTCAAAAAATAAAATAAGTAAACAAACAAATAAATAAATAAATAAAAATAAAATAAAAATAAAGATAGCCTAAGTGTCCATTGATAGACAAATAGGTAAAGAAATTATGGTGCATCTATAAAATGGAAGCCAGGTAGCACTAAAGACGTGAGGCAGGGCCACTCGTTCCAGCAACCCAGCGTGGCTGGCCACCCACGGCATGCACAGTTCTGGGTGCTGAGGACTCCAGGGTGTCCCTTCTGGTCTAGGGGCAATAGGCCGCGTTCACCAGGACACAGGGGAGTAAAAGAGAATTTCGGAGAGGGATGAGGGTTGCAAGAACAGTGGACGGTGTAACTGGTGTGTGAGGGGTGCCTGCCTTACAGATGGGGGAGGCTAGGAAGCCTCTCTCCAGCGGCGACTTTTTAGGGAGATGCAAACAGCCAGGAGGAGGCAGCCCTGTGCAGCCTTCCAGGCACAGCAAAGCTCGGCACAGATGGGAGCCGAAGGTGGCTGCCGTGGGATGCTGGGGTGGTGCACAGGGCCAGCCCTACAGGCCTGGACGAGCACGGCTGGGCCTCATAGGTGGGAGTCTCTGCAGTTCCCCTTCCCTGCCCGGCATGGAGGAGTCTCCAAGCCCGCGGCCATGGTGACCCTGGCATTGGTTCCTAGGGTTTCCTGCTGCCTAACTCTGCAGCTCTTCTGAACGGTGTTTCTCCTCATTCTCAACATCCATGCTGACCACATTGAAGGTCAAGCAATTGAAGGTCAAGGGCCAATACCCTGCCAGGGCCAGACACAAAGAGAGTGCCCACAGAAGTGTCTGTGAGATGGAAGGAGGCAGAGAGCCTGTGATGAGGGGGACAGGAGGGGATGCGAGGGGCCGTAAGTGCTGCGGGAGGTGGGGGGCCATCTGGAAGGTGGCTGGGTACATCAGGTGGTGGGGTAGGGGAGGGCGACAGCCTCTCTCCTCCTCTTTCTTCTACTCTGCAGTGGTGGTGGTGGCCAGGGAGTCAGGGGAGTCATTATCCTGGAGGCCCAAGTAGCCAGGGACACGTGCATAGTCTCAGAGAGCCAGGAGGCCGGTCCTGTAGACCCACCAGGACCCGGGAGAGGGGAGCCAGGCTGGGGACAGCCTCAGAGCAGAGCTGGACTGTGGGCCAGTGGCCCTGTATGCAGGCTTAAAACTTTGCTGTCAACCAGGGTCCTAGCAGGAAAGAGCTGGCACCCTCAAATTAGGGTGAGTCCAGGTGCGTCTATTTGGAAAGAGCCCAATGGGGGGTCCACCAGGGCTGGTGCAGGAAGGAGCTGGCAGCAGCACAGCTGTCACCACCCATGTACCACATCTTCCAATGTCCTCAGGGCCACTGCCACCTCTCTCCTGGCTCTGTGCCCTCTGGTTTGCACTTGGGGTCAGCTCCTGGAAGTCCTGATGGAGGTCGGGAGGGAGGGAGGAGACAGCAGAGGGTTTTTATCTCCCGGTTCCTTCCCTGCTGCATGGCCCCGGGCAGTGACCCCGGCCAAAAGTCACTGTCCTGTCCAGACAGCCAAGAGTCAGCGACACGGTTTGCTCTGCGTTCCAGTCTCTGAGGCCTTCACTTCTTCCTTCTAGCCGTGGGTGGGGCCAGCCCTGGGGCTGGCAGCTGTGCCAGGCCTACACTGTCCTCTCTGAGCCTGCTGCCTCTCGCTTCTGGGCACCTTGGTCTAACCCTGGCCACAAGCCCTGCCCTCCTGATCCCCTCGCAAATGTCCTTCAGGGCAACGCTCCACTGCAGCTGAGAATGTTCCCTGCATTGAAGAGCAGTGAAGCCAGCAGGGCCCGCCTGAGACGCCCTGTGAGCTGGGAGAGGGCTCACCCACTGACTCTGTGACCTCCTTCTAAGGGGAAGAGGAGCATCTGTAGTCATCCTTGTGAGGTTTCATGGAGGTTGCGGGTGCAGCCCGCAGTCACACTGGGGACAGAATGTACAGACAGCCCTCTGTGGTGTTAACAGGCAGCAGCTGATGACATGACGCAAGGTGAGAGGCTGGAGGCGCTGCCCAGCACAGCCTGCGCAACCCGTCTGAGCACCACTGCACTCCCCTCCCCAGTGGCCTCGCCCAGCTTCCCTGGGCTGCCAGAGGCATCTTCCCCAAGGCTGACTCTGTCCACCTCTCTCTCCTGCCCAGAAACCCGCCAGGGGTCCTCGGGGATAAAGGGGGGCTCTTGGGCCTCCAACCAGGCCCTTTGGAGCCTCTGATCTAGGATTCTCTTCCCAGAGCCCACCGTGTGACCTGAGGGAATTACTCATGCCTGGGTGGGGTGGGTGTGGAGGCTGGGCCAGGAAGGCAGGGAGGGGCCATTAGGAGGCACTAAGGATTCACAGTCATGGCTGCAAACACTCCACATCAAGCCTGTCCAATCTGCCGCAGCTGAACGGGGCTCAGGACGACTTTGGATACGGCCTGACACAAATTCATAAACTTCCTTAAAGAAAGGCTGAGCACGGTGGCTTACGCCTATAATCCCAGCACTTTGGGAGGCCGAGGTGGGCGGATCACCTGAGGTCAGGAGTTTGAGACCAGCCTGGCCAATGTGGTGAAACCCCATCTCTACTAAAAATTCAAAAATTAGCTGGGCATGGTGGTGCACGCCTGTAGTCCCAGCTACTCGGGAGGCTGAGGCAGGAGAATTGCTTGAACCTGAGAGGCAGAGTTTGCAGTGAGCTGAGGTCATACCCCTGCACTCCAGCCTGGCGACAGAGCAAGACTCTGTCTCAAAAACAAACAAACAAGCAAACAAAGAAACAAGAGCACCATCTCAATGGCCTCTGTGTGCCCAGCGCTTCCCTCACATCTGCTCAAATAGCTGCACGTGGCCTTGCTCCCCTCCTCACTGTGCCGATAAGGAAACTGAGGCTCAGAGTGGGCAAGAGACTCGCTCGGGGCACCCGGTGAACTGAGGGAGGTGCCTGGACTTCATCTAAGCTGGTGCGGTTGGCAGAGGCCGGGCATCGCCCCTGAGCACAGAGATGTCCACAGAGGCTGCAAAGCTGTCATATCCTGTCTGGGATGTGGACCAAGGAGGCCCCCTCTCTGGGAGAGGCAGTCTGAGGACACTCCTGTGGACTGGCAGCAGCAGCGCTTGGAAACTTGTTTGAAATGCACCCCAGACCCACTCACCCAGAGCCGCTGGGGCTAGGCCTGGGGGCTGCAGGCGATTCTGCTGCACACTCCAGGTTGAGAGCCCCCGCTGTGGGCTCTACAGTGATGCCTGTGGTGCAGTTTCCCTTAAGGGCCTCTGCTGTTGGCCCGGATAGGCACTCACCTTCCTCCTATTCCCAGCACCACCCTCCACCTCTGGCCAGGGCGAAGCGGAGCGAGAGTGGAGGGAGGGAGGTTTGGGGACATTCAGGGTGTTGTCAAGTTTGGACAGCTGCCATGGCCAGTCCACCACCTCCCCTGTCTGAGCCAGGGGCAGATCAGACACTCATTAGCAGATTGTTACTCATCTGCTAACTGGGTACAACTTCCGCCCCACCACACAAGGCTGTGAGGCTAGGGTGGGATTCTGCACCGGGCGGGGTACGGGGTGCTCCATATCCCAGGTCTCCATCAGTTACCGCTATCGTGGGCCTGGCCCCGTCCCTCCCCAGTGTTCAGAGGATAGTCTCCTGACACGGTCTTGGACACCCGGCTCACTGGGTCGGGGAGCCTGAGGCTGGGAGGCCAAGCCTTTGCACGGAGACTGTCCCAGAGGCCCCCCCTCCCACCGGCACTTCTCGCCTTTCTCCACCCTCACACCCCACCCAGCCAGCCCAGGCTGCACACCCCTCAGGCACAGTGTTGGCACTGAGTCTAGCGACCGCTCGCTGGGAGGAAATGTTGACCTGCATGGCTGAGTGACCTGAGTGCTGGGAGCAGGGGCTGGGGGAGATGGGATGTGGGGGGAATGGGTGCCCAGGCCAGGACAGAGTGCGCCCAAGCAACCCAGCCTCAGACGTCGGTTCTCCCTGACTACTCTGGGGCACAGAGGCAGGGCAGGGCCCAGGATGGCAGGCCCCACCCTGCAGCCATGATGTAGGGCTGAGGCCAGCCTGGCTTTGAACCCTACCCCCAAACCCTCGCAGGTGGGGCCAGGGCCATGAAGGGCTGGACCCCTATCTCCCTGGTGGCACAGTCACATCTTTGCCCCTAGGGTGCAGGGGATTCACTTGGAGGGTTTTAGAGCTCAGCAAGAATCAGTTTAGCCTGTGCCTGCTGGGGAGTGGGCGGGTTCTGCATGATTTGCAGGCCCAGCACCCATCATGCCTGTCCTCAGGACTCAGCGCCCCTGGTGCAGGAGGAGAGGGAGGGTGACAGGGCTCCCCTGTGGGCTGCTGGCCTTGGAGGTTCCTCCCTTGGCTCTGGGCTTCTCCAGCTGTGGTCCCAGGGCAAGTCTCTTTCCCTCCCAGTCTCAGTATCTGTTCCCGTACATCCCCAGTGCTGTCCTGGGGCTGGAGGTCTCCAGGCCCCAGCTGGGGTGTGGCCAGTGTCAATGTGGCTGCAGTAAGAGGCTGTCTCCCCACCCCAGCACCTTCCTGCCCTCGGGCCCCGCAGCCCAGTGCACAGTGTCATGGCACATTCTAGGATGGAGCTCTCCCCTCACAAGCTCTGTGACCCTGGGCAGGCTCCTCAGCCTCTCCGTCGCTGGTTTCCTCCCTGTAAATGGGATAATATGCCATCTTTATAGGGTTTCCATGATTCAGTGAAACTATCTAGTTTCAGGCCAATTGCCTGGAGAGTGCCTGCTCATAGGACATGTGATGAGAGCTGAGCTAGGATTACGGCATAGCTCTCCAGTACACTTGTGCGCTATACACACACATAGGCATTTTTGTCTTACCCACCACCGCACTAAGGAGGACTTTGTAAAAAGGGGCACATACTTTAGAGTTAATGTTTGTTACACAAAGGTGGCCCACGACAATTACTGCTCATTTAGCACGTGTCTGGCAGCAGGACCTGCCCACCTCTGTGAACAGGAGCTGCCCCTTAGTGGGGTAAGGCTGTGCTGGCCACATGGCAGGACCTGGCCATCCCCAGAGCTTCCCAGCTGGAGACTGCCAGCCGCTGCCCTCAGCAGTGAGGAGTCCTCAGAGGCTCTGGAGGTTACAACCCTGACCCTGTGCCTGAGATGCCAGCCCTGCCAGGCGTGTCTGTGTGCACAGCACCAGGGTTAAAGTGTGACCAAGTAGGGCAGGCGACAAGCAAGGTCCCCTGCGGTGGGCAGGCCGAGGGTGGTGCAGGCTGAACTCTGCCAGCTCAGGGTGGGCCCGATGAACTCAGCCCCGGGTGACACCGGTGGGCGTCGGGCGTGGCCTCAGACAGCTCCCTTCCTCCTGGGCTGGCTGCCAGGTCAACACTGGGAGGGACTAGCCTCGGTGTCGGCAGCAGTCCCATGCTCACGGCCTTTGGGTTCTTGCATGCGCCGTCCCCATCACCTGGCTGCCCCTCTCACTTCCGTCTCCACCTGTCCCGGGTCACCTGTCCTTCAAGCCAGAAATCAAGGACAGCACCGCCTGGCTGCAGTCCCGGGATGGGTGCTCCTAGCACCTAGATCGGCACCCCCCTGAGCCCGATCCCCTTCCCGGCTCCGTGCGGGAGCAGAGCTCCCTGCGCCGGACCAGCAAGCGCCCGGACCTCGACTTCCCCTTCCGTGCAACGGGAAGCAAGCCTCTCTTCCCTATGAGCAGGGTGTCGGCTCCGCGCGGGCCCCAGCCCCTGGAACCTGCCTGGCTTTGCCTGGAGCCTCATTCTCTCCGGCTGTGCCGGGGGAGGCTGGAGGCTGCGGCGAGGGGGACAGGAGTGTCGCCCGGGCTCCTCCGCCCTCGGCAGCCGAGGGACGTGGTCGGGCGTTCGTTTCCCGGCCGGGAGGGGGCGCTGGAGCACGGGAAACCCGGGGCCGTCAGCACCGCCCCTCCTGCCGACGACCCCGCTCCGGCCGCGTTTCCCGCGGCCCGGTCCCGCTCCACTCCGCGGCGCCTCCTCTCCGCACCTCCCATTAGGAGGGCAGACCCTTACCCCGAGCCGGAGGCCGAGTCCGCGCAGTCGGGGTCCCGCGGAGCGGCGAAGCGTCGCTCTGCGCCGGGCAGGGCCTGCTCCGCGCCCCGGGGCTGCCCCTGTGTGTGGAGCCTCTCAGGACGACATCCAAAAACTCTGGGCCGGCGCGGGGCTCACGCCGGGAATCCCAGCACTTTGGGAAGCCGAGGCGGGCGTATCACCTGAGGTCAGGAGATCGAGAGCAGCCTGAGCAACATGGTGAAATCCCGTCTCTACTAAAAATACGAAATTAGCCGGGCGTGGTGGCGGGCGCCTGTAGTCCCAGCTATTCAGGAGACTGAGGCAGGAGAATCGCTTGAACCCGGGAGGCGGAGGTTGCGGTGAGCTGAGATCACGCCACTCTGCACTCCAACCTGGGCGACTGAGAGAAAAACAAACAAACAAAATAACTCACCAAAAAATAAAATCTGAAACCGGATTTTTTTTTTTTTTTTGATAGGGTCTTGCTCTGTAACCGAAGCTGGAATGCGGTGATGCGATCACGGCTCAATGCAACCTCAACCTCTCTGGGCTCAAGTGATCCTCCCACCTTAGCCTCCCAAATAGCTGGAACTAGAGGCGCCACCACTCCTGGCTCTTTTTTTTTTTTTTTTTTTTTTTTTGAGACAGAGCCTGCCTCTATCATCCAGGCTGGAGTGGCTCGATCTTGGCTCACTGCAACCTCCACCTCCCGGGTCCAAGCAATTCTTCTGCCTCAGCCTCCCGACTACAGGCGTGTGCCACCATGCCTCGTTAATTTTTGTATTTTCAGTAGAGACAGGGTTTCACCATGTTGCTCACTCAGGCTGGTCTTGATCTCCTGACCCAGATGATCCACCCGCATCGTCCTCCCAAAGTGCTGGGATTACTGGCGAGAGCCACCGTGCTCGGCTAAATCTTCTTCTCCCGGGTTTATGCCATTCTCCTGCCTCAGCCTCCCGAGTAGCTGGGACTACAGGCGCCCACCACCACACCCGGCTATTTTTTGTATTTTTAGTAGAGACGGGGTTTCACTGTGTTAGTTAGCCAGGATGATCTCGTGACCTCCTGATCCACCCGTCCCAGCCTCCCAAAGTGCTGGGATTACAGGCATGAGCCACCGCGCCTGGCCAATTTTTGTATTTTTAGTAGAGACGGTGTTTCACCATCTTGGCCAGGCTAGTCTTCAACTCCTGACCTCGTGATCCACCCGCCTCGGCATCCCAGAGTGTTGGGATTACAGGTGTGAGCCACTGCGCCCAGCCTACTTTTTTTTTTTTTTTTTAATAATACTTTTTGTAGAGATGGGGGGATCTCACTATGTTGCCCAGGCTGGTCTCGAACTCCTGGGCTCAAGTGATCTACCCGCCTTGGCCTTCCAAATTACAGTGGCGAGCCACTGCTCCCGGCCATAAAAAACCCCTCTGAAACCAGATGATTTATAATACATCCAGAGAGAAACATCTGGAAACTGCTGTCAACCAACACTTAGGGCTGGGGATTTAGTGTGGGAGAAGACAGCTGGAAGTCCCCGCACCAGGGCTTCCTAGCAGGGTGAGACAGTCCCAAGAGGGGCTGGAGGCTTCCTCCAGTCACCTTCTTCTTTCACTCTCCATTCACCCCCCGGGCCCCTCCAACCTCCACCAGGGTCATTTATTTAGGACCCCCTGCCTGCCAGTCTGCCAAGGGGCACAGGAGTTGGTCCTCGACCTGCCTTGTCAGAGGATCAGCATGAGGACAGAGCATAGGGCCACAGTGCTCACATGGCCTGGCCTGGTGGCATGAGCCTGTGCAGTCCCAGTTACTCCAGAGGCCGAGGTGGGAGGATCTCTTCAGCCTAGGAGTTCGAGGCCAGTTTGGGAAACAGCAAGGCTGCATTTGTTTAAAAAGAAAAAAGAAAGAAACATGTAGCAGAGAGGAAGGAAGGAGGGAAGGAGAGGAAGGGGGAAGGGAGGAGGGAGAGGAAGGGAGGGAGGGAGAGAGGGAGGGAAGGGAGGAAGGGAGGAAGGGAGGAAGGAGAATATGGAAGGATAAAATGGAAGGGAAGGAAGGGAGGGGGGAGAAGGAAGGAAGGAAGGAGGAAGGAAGGAATGAAGGAAGATAAAATGAAGGAGGGAGGGAGGAGTGGAAGGAAGGAAGGAAGGAAGGAAGGAAGGAAGGAAGGAAGGAAGGAAGGAAGGAAGGAAGGAAGGAATATATGTAGCAGAGACATGCAGGTAAACACCTAAGTGGTGTATTGTCACGGCACAGTCCTCGATGTTGCCCAGCGAGTCTGTGGTGTCTTACTCCAGGATGGTCACAAGAGGGTGCCAAGAGCAAGCCTTTCTGGCCCAGGGCCAGGCTTTCTGCTTCCAGCGGAGCACCCCAGCAGATGCTCATTCCACCCTCACCTCTGTTCTTTTTTTTTTTTTTTTTTTTTTGAGACGATCTCACTTTATCACCCAGGCTGGAAAATGCAGTGGGGCAATCACGGCTCACGGTAGCCTCGACCTGCTGGGCTCAAGTGATCCTCCCAACTCAGCCTCCTGAGTAGCTGGGATTACCAGCATGCACCACCACACCCAGAAACTTTTTTTCATATTTTTTGTGGTCCCACTATATTGCCTAGGCTGGTCTTGAACTCCTGGGCTTAAGTGATCCTCCTACTTCAGCTACCCAAAGTGCTGAGATTATAGGCATGAGCCACCGTGCCCAACCTGTTCAAGCTTTGGAAGGTGTGGAGGCTGGGGAGCAGGGCTGGAAGAGGGTAACGATAGCCTCAGTGCAGCCAGAGGACGTCAGGGATGATGCTCCTTCACTTAGTCCACCTCATGCCCTTAACTGCATTGGCAGGGATAGGGAGGCCCAGAGAGGGTCAGGGGCTCCATAGACACACAGCAGACATTGGGCATGGCCAGGCACAGCTCCTGCCTCTGGATCTGCCAGTCTCCTGTGGAGAAAGGCCCATGGTGGTGGCAGGAGAGAGGGGGAGAAGCAGCATTTCCGAGGCTCGAGGCAAAAACAGGCCCTGAGGCCAACTGTGCAGCTCTGCTATGAGCTCCAGGCCTGTCTTTACAGATGCTCCCTGCCCCAGCCACCATGGCTTGGTGCCTCAAGGGGCTTCAGCACTTCCCGAGCACCCCATGCCCCATTGGGAGCAAGCCCTAGAAGCTGGGAGGCCCCGGCCCGCCAACACTTTGGATGACAACTAGCACCTTAGGTGATAGTTACCACTTGCACTAACAAGTTGGGAGAGCAATTTCTGCCCAAGTGGCAAGGGGGTGGGGTGGCCTTTTGGGGGATAGGGCAGTGGAAAGGGAGCATGCCAGCTGACTTTCCTGACATGAGGGTGTCTGGGTCTTCAGAGGGTGCAGTTGCAGTCACAGTGATCAGGGTGTCAGGTGTCAGACCTACTCTGGCATTGGTGTGTGACACTAAGGCAGGCCACTGTCCTTCTGGTCTGTGCTCTTGCCTGCAGTAGTGTACAGATGTGGGGAGCCCCTTCTCAGAACGTAGCTGACTGGGGTTCTTGCCTGCCCCAAACCCTCTCAGAACTCCTTGCTGCCCCTACATCAGGGATTGGCCTCTCTGCCAGGCATTCTCAGCCTTGCACAATCTCTGTTACCTTCTTTATCCAGTCCCACCTCCCTCTATGCCCACATCTTCAGGTCTCCCGAGCTGCAGCCACAGTGCCCAGGTCAGGCCTCCACTCACCCTGCTGTGATGCCCCCTTGCCCATCCTCCTCCCGGAGAACTTGTGCAAAGAGCTCCATCCATTCCACATCCAGGAGAATCCAATTCACATTTTCACACAGACACTTCTCTGCCTGACCTGGTTCTCCGTTTTGGACCATTGGATCATGAATTTGGATTGGGTCTTAGTTCTCTCAATGATCCCAGAATCTAGCATTGACATGGAGTCAAAAATGCTTAATATTAATATTTATTAATACATGAATGTTTTGTTTATGAATGAATGGGCAAAAGAATGGTGAGAAGATGGATGGATGAATGGTGGGGATAGGTGGTGGTGAGATGAAGTGAGAACAGTGGACTGATGTTTATGTATATGGATAATATAAGAATGTAACTTAAGAGTAATAGATGAACACATGGATGAGTTAATTATTAGGTGACTGACTGACTGGTGGGGGACGAATAACTGTCTGGGTGAGTGATAGTCGAAGAATGATGGACATAATGATGGAATGAGTATGTGGTGGGTAGAAGAATGTATGGATAATGATTGGATGGGCACTGGAAGCATGGTAGAGGGTGATCCTAGATGGTGGATGGATATAATATGATGGATGGTAGATGCATCTATGTAGTTGGTGACTGATTAAGTGATGAAGAATAGATAAATACACTGTAGATTGATAGATGGAAAATGGATGGACATGGATGCTGAATTGATGGATTGATGGATACCACATGAATCCATACATAGTGGATATAAACTGCAGGCAATAAGTATTAATAGTAGATGGTGGATGCTTAGTGGGTAGATACATCATGGAAGTGAGGGTGGATGGTGGATAAATAGAAGTGGATGATTGTGATGGATCTATCCACAGAGAATGGATGGGCAGATGGGACAGAAATACCAATGAGTATATGACTGATGGATGGATCATGAGTGGCGGACAAGTAAATGGTGGCTGCCTGATGCATGAATGGGAACTGGATGGCAAATAAATGAATGATTGCTAGCTGGATGAATAACGGGTTGTGTGCTGTGGAGGTATAGATAGATGGATGTGGATAGATAACAACTGGATGGAATCTGGATGATGAATGATGAATGGATGTTGAACGGATGGATGAAGGTTAAACAGCAGATGGCTACAACTTGGAAATGTGATGCATGAAAGGTGAATGTGGGTGGGTAGATGGAGAGGTGGTAAATGGATGCTTTAATGTATAGATGGAGGAAGATGGATACATAGCAAGTGGACAGTCAGTGGATGTTGAATGAAGATGAATACTGAATGGAGAGTGAATAATGAATGTGGGATGGTGCATGAATACTGACCAGATTGATGGTGAGTGGATTGTAATGGTGGATGGATAATGGTAAATAAATGCTCACTGCTGTCTCTCTACTCTCTCCTCAGCACCTAGGACAATGTTTGGCACATAGAAGGCAGCCAATATTTTTTTTTCTAGAATGGGTGAATATGAATGGATGCTAAATGGTATTTGGATGGATTTCGGATGAATAGTGAATTTTGGCTGGATGACGGGTGGATAGATAGAGGATGTTGTGAGATGGACAATGAATGAATAGGTATGTGGTGGATGTGGATAAGAGATGGTGATGGTAGTCTGGGTGTGGTGGCTCATGCCTATAATCCCAGCACTTTGGGAAGCCATGGATGGTGGATCACCTGAGGTCAGTAGATAGAGACCAGCCTGACCAACATGGTGAAACCCTGTCTCTACTAAAAATACGAAAATTAGCTGGGTGTGGTAGCAGCCACCTATAATCTGAGTTACTTGGGAGGCTGAGGTAGAACTGCTTGAACCCAGAGGCAAAGTTTGCAGTAAGCCAAGACTGTGCCATTGCAATCCAGCCTGGGTGACAGAGCGAGACTCTGCCTCAAACAAACAAACACCAAAAAAGAGATGGTGATGGTAGATGGTTGGTGGATGGATACAGGAATACAGTTCATAGAAATATGAATGGATAGCAAATGGTGAAAGACTGATGGCTGAATTGTAGATGGATGAATGGTAGCTGATTTGATGGAGGTTAATGGGATAAATGAATAGTAAATAGATTGATGATTCACAATTAGATATGTGGATGGAGATGTGAATGGTAGATGGATGTGTTAAATATCTGATGGAAAGCTGTTACACAGTGAGTGATGGATGGATAGGTGGTGGATGGATGGTTGGTGAATGAATGTTGGATTGATGGGTATTTAGTGGTATACTGATGCTTGGTAAATGATGGGTGCTGGTGGTGAATGGATGGGTGCATGATGGATGGGCAGTGATTGGATAGAGAATGGTGACTGGAGATGGATGGTTAATGGACATTGGATACCAGACGGTGGTTGAATGGTGGATTGTGAATGGATGGCTGGTGGTTGCATGAGGGAAGGTAGATGGTAGATTGTGGATGGGATGGATGTTGGGTTATCGAAGGTAGATGGTGAACTGTGGATGGGATGGATGTCGGGTTATTGAAGGTAGATGGTGGACTGTGGACGGGATGGATGTTGGGTTATTGAAGGCACATGGTGGACTGTGGATGGGATGGATGTTGGGTTATTGATGATAGATGGTGGACTGTGGATATGGTGGATGTTGGGTTATTGATGGTAGATGGTGGACTGTGGACGGGATGGATGTTGGGTTATTGATGATAGATGGTGGATTGTGGATGGGATGATGGGATGGATGTTGGGTTATTGAAGGCAGATGGTGGACTGCAGTTGGGATGAATGTTGGGTTATTGAAGGTAGATGGTGAATTGTGGACGGGGTGGATATTGGGTTATTGATGGTAGATGGTGGACTGTGGGCGAGAAGGATGTTGGGTTATTGATGGTGGATGATGGATGGCAGATGGTGGGTCTCAGATGGTGGCAGGATGGCAAAAGATAGATGAATAGCTGTGAATGGTAGACGGACAGTGGCTGGACTGTGGATATTGAATGGAAGTGGGATGTTAGATAATTGATGGTGGAGGCTTCCTGGTTGCAGGCTGGGAATTACATGGACCAGAGATTATGCACCTTGGCTTTAGGTGTCAGGTCTGTGCACTGGACTGAACCAGACGGCTTGTCCCAGGGCTGTTTTGCTCCTTTTTGGGAATGGAACTGGAAGTGAAGATGAGAGGGGGGTTGCAGGGTGATCCCCCCTCTTCCTGCAGCCCATCCCAGTTTTTTTTTTTTTGTTTTTTAGACGGAATCTCGGTCTGTTACCCAGGCTGGAGTGCAGTGGCTCCATCCTGGCTCACTGCAACCTCCGCCTCCCGGGTTCAAGCGATTCTCCTGCCTCAGCCTCCAGAGTAGCTGGGACTACAGGCACCTGCCACCGCACCTGACTAATTTTTCTTTTTTGTGTATTTTTAGTAGACACGGGAGTTCACCATATTGGCCAGGCTAATCTCGAACTCCTGACCTCAGGTCATCTGCCCGCCTCCGCCTCCCAAAGTGCTAGGATTACAGGCGTGAGCCACTGCGCCCGGCAGTTGCTTTTTTTTTTTTTTTTTGGTCCTTTTTACTCCTCTCTTATTCCCCAATAGGAGGGAGTCCTCTTTCCATGTATCTGGCCCCACCGAATTCTGCACCTCAAATTTCTGGACGCCAATCTTGAGGCTCAGTCTCAAGTGGCCGGGGGCAGGTCCTTGGGGAGAGGTCGGCTTAAGGGAAGATGAGGCTGGGCCCTATCTGGGGGCTGGAGCTGGGAGGGCGGAGGCGCCGAGGGCGGGCGGCCAGACCCGTGGAGGGCGAGTGCGAGGGAGGCCGGGAGAGCGCGCGTGGGCGGGGAGCGCGGAGAGGAGGGCGAGCCGGGCGAGCGCCGAGCCAGCGGAGCGCGGAGGCCCCAGCGCCAGCACCCGCGCGGGCGGTGAGTATGAGTGTGAGTGTGGCGCAGGGTCGCCCCGTCCCCAGCCTGGCCCCGGCAGTGCGGGCCCCGGGCGCGCCCTGACGGCCAGGTGCGGGGTGGTTGGGAGAGGGAGGAGCATGGGGGGATTTGGGGAGTTCTGAGTCCAGTTCCCTGGGGAAGGGGACGGCGTGGGTTCGCAGGGTCAGCCCGGCTGTGGGACGCCATGCCTCCGCGCGCTTTTGCCCCCGCGGCTGTGCCCGGCAAGACCTGGGATCCCGCGGCGCTGGGGGTGGTGGGCGCCCTCTATGTGTGGTGCCCCAGCTGGCACTGGACCCTGGCGCTGGGCAGGGCAAGGCAGCCCTTGGGCACTTGTTTCCTGATTGCCTGCTCCCTCCCCACCCGCCCCCACCTGGCTCAAGCAGACAGCTCTATCATCTGCCTCTGTCATTCTCTGTCTCCGGGCCAAGTGTCATCTGCGGGTCTGTTTCTGTCTCTCTCTCTCTCTTTTCTCCTCTGTCTCCAGCTCAGTCACCTCTCGCCTGGTCTCTGTGGCAATATTTTTCTTGCCTCTCCCTCTGCCTCCTTCCCAAGTCTGGCTGGGTCTCTGTCCTGGCTGCCCTGGGTTCTAACCTGGGTTCTGGGGTCCTGGGATGGGATCCAGGAGAGGCTTGATGGAGGGCTGGACCTAGGCGCACTGAGACACCCCTGGGCTCTGGGGTAGGGCAGAGGAACCAGAGGGTGCGGCTTCGCTGCCCCGAGAGGCCTCCTGCACGGTGCGCCCTCCTAGCCCTCCCTGGGCCCTCGGTGGGACCCCAGCTGACCTGAGTGGGGTGTTTGGTGAAAGAAACCTCATTTCCCAGAATAGCAGCCCTCTGCTTTGCTGGCAGCCACAGGACCACCCTCACCCACCCCAGCAGGACGTCACAGGCATTCCATCCTGCTGGTCTCTGTTCTCCTACTGCCCCGTCCCCTTCCTGCAGGGCTGCCCCTGCCCATGGCCCTCTGCTGCCTGCATGCCAGCCACTGCCAGACCCAACCCCCATTTCTGCCTCTGACCTGGGTGTGGCCCCAAGAACCCACACGGCAGGTGAAGGGTCTGGCTGGTGCCGACTCCTGGCAGGGGCTCTCTTCCCAGAGCCCTTGCTGCCAGGGCTCCAGCGGGGCTCCCTCTGCTGTGGCCAGCCTGAGTGGGCATGGCCAAGTGCAGGCAGGATGTCAGTTTCCCTTGGGCTGTGGGTGCTGAGGGCCTGGCCCCGGGGTGTGCAGGGTACGTGTTCTCAAGGAGGAAATGGGCACCTTGGTCTCTGGCTGACTTGAACCCAGTCCCTACTACTACCAGCCTCCTGTCTCAGAAACCCATTTAGGTCCCTTGGACGCTCTGTGTCCTTCCTGAACTGTTCCTGTCTCAGAATGCGCTTCTGTCCTCCCAGCTGGCCTGGCTACCTCCTGCTCATCCCTCAGGCCTCAGATCAGCGGACTTCTTCCAGGAAGCCTTTCCAGGTCTCCCCTCCTGCCTGTGCCCTCTTGCAGGCACACTATGCGGCCAGGGTCCAGTGCCCCCTCTGGCAGCGGGCTCAGGCAGGGAGCAGTGCATTACAGGTCCAGCTGGAGCCACAGGCACTGGGCCTGGGCTGGGGTGGAGTGGGGTGGGCTCAGTGCCTGAAGCCTTCGGGGGAGGGTAGATCCAGCATCAGGCCAACAGCAGACACCCCATTTCTGCTCCCAGTCCTAGTGCAGCTTAGTGGCGCAGTGGCAGCAGCAGCATGAGCACCCCCCGGCCTGCTTCACCACAGCCAGGCACTACTGAGGGGGCTGGAGGCCCAGCAGGGAAGGTATGTGCTTGGGACTCTGGGGGTTCGGGAGGGAGCAAGTCTCAAACTCTGTCCCATGACTTGGGGCATGCCCTGCCTTGCTGCTGGCCTCAGTTTACCCATCTGGGTGGGGGAGATCATTGCTCATTTATTTTTTTATTTATATTTGACATGGAGTCTTGCTCTATCACCCAGGCTGGAGTGTAATGGCGCGATCTTGGCTCACTGCAGCCTCCGCCTCTGGGCTTCAAGCAATTCTCCTGCCTCAGCCTCTGGAGTAGCTAGGATTACAGGTGCCCACCACTATACCCGGTTACTTTTGTATTTTTAGTAGAGACAGGGTTTTGCCGTGTTGGCCAGGAGGGTCTTGAACTCCTGACCTCAGGTGATCCACCCGCCTTGGCCTCCCAAAGTGCTGGGATTACAGGCGTGAGCCACTGTGCCCAGCTCGTTGCTCTTTTATAAAAATATAAAGGATAAAACAATTGAAGGCCAGCATTCCTTGCTTACTGAGCACCCCTTCCTGACCTGAGGACCCCAGGGATTGTCCCCCAAGGCACGCTTTGCTCTCTGCTGAGTGAGGAAATGCCAGGGTTCCCTGCCCCTAGCGTCACATTTCGGTGGGGGATGGGGTGGTGCTGATGAAACGTAAAAAAACCAAGCTCCCTACACAGGGTTGCAGCCTTAGTATTCTGAGTGCTAGAGCCCAGCTAGAGCCCAGCCGTTCTCCTTGTCAGGGAGCGGTGGGGCCAGAGAGGGGAACCAGCCTGGAGTGACATAGGGACAGTCTGGAACTTGGGGTTGCAGACACAACCTCCCAGGCAGGGTGGACAGAGGTGAGCACCAGGCCTCAGAGCTGCAAACACTGCTGGCCTGGACCTCGTTCACCCCAGTGGGCAGACTTGGAGAGGAGCGCCCTTGGTTGGGGGCAGGAAGGAGAATGGCACATGGGGAGGGAGAGCAGGCTGGGGAATGAGCCCCTGGACTGGTAATGCCAGCATGAGGGTGGCCCCCGGGAGGGTCCAGCCTTTGCGGTAGGGATGGGGTCCCTGCTCTGCTGTCCTCTGACAACTCCTTCATTCCACAGACATCCCAGTCCAGTGACACCTGTTCTCACAATTGAGGGTCGCCTGTGGTCCTTGGTTAAAAGAGAGTCTGGGCTGGAGCTCAGGAATGTGTACTGTTCAGGGATCTTGCCGCAGTGGCTGAGGGCCGTTCAGCTAAGTCCCCCCTGCTGCATGGCTGTCCTTCCTCGAGGCCCTTGTGCCCTTTTGGGAAGGTGGACCCAGCAGCTGCCTGCCCTTCTAGGTGAAGAGAAGTGAGACAGGGAGCTCCAGGCAGGAGCATCTACCTGAGCACAGGCGTGGGGGTGGGACAGGGCAGGCAAGTCAGGGCCACTGGGGTGCTGAGGCACAGAGTTCTGCACGTAGCACTGCAGCCTCAAAGGCCTTGAATGGGAGGTGGAGATGCTGAGGGCACCAGGAAGGCCTGGGGATGCAGCCCCCGCACACTCCTGTGAGCACTGAACAATGAACCAAGAGCGAGCCCAGAGCCAGCCGCTTGGGTTGCCATGGCAACTGCTTCCCAGCTCCTCTGAGCCTGGAGGAGGCCAAGGGCCCAGCAGGGAAGACCCCAGGAAGGGGCTGGCAGGAATCCGGGTGCAGGAGGCAGCTGGGGGTGCGCAGAAGCCTGGGCTCATTCCTGGTGACCTTGGCCTCTCTGGCCTCTGGCTCTGGCTGTGCAATGGGCTCCTGGAGCTGAGCACAGCTGCATCCTATGGTGCCTCCTGAGAGCTGTGCCCCAAGAGCTGAGCACCCTACCCCCAGGGTTGGGACCTGGTAGGGCCTGGGACCCGTCTCAGGGATGTTCCTGTGCGAACACACATGTGCCCATCCTTGCCCTAGGGACTGGGTGGGAAGGGTCTCTGATCCCCCTAGTGGGGCAGTATGCAGGACGGGGGTAGGAGGGAACAGGAGTACCAGGCCTGGCATGGCCGTGCTTCTGCTCACCCTCCCTGCAGGCTGTGGCGGGTGCCCGGGAGAAGGGCCCTAGACTGGGCCAGCGGCTGCCCTCAATCGTGGTGGAGCCCAGTGAGGCGGACCCTGTGGAGAGCGGGGAGCTGCGCTGGCCCCTGGAGAGTGCCCAGAGGGGCCCCTCTCAGAGCCAGGCTGCTGCTGGTAAGTGAGGGCACCTGTGGGGGTGTTGAGAGGAGGAAGTGGCCACTGCCAGGGTCAGAAGCAGGGCATGCTTCCTGCGGCTCTGGCAGACAAGGCCTTCCTGCCTCCTGCCTGTTCACACTCCATCCTCTGCCCACCTTGGAGCCTCTGCCTGGGGCTCTAGGTGCTGCCTGGCCTTGACTCCCCTCCCTAGCACCGTCCTCCCTCCCACCAGCAAGTGAGGTCCCTCATCCACTCTCAGTCGCAGGCCTGGGCATGGGAGGTGCACGTTGCATACTTGTTGAATGAGTGATGCCACATTCTCGCCCCTCATCATCCAGTGCTTGCTCGTCATCACCTTTGGAGCAAGTGTGCCTTGCTCACTAGGGCCTGGGAGGCTGTGAGGGTGCAGGTGTACGTGGTGGGGGATGGGCTGGCCTGTTGGCAGGCTCCATCCGGCTGCAGGTGCCCTGCTTAAAGGCTGAAAGCAGGCCAGGCGCAGTGGCTCATGCCTGTAATCCCAGCACTTTGGGAGGCTGAGGCAGGCGGATCACTTGCGGTCAGGAGTTCGAGACCAGCCTGGCCAACATGGTGAAACCCCATCTCTACTAAAAATATAAAAATTAGCCAGGCATGGTGGCGGGCGCCTGTAATCCCAGCTACTCAGGAGGCTGAGGCAGGAGAATCACTTGAACCCTGGAGGCAGAGGTTGCAGTGAGCTGAGATCATGCCACTGCACTCCAGCCTGGGCGATAGAGTGACTCCGTCTCAAAAATAAATAAGTAAAGGCTGAAACTTCGGGAGAATTGTGTGAGCAGGAGGGGGCAGCTGGGGCCAGGCCCAAGGGGCAGGAGAGGCAGCAGGCTGGGCCATGGGGACCTTGTGGACGGCTCTGAGGGCCACTGCAGACTGAGCAAGGGGCATGAGCTGTGCCCTGGGAGATGTTGTCCCCTGGAGACCCCTGGGAGTCCCTGAGGAGGAAGTGAATTCGGCCACAGCTGGCGCTGCTCAGCACCTTGTCTGCCCGCTCCCATCCCCAGACCTCAGCCTGTACTGGCCAGGAAACCCCCTTTTCAGTGTGGCCAGAAGAGGTTATCTGTCTGGACCCATAACCCCCACCTCTGCCCAAAGCCCCCTCGACCTCTTGTCAGTTTCTGCCCAGGGCCCAAGACAGCATCAGGGACCACCCCTTGGGTAAACCCTGGGACTTGGGCTCTGGGGAGGTCCTTCAGTCTGCCCTGGACTTCCCTTCCCTCTGCCACCCCTTCATCTGGTGGATGTGGGAGCTGCCCCTGCTTGCAGAGCCCAGCCTCATTCTGCCTCCCGGGCCAAGCACCCCTCCTGCTTCTCATCACCCAAGGGGGCCTCCTGGCCTGCCCCAGCCCAGTTGCCTGCCAAAGGCTCATTTCAGGCCCCTGGGATCCTCTCAGGCTGCAGTACCCCCCACAACCAACACGGCCGCCTTTATGTTTCTGCAGCCTCCTCCCCGAGTCTGCCTGGAGAACCAGGGAAAGCTGCAGATGCTGCTGGCAGAGAGTGTGCCTGCTCTGAGGACCCAGCAGCCCCGGCCCGGGGATAGGACAAGGACGTGGCTGGGCTCTGCTGTCTGACTGCTGAGGGCTTCTGCCCCAGGGTGGCCAGGCTGGTGCACAGGAGGGCCGGGCCTGCCCAGCCGGGAGAGTCCAGAGGCTGCTTCCTGTCTCATCAGGTCTGACCAGCACTGCAGCCCTGTCCTCTCCTGCCCATGGCCCAGGTCTGGATCACACCCTGCTTTGTTCCGTGGTTTGAAGCAGAAATAAAAGCACTTCCTGGTGGCCAGCAGGCACACTTGATGGGGATGCAAGAGACTGAGGACAGTTTGGGTTCTGCCTGTGGCCTTCCAGGTGAGGGCCTCAGCTCCAAGCCCAGGCTGGTCAGTCCAGAGCACCTCTTAGGTGACCACTTGCACATGGCACTGGGGCAGGCTGGGCAGGGCTGAGTTGGTTCTGTGGCTGGTGCCTCTGCCCAGGGACCCTCTCTCTGCTTCGGCCAAGGCTGCCCAAGGCAGAACCAGCCTCCTCCAGGTGGCCTCCCAACCCTCCGTGGGGCCTCCTTGGGGCCAGGGCTGGACCTGCTTGCAGGAAAGCACAGCTGTGGCACCTGGGGTGGGCCACACCATTCCAGGTTGGATCTCGTTAAATTCTTGTGAAGGTCCCATTTTACACGTGCGGGAACTGAGGTGCAAAGCAAGGTGCCCAAGGCTAGGGGCTACAAAGGGAATCCCTGAGGTCAGGAAGCCACAAGGCTGCCACAGAACCCACATCAGAGGTTGGTTGAGCAGGCATCTCTTCCTGCCCTATGTGGGGGTCCTGTCCCTCCACTGGGTCCATCGATACGGTCTCTGGGCTCCGTTCTACTGCAGGAGGGGAGCCGTGCTGCCTGGTTGCAGCTGGCATGGGAGCAGAGCCCTGAGTGTGGCCCAGGGCCCCCTCCCCAGGTGTGTCCCCCCAACGTGGCCTTCTGCCCTTAGCCAGCCTGAGCCAGGCTGAGGAAGCTTAGGGCCGGGCAGTGAGACACTCCATAAATGTCAGCTCTGCCAAGTCCATGGCCCTTTTGTGGCCCAGGCAGGCGTGCCAGGGACCCATGAGCGGTGGGAGGCAGGAGACACTGCCCCTCTGTGCTTTCCTGCTGCCTCGGCAGCCTCCAGGAGGAAGACGCACTTTCTCCTACAGCCTTCCTTCTAAAAATAGCCACCCCCCGCCCCCCATGCGGGAAAGGTGGGAGGCAAGGTGCGGAAGTTGGCCTGGCAGCCTGCTTCAGTTTTAAACCTCAGGACCCCGTGAGCTCTCCCCTGGACTATAGCTCAGGAGAGGGGTGGGGTGGGCTTTCAGTCCTCTCCGTCCTCCTCCAGTCCTTCCTGTCGGTTCTGGAGCCAGGGAGGGAGAGGCTTGATCAGGATGGGGGACATGGGGGTAGTTTTGTGAAAGGGGACAGACATTTCGCAGGATGCCTTGCAGACACGTGGGATGTAGGGTGCAGGAGGCCGGCATGTGACTGGGCGATGACGCCATTTACTGAGATTTAATCCTCACCACATGGCTCCAGGGCGAGAATTATGACACCCATCTCAACGCCACTGCCCGGGACCCACACAGCCTAGCGCCCGAGCTCCGGAGGAGTCCCAGGGCACCCACAGCGCCCCGCTGGCGCGCCCAGTCCAGCAGGGCAGCTTTCGGGCGGGGCGACCCCCGCCGCAGGTCCCACGACCCTGCGTGCCCTTGAGCCAGGGATGCGGAGGCCCGACCGCGGGGCACTGCTCCGCCCCGCCGCCCTTCACCGCCCGCCGGGGCCCAGAACGCCCAGCCACGCCCAGAGCCCGCGGGCGCAGACGGCAGGGGCGGTGCCAGCCAGGCCCCGCCCCCGGCACTAGGCGACCTGCTCCCACCTCAACCCTGAAATATGGGATTGGGGCAGAGTGGTCTGCTGCCCGCTGCCCGCAGCCGCTTCGAGTTAGGGAGGGAGCCTGGGCCTCCGGGGCTCACGCTGCGCTTAACGCTGGTCGGGGCAGCAGTGAGGGTGGAAGCGGCCGCCTCTGGCTTCTACACCCCAGGTGTGACAGCCTGGCCTCTCAGCAAGCCCCCGGTCAGGCAAGCATCTGGTGGTGGGGGTCCTGCTCCCTGGCCTTCCCTACCTGGGAGCCAGGTCCTCAGCCAAGGTGAACCCATTTGATCCCGACGACAATCCCATTTTCTGGAGGAGCAAACTGAGGCTCAGAAATTGAAGTGCTTCTCCAAGGTCGTGGGGAGCTGGGTTTGCCCTCTAGTCAGTGTCCCTGCCTAGGCCTCTTCCCTCCTAATGGCCCCTCACCCTGCCTTCTCCTGACCCCAGACCAACCCTGTGCCCAGGCTTCTTTGAGACAAGGCTGGGTTTTTCCAAAGGGATTTTACTGAGAAACTTTGGGAAAAACATGGACCTAGCATGAAAGAAACATTGCAACCTCATGCTGAGAGCGGGCACAGGCTCAGGTGGCTGTGGGGAGCAGATGGGAGTTGACGGGATGTCCAGGAGCAGTCCCCAGGCCCTGGGCACCACCAGCTTTTCAGGCACCTGTGTACTGAATGGAGCGACCCATAATGGGAGGTCCCAGGACCCCAACATGCCCTGTGAGCTGGGAGGTGGGAGGATCAGACCAGGAAGTCTCCAGTCCACCAGGGCCTGGCTCTATGGGAAGACCCAGTTCACAGAACCAGAGATCTAGGTTGCAGTCCTGGCCTCTCCGGGCAGCTGCGTGGCCGAGAGCAGGTCACTGAGCCCTGGGAAGCCAGCTACCTTGGACCCCGGCTGTCTCTGTTCAGTTGTACTTATTCCTTGTTACCCCTCATCTCTGCCTGTTGGAGACAGGTGGGGTGGGACAGGCCAGCAGGTGGGACTGGGCTGGGAGGACAGGCCTGTGGGCTGCTGGGCACCTCTCGGGCTTGAAGTGGGACTCTTAGCACCCCACTTCACAGAGGGAACCCAGGGCTCAGGGTAGTGACTCGAGTGGTTAATTGGTGGGCTTCCTGGAGGAGGTGCTGGCATCTTTGAGTCTAATTTGGCCCCTCTGCAGATGGTACTGCAGCATCTCAGGCACCTTCTGGTCTGTTACGGGCTGCTTTTCCCCTATACAATTCGTATGTTAGGTGGGCGCAGTGGCTCACGCCTGTAATCTCAGCACTTTGGGAGGCCTAGGCTGGCCAATCACCTGAGGTCAGGAGTTCAAGACCAGCCTGGCCAACATGGTGAAACCCCATCTCTACTAAAAATACAAAAAATTAGCTGAGTGTGGTGGTGCGTGCCTGTAATCACAGCTACTCAGGAGGCTGAGGCAGGAGAATCGCTTGAACCCAGGAGGCGGAAGTTGCAGTGAGCTGAGATCGTGCCACTGCACTTCAGCCTGGGTGACAGAGAGAGACTCTGTCACACACACACACACACAAAAAAAAAAAGTCCAGTCTTAGAATGTGACCTTATTTGGAAAATTCCTTATAAAAACATGTGACGTTTAAAGAGGTAATAAGTTAAAGTTAAGTCATTAGGGTGGACCCCAACCCACATGAAGAGGAAATATGGATGCAGACGCAAAGAGGAAGATCCTGTGGAGACCCAGGAAGAAGGGGGCTACCTACACACCAAGAAGAGAGCCCCAGGAGAAACCAGCCCCACAGATTCCTTGATCGCGGGCCTCGGGCTTCCAGAATGGGGAGAGAATAAACGTCTGTTGTTGAGGCTCAGTCCCTGGTCTGTTGTGGCAGCCCTAGGATGCTAGGTACATGGGACCATCCCTGCCCTCAGCCCTAGGACGCTGGTGCACCAGCCTGTCTCTGCCCTCAGCCCTAGGACACTGCGTGCATGGGGCCATCCCTGCCCTCAGTTGTAGGACGCTGGTGCGCGGGGCCACCCCTGCCCTCAGCCAGAGGATGCCGGCGCAGGAGGCTATTTCTGCCCACCTCAGTACCCTGCGGCGGCCCCGTCGCACACCCTTGTGGCCCCAGCCCAGGCTGGGACAGGCCTGGATCTGTCCTCTTTGGATTTTCCCTGAATTGTTTTCTAGGACGCTTGCTGCGGAATCCCCCTATGCAGGGGTGAGGCTGCCTCTTCTGGGAAGTGTCAGCGGCCCTCCTGGCAGCAGTTGCCCGCCTGACCCCCCGCCTCCACACCTTTGCCCCTGCCCAGGATGCCGTCCCTCCTCACTCCTGAGTGTGCCCTGTCTGTCCCTAGGACCCCGTCCCTTCCCCCAGCTCCTGAAGCCCCGAGGAACGGCCTGCGGCTCTCAACTGCTTCCTTCACTGTCACCATGAGCTTCCCTGACAGGCAGGGAGCGGGGGTCTTGGGATGAACTCGATGGACTGGCCCTGTGCTAGAGCCTCTGTCCTGGAGGGAGGGGTCCTTCTGGGCTCTGGCACTGTGGGCTGAGTGTCGCCCGAGGCCAGCGCCTGCTTCCGCTGGCCTCTGAGCAAAGGAGGGGCCGGTGGTGTTTCAGGTGGCAGGCAGTGTCCACCCCTGCTGCCTCGAGCCCTGAGTGCCGAGCTCTACAGCCTTCCCCTCCCTTGTTCTCTGACCCTTGGACGGAGCCCTGAGCTGTCTGGAATGGAAAGCTGGAGTGACTGCCTCCGGAACGAAAAGGAAGTGGGAACTTCTCTGAAAGTGAAAGTATGGGGTCCTGGCGGAGGGTAGGGCTGTGGGTGGGGCCGGGTGGGCCTGGCAGGCACTGACCATGGCTGGGAAGTCCCAGCTGTTGGTCACTCGCTCGGGCCGCTCTGGAGGCTCGATGGCCAGGGCCCGGCTCTGAGGGCCCCACGGGCCGGCTTCTCAGGTGGCTGCGTTCTTCCTGGGCCAAGGCTGTGTGCCCAGCAGGTATGTTCTGGCCAAGTGGAGCAGGAGGGCATGGGGTGCTATGGGTGGGCGGGGGTGGCGACTCATGGGCTTGAGGACCATTTTGGCTCTGCATGTGGCCTTCGAGGCCAAGGGCCTTACTCAGAGCCCGGGCTGACCAGGCCAGAGGGCCAGCGCAAGTCACAGTGGACATAAACACACCCGATACACAGGCAGACACGCTCAGGCAGAAGCACAGATAGACAGACACAGAAGACACCAAGATGGGCATGCGGGCACAGACACAGACTCAGAAGCACTGGCAGGCCCTTTGGGGACACTCCAGGGCAGAGTCACGCACATACAGGGAGACACTCTCAGGTCAACACACAGATGTGCAAAACCGATGCCCAGAAAAGTGTGCATATACCCGTGCGCTCACGCTCAGGCGTCAGATTCACTTGCCTGGTTTCCCTGGGAAAGTGCCGAGTACTAGCCATGGCTGGGGACTGAGTCAGGCTCACTCCCTGCCTTGCGAGTCTCCTTGTCTCCAGGCTCTGTAACTGTCCCTCCGTCATGGCAGGTGTGCCCAGGGCTGGGATCAGGCCCAGAGCAGGAGGTGCCGAACATGGTATGGGCTCAGCTGGTCGGGGAAGGCTTCTCACGGGAGGAGCCATTTCTGCGAGCCTTCAATGAGTTGACAGCTGAAGAAGAAGGGGCTGAGCTCACTGTAGGCAGAGTGCAAAGGTGTGGAGGAGAGGTGGGTGCTTCTGAGTGATCAGAGCGAGGGAATAAGTTGGAACTGAAGCCAGAGGGGTCATTAGGAGAGGCCTTGAATGTCAAGCTAAGGATGGAGCTGTGCTGCTTCTGAGGGCAGCGGTGGCCCAGGGGGCTTATGCTTTGTTGCTACTGTGAAGGGAAGTCTTTTAAGTGTCTCTTTCTAATAGGCTTTGCTGGGGTACAGGAAAGGTATTGCTTGTATTTACATAATCAATGCACAAAACTTACTAAACCCTTTTATTATCTCCAATAATTTTCAGTCTCAGATTTTCTAAGCCAACAATCATATCACCTATGAATAATGACAATTTAATCTGCTCCTTCCCAGTGTTTACATCTCTTATCTATTTTTCTTTCCTTATTGCCTTAACTTGTTCTTCCAGGCAAATGCTGAGGATTCAGAGTGGTGAGAACAAACATCCTTGTCATTTTCCTTATTTGCAGGGGCTGGAAGGAAAAGGAAAGCTTACAAGGAAAGCTTTCAAAACCCGGTTTTACACGTGCCTGGGTTTATATCCTGATCATTGTCCCTCCCGCTGTGCTCTCAGGCGATAGATGATTGGCTATTTCTTTACCTCCTCTTTTTGCCTAATTAGCATTTTTGTGAGCTCTCTTTACTACTTGATTGGTCAGGTGTGAGCTAAGTTGCAAGCCCTGTATTTAAAGGTGGATGCAGTCACCTTCCCAGCTAGGCTTAGGGATTCTTAGTCGGACTAGGAAATCCAGTTAGTCCTGTCCCTCAGTCCCACCTCTCAACAGGAAAACCCAAGTGCTGTTGGGGAGGTTGGCCGATGACCGCTCTAACTGCTAGGCAAGATTCTTATGACTGATCCTAGGAGGCAGCATCGAGGGGTCCTGGAAAGGAGAGCAGCTCAGAGGCTGTGATCAGGTGAAGGTGGATTGCAGGCGTGGAAGTGAGAGGGGACAAGCCCCGCACAGGGCTTCAGCCCAGGGCACAGTACAGGCAGTCACCTGCAGAGGCTCCTTTGGAGCGCTGAGGAGTGGAGCGATGGCCCAGTCCCAGCGTAGGTGGGGAGGCTGGGGGGTGGGTGAGCACTGCAGAGTGATCGGGAGGATGAGGAGCAGCTATGGGAAGGAAGGTCTAGGGGAAAGTGGGGAGTAGAAGCTGAGGCTGGGGGTAGGGAGGGTGGGGAGGTTCAGACGTGACTTCTCGGTCACAGCTAGGGTGGCCCAGGGTGGGAGGTCTCAGTGACTGTGTCTCTGGGTGGTTTCTTGCCCCTGCTGCTGGCCCCACAAAGGGGGTATTAGCCTGACCTGGGGAGAGTGGGACCCGGGGCTCAGGCCGGGCCTCAGTCTCCAGGGTCTTACAATCAGGGAGCGGCAGCATAGGAGCTGGGGCCCCCTGGACCCTCCAGGCACTGGGGACAGAGAGACACAGAGAGAAAAGAGAGCCAGAGACAGTCCAGGGGTGTGTGTGGAGGCAGGCACAGGGAGAGGCCAGGCGAGAGCCTTGGGGGTGGAGGAGGGAGCTGAGAGGGGCCTTCAGGTCTCAGCCCAGCAGGTGCCAGCATGGCAGCAGGCAGGCCAGTCGGAGGAGGCAGGGCGACCCTGACACCGATGTTCCCCCTGCTTCCAGGCTGTGCTCTGGGGTGACAGGGGTAGATGGACAGAGGCTGCCAGGCCAGTGCAGGAGGGCCACATCATCACAGGGACAATGCCGAGTGCCCACTGAGCGGATAAATGGTGACGGCAGGCGGTGCGAGGCATCTGAACCCCGAGGTCCTGAAACCCAGGTCAGATTTGGCGAACAAACAGGGTGCAGGAAAGGGAATGGCCGGAGGGGAAGCCGGAGGCTGGGCGTGCAGCTGGGAGGACAGAGAGGAGGCTGGGTGCGATGCAGGTTGTCTGTGAACCCCAGGGGAAGCTGGTGAGGTGTCATCAGCTAGAGGTAGAGGTGGAGGAAGGAGGTTCCAGGATGGATGCCTGGCTGTGGGGCTCGGGCAGGAGGGAACCATGGAAGGGCTTAAAGCAGGGGAGTGACCTGGCTGGACTTTTGCTTTGGGAAGGTCAAGAATGGCTTGGGAAGCTGTTGGGAGCTGCAGGGTCAAATGAGGCATGGCTGGAGGCTGAGGGGCCATCTAGGGACCTTACTGGCCCTTCAGCGAAGTTCTAGTTTGGGACAAAAGCAGGCTGAGTGGCCCCCACGCCTCTGCCTATGTAACCTCCTAAGAGATTCACTCCCACAGCTGCCCCTCCTTACCTGGCCTCCCTCTAGGCTTCCTGGGAGAGGACCTCCACATCTGACCCCACTCTGGGACCTGCTGACACCTGGGGTCTCCTCGCTGGGAGGGGGGCTTCTGGGCAGCAGTTCTGATTCCCTGGAGGTGGAGACATGGCCGGTCCTGCCTCTGCTCCCAGCTCCAGGCAGGTTCCCCAGCCTGAGCTACGCGGCCAGGGGCAGACTCTGTCCCTCTGTGGGCCTCAGGTTCCTCGTCTGTGAAATGGGCAAATGATACCCCCTAACTTTGTTGTCACAGTAGCTGATCTGTGTCAGGCATCGAGGTGGGCACACAGTAGGTGCTTACTAAGTGTGAGCTCTCCCAAACAAGAAGGCGGGGCTTGACTTGTCCTTGCCCCACATCCCGGCCTCCGTCCCTTTGACAGGGGTGGATGCGGCGTGTGCCAACACCCCTGTCCGGCTGGGCGCCAGCCCCCATGCCAAGCATGGAGGGGCACCAGGGAGAGGGGAATGGAGGCTGGGACAGATGGCGCCCTGAAGTGTGTGGGTCATGTCCGAATCAGGCAGCGTCCCTGAACCTTGGCGCTGGGGGAAGTAGCCAACCTGTGGCCAGGGCGGGGCTGAGAAGCCCCATCAATCACCTGGCTGCCTCTCCCACCCCGCCTCCATCCAGCTGCTTAGCCGCCTCCGTGTCTCTCCCACCCCAGCCTCCATCCAGCTGCTTAGCTGCCTCCGGGAACCTCAAGGAAGGTAGGTGGGTAGGCCTCTGCTGGACCCAGCAGGCACCTTGCTGGAGGGCGAGGGTGGGTGGGGGTCTGGGCCCTGCCCACCTTGGTGTCATTCCACCCCAGCAAACTGGGGCCTGGGGAGGCACACTTCCTGCCTGATGTCACCCAAGGGTTGGGTGGTGGGTCAGGCGGGGGCTTTGGTCCTGGCACCTGGGTCGGGGGCCCTGGGGCTGCGCTAGGGGCAGGTTCAGCCCTTCTTTGGCCCCAGTTTCTCCCAGGGGAAAGTGAGGCTTTGCCAGCCTAATGCCCTCCCCAACCCATGGCCCAGCTTGTGTAATGGGGTGGGTGGGAGGCCCCCTCCTCTCTCCCAACCTAAAGCCAGGAAAGCAAAAGCTCCTAAGGCTGGAAGGGGGTGTGGGTGGAGCCTGGCAGGCCAGGGTGCTGAGGGCCCTGGGGGAGCAGGAGCAGCCACAGCTCAGCCACTCCCGTGTCCCTGGGACACTCCCTCCATTCCCTGTGTTGGGGAGGGGCCAGAGCACACTACGGTGAAGAGGAGGAGGAGTGGGGGGAGGGGGAGAGGCAATGGATGGGAAACAGTGTTGAGAACCCCCCAGTCCCTGGTTAAATATAGACCCGAGGCTCCTCCTGCTGCCGGCCCTGCGGCTGCACAGCCATGATAAGCAGCAGGGTGGCCTTGGCCACTGCCCTCAGGCCCCACACCACCTCAGCAGACTCTGCGACACCCGGGGAAGGGGTGGGCTCTCATGGGGGTCCCTGCCCTCCCCTTGGAGCCAAAGTAGTCAGGCCTTTTGGGCTGAAGTGGGGTGAGCTGAGGGACCTGGAGGGCAGTGAAGGAGCTGGTGGGGGATGGGGGGAGGGTTTTAGGCCTCAGGACCTAACATCTGGGAAGGCCTAGATGTGGCTGCTGGTCCTGTCCTCGCGTGTTATGAGCTGTGGTCTGGACTGGGCCCCAGAACCTGCATGTCAATGCCCTTCTCCAATTCTAATGGGAGGGTCTGGCCTGGTAGGCTAAGTGATGGTGGGCACCTGGGGAGACCCTCTTTGGGGGATGGTCTCAGGAAAGGCTCCTGATGGAAGCAGCTGTCTATATCTCCATGCCCAGCTGCGGCCTGGCACACTGAGGGCTCTTGCCAAGAGAGTGGCCTGATGATGCTTCTTTTTGACAGCCTGAGGGCTGCCTCCTCTGGGGAGCCTTCCTTGACCAAGCCCCTGGGTGTGGCCAGGCCCCACAGGGCCACACCACGTTTCTGCGTCTGCTCCTGTGGCCACTCCTTCTTGCCCTCAGCTCTCCTGCTGCCAAGATGCCATCGCCACAGACAGAGACTCCTGGGCTGGAGCTGCAAAGTCCCAAGGAGGCTGAGGAGTCGCAGACTCCAGCTCAGGGCTCCCGGCGAACAAGCAGCAGGAAAGAGCCCAATGCCCACTGCAAGGATGGCACAAGGCTGGGCCTGGGCTCCTTGAGGCAGGCCTTCTCCCGGGCCAGCCAACGGGCTTTGACCCAGGTCTCCAAGGAGGATACGGGCCTGTTCCGGCGAAGCTCCTGCTCCCTGTTCCGGTCCTTCCGGCAAGCCCTGGATGAAGGCCCAGCTGCCGGCCATTTCCAGGCCACTCCTGAGGTGCCCTCGGGGGTCATGAATGGTGTCAGCCAGCAGGCATCCACTGGGGCAGCGTCTGAGGAACTGAAACCCGAGGCAGGTAAGGGCCTCAGAAACAACACTAAATATGAAAGGAAATGGGTGAGAGGTTGGGGCAGCTGAGCTGAGGCTTCTGGAAAGGCTCTCCTCCCTGGCTCCCCAAACCGTGGCCCCGGACACGTGCACTTACTTATTTATTTGAGACAGGGTCTCCACTCTGTCACCCAGGCTGGCATGCAGTGGTGCAATTACAGCTCACTGTGACCTTGACATCCTGGGCTGCAGTGATCCTCCCACCTCAGCTTCCTGAGTAGCTGGGACTACAGGTGTGAGCCACTGCACCCGGCTAAATTTTTTTTCCTTTTTTTTTTCTTTTTTTTGAGACTGAGTCTCACTCTGTTGCCCAGGCTGGAGTGCAGTGATGCAATCTCGGCTCACTGCAAACTCCACCTCTCTGGTTCAAGTGATTCTTCTGCCTCAGGCCCCCAAGTCGCTAGGACTACAGGTGCCCACCACCACACCTGGCTAAATTTTTTTTTTTTTTTTTGTATTTTTAGTAGAGACGGGGTTTCACCATATTGACCAGGCTGGTCTTGAGCTCCTGACCCCGTGATCTGCCCCCTTGGCCTCCCAAAGTGCTGGGATTACAGGCGGGAGCCACTGTGCCTGGCCTAATTTTTTAAATTTATTTTTATTTTTTGTAGAGATAAGGTCTTGCTATTTTGTCCAGGCTGGTCTCAAACTCCTGAGCTCACTCAATCCTCCTGCCTTGGCCTCCTGAAGTGCTGGGATTACAGGCGTGAGTCACCATGCCCAGCTGGACAATTGCACTTTAAATTCTTGCAATATCTCTGCAATGGGAGCTCCCGCATTGGGCAGATGAGAAAAGTGAGGCTCAGAGAGGTGGAGTGACTTGCCTCAAGTCTCACAGCATGGAGAATGGGACTTGAACCCAGATCTGCATGGCCGGCCCTAGATACCCAGCCTCTCCATGACCTGTCATAGCCTGGCTCCTGGCCAAACTAGGGCCATGCACATAGCTGATCACAGGGTTGCAGAGGGTGCAAGGCTCGCAGAGGTACCCGGAGGGAAGGTCGGGGGGATTGGCCAGAGGAGTATACACTGGGGTTGAGAAGAGGGGGACATGGTAGAGGTGGAGAGCTCCTGTTGGGTGGAGGCTGGTGGAGAGCGGGGAGCAGCAGGAATGTAAAGCTGGACAGGGCAGGAAACGCCCCGCCTGAGCTCCGACCCTATTAGACCTGCAGTTAGGGCTGAGCATGAGGCTATCAGGTCCGGCTCAGCTGGGAGTAGAAGGTGGGCGTGGGAGCCAGGCGGAAGGTAGGGGTTCACCCAAATTGCTCTGTTCAGGCAGGCTTGGGGCCCCAGGGTCTGCCTCTCCAAAGGTGACTCTAAGGAAGGGTTCCTGGCAGCTGGGGCCTGTTGTTCCTGGAGCAGGCCTTCAGCTGGGCTGGGGCATCTGGTAGAGGCCAGGCAATCCAGCCCGGATGGACTCAGTCGCGGCCTGCAGGTCTTCATCCAGGTCGGGGTCTCGGGGCGGTCTCTCTCACCGCCCCTCTTCTCGCCTGCCTGTGCAGAAGGCAAATCCGTGGCCGACCTCATTACTGAACGGCAACTGCTGGCGGCCTTCGAACAGCTTCTGCGCCTGGAGACACGGCTGGTGGCGGAGAAGGCCTCGCGCACCTTTGAGCAGGACCCCACGGCCTTCGCGCGGCGCGCCATGGACGTGTGCCTGCATTACGACGGGCTGGCAGCCGAGCTCAGCGCCATCGTGCGCGAAACGCTGGGCAGCGACGGCGTGGACGCGGCCGTGCTGGCCGAGCTGGCCCGCGTGGTGAACGCAGAGGAGGAGGCCCACCCCTCGCCCCCCGACGACGGCGACTTCCTGCGCACGCCGCGCCACTGGCGCCAGCACTGGGAGGAGGCGGTGCGGCGGAGCGCTCAGGAGCGCGTGCGGCGGCCGGGCGCGGGGTGGGCCTCTGCGGCGGCGGAGGGCGCCTCGGGTCTGGCCCAGCTTCTGGCAGAGCTGGGCGTATTGGTTCGCCGCGATCTGCAGAAGGTGTGGCAGGAGGTGCAGCCCGCTTATGCGGCGGCCGGCTTTCCGGCGTGGGAAGTCTATCTGCGCGCCTTCCACAGCGCGGTGGCCCAGCGCCTCCAGGAACTCGCGCGCGACGCCCGCGGCTGCGAGCAGCTCTATGTCCTGCTGGACTGGGCCGCCAACGTCTATGGCAGGTGAGCCTCGGCCAGGGCGCCAAGTGGCGAGGACGGCTGCCGCTTCCCCCGCAGGCCTTGGGGAGCCCGCTTTGAGGAGCACCAGGCCTTTCTTCTCTGTTCCCTCCCTGGGAGAGGGCTGAGAGCCGAGAGCTTCGACATGCTTTCCTCGGCGGGTTACGCCGTGGGGCGCTCCCGCCCCAGGTTTTCTAGGGGTCACCCATACGCAGTTCCAGAATTTGAAAAGTTTCCGCGGGGAGGTTCCCATGGGAGTAGGGCCTGTGCTGGTCCACCAAGTGCCTTTGGGCGCATCAGAAAAGGGCACATCTTGGCCAGGCACCGTGGCTCACGCCTGTAATCCCAGCAGTTTGGGAGGCTGAGGGGGCTGATCACGTGTCAGGAGTTCGAAATCAGCCTGGCCAACACGGTGAAACCCCATCTCTACAAAAATACAAAAATTAGCCAGACATGGTGGCATGCACCTGTAATCTCAGCTATTCTGGAGGCTGAGGTAGGAGAATCACTTGAACTCGGGAGGCGGAGGTTGCAGTGAGCCGAGATCACGCTACTGCACGCCAGCCTGGGCGACAGAGCAAGACTCAGTCTCAAAAAAGAGAAAAAAAAGAAAAAAGAAAAAAGGAAAGAAAAGCGAAAAGGGCACCCCGCTAGACCGGACTCAACCCCCGCGGGTTCGCAGCGCTTGGCGTGGGTTCACCCGTGCTATCCCCTTTGGACGGGCATCTGGGTTCAGGGTGCAGCCTGCGGGGAGCGGCTGCCTCTAGCTCTGTGCCTGGGATGAGGGTGGATTGCGTCCCCTGCAGAGCGGTTCCCAGCCCCACCAGCAGGAGCGCCCGCGGAGGTGGGGGGTGGGGTTACCTGAAGTCCCGCACTCCTTAAATTTCTCCTTAAATTGTGTGGGGTCAGACCTATGTCCGCCCCGCTGTGGGCCTCCCTGCTGTGGATTGGAGGTTGACCGACCCCTGAGCTGTGTTTGAGGAGAAGGCGGAGTGCCATCTGGGTAGCCGCCCTTCAGCATTCTGCAGGAAAGCAGGAACCCAGCTGTCAGAGGCTTCCGGGGAGGGAGTGTGGCATGGCAGCCTGGAGGCGTGTGTGCGTGTGTGCGTGTGTGTGTGTGTGTGTGTGTGTGTACAGATGCGCAGGTTCGGGATTAGCGTTAGACTTTGAGCCTGGCCAGAAGAGGGGCAGCTGCTGCCGCATCAGAGCCGCGCCCGCCCTCAGCCCCCTGCCCTGCCTTCCAGTCCTGACTTCCTGGGCCCCCCGGGCCTGGCGCTGCCCGCCGAGCCCCTGCCCCCGCTCCTGGCGCCCGACGTGTGGGCCCGACTGGAGAGCGACTACACCAGCTTCCTGGAGGTCAGGCCCGGCGGGTCAGGCTGGGCGGGCCAGGCTGGAGGGGGCGGGCCCTGGGGGGATGTGCGGCGCCCAGGCTAGCCGCCGCCAGAGCTGGCGCTGGTTCATCCTGTGGCCCCCGGCGCGGGCTTGTGACCCGACAGGGCGGCCCTAATCCCGGACGGCGCGGGACGCAGTCCGGGAGGGTCTCACCGCGGCCCCATCCCTTCTCCCGCAGGCCAAGATCACAAGCTGCTTCGACAACATCTTGCAGCTGGAGCAGAGTCACTGGGCGGCCGCCAAGGACCCCGAGGTGCTGCAGGGCCTTTACCAGGCGCCGCTCTCCATGGACGTCCACATGGTGCGGCCGGGAGCAGGGGCTGAGAAGGGGCGTGTGTTCAAGCCTCACGCACACGGTGGCGATACCCAGAACGAATTCCTATCCAGTCCCAATCAACCCTTCCGTTAGATGGGAGCCTGAGGCCCCACGTGGGGGGAAATCGGGGACCCCCGGCGCGCCGACGGGCTGGGAGGCTGCAGGGTGGGGGTTTGCAGGAGTTGACTCTCGGATGGGCGGCTGAAAGCTGGAGGAGCCAAAACTGAGAGACACGGGATGGGCTGGAGGTGTGGGGGGACTACCAGGGGAGCTGCGGCCTCAGGTCTTCGGCTGGGACGCACGCTCAGTGCAGGACTTCGCTCGCAGCTCGTGGCTGAGCACGTGAAGGCGGCCGGCGCCATCTCCGCGGAGCTGGAGGCTACCACCCTGCGAATCTGCACGCGGGCCCTCGGCCTCTTCGTGCCCAGGTGCGGACGCATCCTAAGTAGGGGAGCGACCCAGCCTGGTGTGCTCTGCAGGTGGGAGGGAGGAGTCTGCGTAGGGACCTGATTGGGAGGGTGGACCCAGGGTCATCGCGCAGCCAGGGAGGGTCCCCAAAGGCTCTGTGGATCCCGTCCTAGGTTTGAAAAGGCTTTTCTGGCGTCAGAGGCGGTGAGCGAGCCCCACCTGGGCGCCTACATCAACGCCTGCGAGGAGCTCAGGTAGGGCTCGCTCGCTCCTGCACAGGCGCGGCGTGGCCAGCAGGGGGCGCGCGAGCGCCGGGAAACTGGATGGAAGGGAGTGCGCGCGCGTGGAGGGGGCAGCAGTGAGGAGTGTGTGTGTGTGTGTGTTGGTGGATCTGAGGAGTGTGTGTGTGTGTGTTGGTGGATCTGAGGAGTGTGTGTGCGTGTGTGCAGCAGAGTTGGGGGGGGTGTGTGTGTGTGCGTGATGGAGCTGAGAGTGCGTGTGTGTGTGCATGTGTGGAGAGCTGAGGGTGTGTGATGTGCGTGTTTGGCAGAGCTGAGGGGGGGGTGTGTGTGTGTGTGTCAGAGCTAAGAGGTGTGTGTGCATGTGCGTGCAGGGGTGGAACTGAGTGGTGTGTGTGTGTCAGAGCTGAGGGGCGTGTGCCGTGTGCGTGTGTGTGTGTGTGTCCATCTGAGCGGAGGCCCTGGGGGAGTGTGGGTGGCTCTTCAAGGCTGAGCAGGGGGCGAGGGGTTCCAGCTCCCTGCCTGCTGCCCTGGGTTTTTCCCTCCCTTCATCGCAGACTGCATTTCTTCCATTTCGGGACACCTCCTCCTCTGGGAAGCCTCCCTCAGCCTGCACCCTGGGCTGTGCTGGGGTGAGGTCTGGGTCTCTGTGACCGCAGAAGGCAGAGGCCCTCCCTGTGGGCTGCCAGTGGCTGTCGGCCTTCTGTGCCCTGAGCTCCAGGCCAGGCCTCAGCAGATGCAGCAGCGTGGAGGGCGGCCAGCGCCGGAGGCACAGACTGAGCCACCCCGGTCTGGGTTCATCCTTTTTCAACAGTTTGTAAATTGTAATGTCCCGAAGGACTTCTCATTTATCTGACTTCAGAGAGCAGCTGTGCCACCTGCTGGCTGTGTGCTCAGGGACAAGCCGCCTCCCCTCTGTGGCTCTTTTGCCACCTGTCAAATAGGATCAGAGCACCTGCTCCCTGGGGCGGTGTGGGAACTCTGTGCCTTAGGGGACTCAGTTCCCATTGGCTTTTTGTGAGCATTCGTGAGTGCCAGGCACTTTGTGAATGCCTTCCCTGCCTGACGGGTCTCCTCCCAAGTGCAGTGTACCCACGCACAGGTACAGAGCACAGGCCTGGAAAGGAGGTGCCGCTTGCCCATGGCCATGCAGCCAGGAAGTGGCGGAGCTGAGACTTGAACTTGGCCTGCCTATATCCAAAGCATGACCATGAGGCATGGCTTCTCCAACACTCTCTTGTCCTTAATCTGTGCCAGGCTTGTCCTTGGCCCTGGGACCCTGGGGTTTCAGCTCCAAGGAGCATTCTCTGACCCTTGGTAGGCAACCTCTGGCCAAACCCTTGATGGAACTCTAGCCTGCCCTACTGTGTCCCTGGCTGTGGGGACTAGGTGTAGCCTGGCCCTCAGTTTCCTCAACAGTGAAATAGGGACATTGTCACTTTCAGGGAGCAGTTATGAGGCTCAAGGTAGGGTGTGTTCCAGGCATGGCTATGCCGCACTGTTTATTACCAAGAGGGGTGGAAGGTCTGTCCCAGAGCTGCCAGAGGGGAAAGGGTCACCCGCCCCTGACCCACCCCTCTGTGACTGGCTCCCTGGGCTTCTGTGCTATCCCCCACTTGACTCTGCTTGCAGGCAGCTACACTGGGGAGCCCTATGGGCTGCCCTTCACATTGTAGTCTTAGTGAGTGGAGCTGTGCGCCTGGCCCTGTTCCCCAGCCTGGTCTCCCTTGCCCACTCATCGCTGGTCCTGGCCACTCCGCAGGACCAGTATTCTCTCTAGGTTCCCAGGAACTCAAGAGGAGCTGGAGAAGCCCCTGGTGGCGGCCACCTGCAGCTTCCAGAAGCACCTGCTTCAGGGCTTGCAGCGTGAGTTGCAGGTGACTATGACAGGCCCTCTCTCCCCACTTCCCATGCCCAGGAGGTACCCCCTTTTTCCTAGAGCCTGGAGGCCCAGGTCACAGCATTCATTTATTCCAGGGGCCAGCTCATGGGTGTGTGTAGGGTAGTGGGCAGGGGACCCAGGTGAGGTCCCAGCTGAGCAGGGGCGGCTGGGAGACACCTGCCTTCTCACTTCAGTCTCCAGCTCTTAGTGGTCACCCCCGAAGCCTGGGATGGTGGGTCCACGGATCCAGGCCCAGGGTCCTCACCCAGTCCCTCAAGGCTTCCCCGGGGCACACCCTGAGCAAATCTGACTGGACAAACCCTGCCCCTGGATCATGGGGCCCGGGAGAGGCATTCTGGGAAAGGGCTCCTGATATAACCTGTGGCTAGGAGGGCGAATGGCACCCCAAACCCAGGAGGGAAGGGGTCAGGAGTGGCACACTGGGCTTTGAGGAGGGGTTAGGTTGGGGGGGTAGTGCACATTTGCAGACTCCCAGCCCCTCTTTCCCCAGCCGCTCTTCAGAGTTGTGTGCACCAGGGACTGGCTGACGCAGGACTGGCTGCGTCCCCTCATGGACAAGGTAGTGAGGTTCACCGGTCATCTCCAGCGTGTGGCCCAGCCACGGGCACAGGTACCACAAGGGGGAGGGCCCTGGCAGGGCTGTGCCCATGGTTGGGGCTGTTGACTCTGACCCTGACCCTGACCCTGGGTCGCCCAGGAAACTCTGCAGGAGGTGCACCGGTTCGTGGTCCGCGAGTACCTGGCACAGGCGCTGAAGCCACGGAAGCGGTTCTGGGCCATGGAGCGCATGCGTGGCTCCCAGAAGATGAGCCTGGATGCCCAGGCCATCAGCGACACCTTCCAGGGCCTGGTAGGGGTGACATCTGACTGCCCCTCAGTGCTCGCCTCTGTGTGGGGAGGGGTGGCAGTGACTAGGGCCATAGCACCAGAAGGGCTTTTGGCGGGAGTGGTTCTCCTGACGCTGGATCAGGTGAAACAGGGACTGGGGCACCTGTGGGGCTGGGGGGTGGGGGGAACCAGGTGGGAGGGTGGCACATTGCAGACATTTGCATACAGTTTGCAGGGCCGCAGGGAAGGGGCGAAGGTCACAGCCCCATCTCATGGTCAGGGTCTGTGGGAGGTGTTCCCCACCTCAGGCCAGAGCCCTCAGAGTGGAGGCACCAGCGCCCTGCATACCCCTTGTTTGCCCCCAGCAGCAGCACGCTCAGGCTGGCCTCAGTTTTCCTGTCCGAGCAGGATGGGATGGGAGGGGAGATGAATGCTGTGTGGCCCACGAGCCCTGGGTGCCCAGGCACGCTCCTGATCTGTTTTGGGGGAGGCAGTCCCAGCGCCGAGCTGAAGTGACTGCAGGAGGGCTGACGCTGCGGGAGGGCTGACCTTGCGCTGACCTGGTGCTCCTGCAGGAGTTGGAGCAAGGGTGGGGAGAGGGCTCCTGGGGCAGGTGGCAGTTCTGTCTCGCAGGGTTCCGAGGCCACATGGTTGGACCAAGCCATCCAGTGCGTGGCCGAGATCCTGGGCGAGACTTACAAAGACGACATCCAGCGGCACCTGGAGACTCTCATCCGGAGCTACCCCGACATTAGGTGCGTACCCTACCTGCTTCCGTTAACTTCCTACCAGAGCTTCGGGGCCAAGGGGCTGGTATTGGAGGGACCCCAGCCCGTACCTGACTGCCCAGGGGCCTGGAGACCAGAGGCAAGAGGTAGGCCTTGGATCCTCAGACCCTCAAGGCTGGAGGGGGTATGGAGAGCATCCCTTCCTTCTCCTAATCTGTTCTCGGCCATCCTCCATCAGCCCTACGGGGGGTGGCGCACCTCCAGTCCTGGAATCCAAGGGGGAAGGCGGGTCCCCCACCCCTGGAGAGAAAGCCCTCTCTGAAAGCCAGGGGATTCTGAGATCGGGTCAGGAGGAAGGGTTTTGATCCCGGGTTGTGCTGGGGCGATGGTGAGTCTTCCAAGCTTTTGGAAATCCCAGTTCAAATCTCTCCAATTCCATTCGTTTGAAGATTCTGGGATGTGGAGCTCACAGAAAGTCCCTGGTTCATCCCCTTCCCTGGGCCACCCTGCCATGGGGTGGGGAAAGATTCCCTGACCCCAGCTGGCCTGTATTCCAGGCTGTGGCTCAGAGAGAGAGTGGCCCTCATGGCACCCTGGGGGTTCCCCTCCAACTACTCCCCCACCCCATCGGCCCATCACCCGCAGCTGCATCACCCCCTCCCTCCCTCTCCACCACCTGACCCCCGTCTCCCTCCCTCCCTCCCTCTCCACCCTGTCCTCGGGTCTCCCTCTGTGCCTCTGCGTGGGCTCTTCCCCACTCTGCACACCCCTCTCCTGTGCCCCTTCAAGCCCAGCTATGGTGGCCCCCCTTCCCCTGCCGGCCCACGCTCTGCCCCCTCCCCCAGCACAGCTCTTCCTGACCTCAGTCAATCTGACCTCCCTGACCAACTCCTGGAATGCAGAGTGACTCACGCTAACTCCCAAGCCCATGGGTTCCCCTCATCCTGGGGCTGGGGATGTTGCGGAGGTGTAAGCCTGCAGTGAGCGCCGGCATGTCTCTGCAGGCGGGACCACATACTGGCCATTCTGGCGCTGCGCCGACTGGGCTGCCGGCGGAACCAGCATCTCTTGCAGCACACCCAAGACCTGCTGAGAGCTGAAGCTGGGGTGGTGGGTGCGGAGGCCCCCCGGGGCCGTGTGCTCTTTGAGGAGATCAAGGTGCCCAGTGCCATGGCTGTGCGGATCACCTGTATCTAGTTCTCTCTGGCTCAAGAGGGGGCCGGCCGCCGGCAGGGGGCTGTGGTCAGTGGGGGTCAGCCAGGAGCCCAGGGAGTCACTCTGGGCCCTGCCCCCAACTCTGACACTGCAGTTAGGGAATTTTTGTCGTCAGCAGCCAAGCACAGCTGTCTGGCCAGAAGGAGCAGCCGTGCAGGAGGCATTTCAGGCGTTGGTCGGGAGTGTTTTGGGGCCGCAGAGCTCTCAGTGCTGCCTGTCATGGGGAGCCTCCCGCCCGACTGTCTGGCTTCACCCTCCAGTCTGAAAGTGAAGAGCAGAGTATTTATTTAAAAAATAAATGTGAATTAAAATGGTGCCTCCCTAAGGAGTGGGCAGGGGATGGGAGGCCTGGGTCCCGGTGTGCTGAAGGGCCAGGCCGGAGGCTCTCTGGTGACACCATTTGGTGGGTGGCCCTCTGGTGCCCGTGGAACCCATGGGAAGACTGAGGCAGGTCCAGAGCAGGGAGGGCCCATGCCTGTGGATGCCCCCACCACGGCCCGGGTCCACTGGCCTTGTGCCCGCTCAGCCTCATCTCAGCCAAGGCAGAGTCGGGGCTTCCTGGGGACAAAAAGAGGCCAAGACTGGTCCTGCAGCTTGAAGAATTTGGGTTAGATGTAGGAGGGACTTCCCAGCAGTGAAAGTTGTCAAGTTACTGCAGGGGGTGTGTCACCCATGGAGTGTGTGTCCGGGAGTGAGCATGAGGTGTCAGCAATGGAGGCAAGCATAAGGAGACTGCTGCAGCGTGCACCTGCATCCCCGCTTCTCCGCAAAGCTGCCACTGAAACTTGAAGCCTTGAAGCCTGCGGGCTGGGTTGCTGGGAAACCCATTTGCATTGGCAGCCGGGCTTGCTGGGGAGGCTGAAAGTTGAGATGGGGAGATTTCCAGGGAGCAGCTGAGACAGGTGGTGACAGGTGCCCCTCCCAGCCCTCCACAGTGGGCCCCCATAGTGTCTCTGGGCCTGACCCTGACACTGGCGGGAGTGGGGGGCAGGTGACCGCAGGTGGGCTAAGGTTCCAAGAGCTCCACGAATTTGGGTCGCCTGAGGACAGGGTAAGGGGTCTGAAAGCCTCTGGTGCCAGGCAGACAGGGGGCGTGTCTCTCCCTGTTCCCTCCAGGCCCCCTCCCTGCACTGTGGACAGTCAGGGGGCAGTTCCCCGGGCAGACCTGCCCCGGTTCCTATGCCAGGGCTGGGACCTGGAGCCTGAGTCTTGCTGGGGATAGAGCCTGGGGGTTGAGTGCCCAGGGCTTGTCTGTCTCTTCTGGGAGCAAGTGCTGGGGCAGTACCCTCCTCCATGGAGGCCAGGAGCAGGGCAGGCTGGGGCAAGGGAATATCCAGACGTCCCCTAGCAGGGTGGGGCAGGTGGGGCAGGAATGAGGAAGTGGGAGGGTTGGGGTTCCCCATCTCCAGGGTTGAGGTGGGGGCGGGTGTGTGATGCTAGTGCCGATAAGCGATTCCCGTCCCTGATGGGAGGACCGAGGCTGGCAGAGAACAGGGGTCGGCACTGCGTGGTGCTGGGGATCTTCCCAGCCAGGCGCCAGAGGGCATGTCTTTTCCTAGGGGAGGGGTCCAAGAGATGGCAAGTGATTGACAGGTCGGCCTCTCCCCTGCTTGACCCCACCGCTGACCTGGTGGTGGCCATGAGTGTCCCAGGCAGGGTGCATCAGAGGGGAGAAGGGAGGGCTTGGCCTGGTCTGGTCCTGGTCAGGTTCTCCCCAAGGAGCTCCTGCCACTCCCTTCCCCACGCTTCTGTCTCAGACTCCCCACTGAGGAGCTGGAGCCGGAGGGTCCTGGGGCTGGGCTGTGGGGTTGGGGAGGGGGTTCTGTCCTGGCTCTGCCACTTCCCACCTGTGAGAATGCGGGCAGGTTCCTTTATCTCACTATGCCTTGTTTTTTTCCAGCTGTGAAATGGGGGTGCTGTCAGTGCCTCCTCGGCTGGGGAGGGTGAAGTCAGAGCCAGTCATAAGGCCAGGGCCCTGGCCGCCCTGTGACGCCATGTTCCCGGAGGCCCACCTACAGGAAGGCCCTGGGCACCCTGGGGTTGGGGTGGTGGGGTCCTGAGGCTGGAGCAAAACCTAAGTTGAGTGGAGGTCACTGCAGGGGGAGGCCCCAAGAGAGGCTGGGAAGAGGTGCTGATGGCTGAGCAGCTGATGGCAGAGGGAGGGGGCCAGCTTAGACCATGAGAGTTCCTAGGCCCGGATACAGGAAGTCAGAGTTTTCCTGGCAGGAACTGTGTGCACATGTGTACCTGTATCTCCATTCCAGGAGGGTGTGTGTGCCATGTGTGCAGATCCTTGTGAGCCCAGTGGTGCCTGGGGCTGGGGGCTGCAGGCTGGAACTTCCCAGGCCAAGCCAGGCTGAGCTGGGGGTGGGATGGCAGCTCCTAGAGGACGCAGTCAGGGAAGCTGGGGGTAGAGGCGGGGCCGAGACCAGGGCATCCTGGGTGCCTCAGTCCTGGGATCTGGCCACTGGCCTTTCTGCCCCGGGGGTGGAGACTGAGCCCACAAGACCTTGCAAAGAGCCTGGAGTGCTTCCTTGGCCATCTGTTGTCCAGGCCAAGCCTGCAGGGTTCGGGCTGGCTCTCAGAGAGGTACTTGGGTTCTCATCGGCCAGGTCATCTGGCTGATAAGCAAGTGTGTGTGTGTCTGTGCACGTGCACCTATGTGCACCAGCCCCTGTCAGCACCCCCAGGATGGAGGCCCTTGCCCAGTCTCCTCACTCCTCTCAGAAAGCAAGACAGCCTGGAACCATCCTACTTGCCCCCAAGCTCAGCCCCAGGCCCTGCCTGTCGGCCCCTGGCCCCCAGCCTCTGCCGGCCACCTGTTCCCTGCTGCATGGCCCAGTTCTCCTCCCTCTTCAGGGCTAGCTGGGTTTCCCCCAGTTTCACCGTGGCCTGAGGCTTCTGCATGTCCTGGGGTTCCCTCTGGTCTCTGTCCCTGAGCTTGAGGTCCTTGAGACTGGGTCTGTTCTGTGAATCTTCTGGGGCCCCATCCCAGGCCCAACTCGGGGGGCAGAGAGAAGATACAGAGAACCCACATGCCCCAGGCCCGCATGCTGTGGTCTGCAGAGATGATCCACTCTGTGTGTGTGTGTGTGTGTGTATTTGTGTGTATGTATATGTATATATGTGTGTGTGTGTATGTGTGTACGTATGTGTATGTGTGTGTGTGTGCTGCACGCACACACACCTGCTGGCTCAGGGACAGCGTGTGTAGGGTGAGAGGAGACTGGAGAGCTGCCCCCACCCCAGCTCAGGCTGGGGCCCAGCAGCCCTCTGCGACCATCTCTCCTCCTGGTCTTCATGTGTCTGGGCCTGTCCCCTGCTTGAGTGTGTCATGCGGGAGACACACGAGGCTGAGCCACGCAGGCCTGTGTTCCAGTCTCAGCTCTGCCCCTTCCAGCCGGGGGACCGATCCAGTCTTCTTGTTGGTAACGTGGGAGGGAGTGCCCAGTAGGGAGCCAGTGAACCTGTCCACAGTAGTCCTGGCAAGAGGGTGTGCTGTGAGTGGCGGTCCGTGTGTCTCCTCCAGGCCTGCACAGCTCACCCTCTTCCTTCCTCACCTGGTGACCCCAGCCCCTTCCTTCCTGGCTTCAGTACTCAGCAGGCCCCTGTAGATGGTGGCAATATCCCCAGCGGCTGGAAGGTGACTGCAGGACCCCTCACTGCTGCCCACATTGGGAGAGGAGGCTGCAGGGTCCCCAAGGCTACCCCCGTCCCCAGTCAAACTTCCTTCCTTTGCAACCACAAAGAAGCCCCAGGGCCGCCGTCGGTGCACACAGCTCACAGGCCATCATGAGGCCCAGGGGGTGGCCAGGAGTGGCCTGCCTCATAACACTGCCCGTGCCCGCCCTTCCCTGTGGAAGACTGGTCAGTGAGCACCTGCCGGCCACTGTGCTGCAATAAGACGGCCACTGCAGAGGGCAGGGTCCACAGCGCCCCAGGTCACAGGACCAGAGCTCGCTGGGAGCCACCCTATCTCAGCCTGGCCTCCTGGGACCCTGGTCTTGTGAAACACTTGGAGGGAACTGAAACTTGGACAAGTCACACACACCCCTCGGTCCATCCTCTCCTGGGCCCTGGGGGCCTGGGCCTCTCCAGGAACACCCTCCCTTCTGTCTGCACATATGCCCACCCATCTAGTAACAGCCTTAAAATGTGTTAAATGCTTAATAATGTTTTGGGGAACAATACATTCACGTAGGTCAAAATGTAAAAGGTATGCAAAGGGTATAAGTCTCCTTCTTATCTCTAGTCTTCCTGCTCCCATTCCCAGAAGTAACCAAGGTTCCTTGCTGGACACTTGAGTTGTTAAAAACTGATTCTTGCCCAAGGAATTTATATGAACGGTGACATTCTGGGCATTGGTGGGGAAACTGTTTTTGCTGGAGGTGGTTGGGAGGATAGGGCAGTTGTTTCTCTTTTCTTTTCCTTTTTTTTTTTTTTTTTTGAGATGAAGTCTCACTCTGTCACCCAGCTGCAGTGCAGTGGCGTGATCTCAGCTCATTACAACCTCTGCCTCCCAGGTTCAAGTGATTCTGCTGCCTCAGCCTCCCAAGTAGCTGGGATTATAGGCACCCACCACCTTGCCTGGCTAATTTTTTATTTTTAGTAGAGACAGGGTTTCACCATGTTGGTCAGGCTGGTCTCAACTCCTGACCTCAAATGATCCGCCCGCCTCGGCCTCCCAAAGTGCTGGGATCACAGGCGTGAGCCACTGCACCTGGCCTGGCAGTCGTTCTTGATCCCTGTAAACATCAAATGAGGAACTCAAGGCTCTTAGATGGATAGAATCCTCAAATAATGGACTTAGGATCTTAGGGAAGACAAAGGTCACCAGTAGAGGGTCGTGACTGCAAGTTGTCCAAGTTCTTGGCGTTTTGAACAAAGAATCGGACAAAATGCCCAGCAAAGCAAAGAAAGAATGAAGCAACAAAAGAACGAAAGCAGGGATTTACTGAAAATGAAAGTACACCCCACAGAGTGGGAGTGGACCGAGCAGTGGCTCAACAGTCCAAATACAGAATCTTGTTGAGTCCAAATATCCCCTAGAAGTTTCCTGTTGGCCACTTCATGCTCATGTCATGTAAATGAAGTGGTGGTCTGCAATCAGTCTGATTTGTTGCAGAAAGCAGCCAACCAGAGGCTGAAGTGAAGTTACAAAGGTCACACTCCTGTGCAAACATCTGATTGGTTGTAAAAAGCAACCAATCAGAGGCTAGGGTGAGGCTGGCGCGGTGGCTCAAGCCTGTGATCCCAGCAGTTTGGGAGGCTGAGACGGGAGGATCACCTGAGATCAGGAGTTCAAGACCAGCCTGGCCAATATGGTGAAACCCCGTCTCTACTAAAAATACAAAAAAAATTAGCTGGGCATGGTGGCGGGCACCTGTAATCTCAGCTATTCAGGAAACTGAGGCAGGAGAATCACTTGAACCCGGGGGCAGAGGTTGCAGTGAACGGAGATAGCACCATTGCACTCCAGCCTCCCTAGTAGGTGGGATTACAGGCGCCCACCACCATGCTCAGCTAATTTTTTGTATGCGTTTTCCTTTCAATATAGTTCTAGGAATTTGGCATGAAACAGCCTTAGGTTCCCTGCCTCCAGACCCTATTCTGCTTCATCATGAGAAGCCCTGCCGTTTGTGGGGTGCCCAGTGTGTGCCGGACTCTGCTTGGTGGCGTATGATGTTCCTGCTTTCTCTGGACTCAGGGCTAGCATTTCGAATCAGCTTCTGGACTCATACACCTCTGGGCTGGAATCCCAGCTCTGCACCTTCCTAGCTGTGTGTCCTTGTGTGAGTGACTCCACCTCTCTGGGTTCCATCTCCCTGTGTAAACTTGGGAGCATTACACAAGAAAATGCAAGAGTTGGCTGGAGGAGGACCTGGCTCTCCGAGAGCATCCTCCTACCTGTGGCATTCATTGTTATTTACCTGCACTACCTCCTTTAAGCCATCCCTGCCAACCCTCTGAGTGTGCCAGCGCCATCTCCAGGAGGTCCCAAGGAAATGTCACTGTCCCAAGCAATGTGTGGAGAGACACAGCTGCAAGGAATGGAGTGCCAGGGCCCAGGTGGTCTCCACGCCTGAGCCCACAGAGGGATGCCCTCCTTCTCCAAAGTCTGGAAGTCAGAGCTCCTGGCCGTCTGACAAGAAGGGGGCTCCCAGAACCTGGGCTGGAGGCAGTCACAGGGCCTGCCTGTTTTTTGAGCAGCCTCTGTTACAGTAGACAGATGTGAGCAGGGCAGAAGAGCACCCAGGAATGTCATGCGACCATCAGGTGATAGGCAGTTGTTACACTGTCTCTCTAAAATAATAATTGATCGAACCAGCACCAGGAAAAGGCAGTCTCCCAACATAGGTGTTTCTTCTACATAGAAGCACCCAAAACTAGTGATCAGCAACTTCCCGGTAAGATCTCAGGAGTCGGGTGAGTGGGCTCAAGCATAAGCACTAAGAGGCAAAATGGCAGAGCCTAACTGGTATATGACCTTCCTCAGGGAAACCCTCGACAGTAAGGGAAGAGCGCCTCAGATGAGCACGTGCACCACTTCAGTACACACACCGCGCATGCGGCCCCTCCCAGGTGCTGGTAGGCCACGGCGGTGCATGTGGACAGCCCAGCCCAAGGGAAGAATCTGGAGAAGGAATGCAAGCTTCCCCCACCCTGGGAACTGGAAGCATGTTAATGTATAAAACCCCATGTCAAGGGTCCCTTGAGTCACCTGCTTGGCCTTCCAGGTGTACTTTCCTTCCTTTCATTCCTGCCCTAAAACTTTTTTTTTTTTTTCTTTTTTTCTGAGACAGAGTCTCACTCTGTCTCCCAGGCTGGAGTGCAGTGGCACAATCTCGGCTCACTGCAACCTCCGCCTCCTGGGTTCAAGCAATTCTCCTGCCTCAGCCTCCCAAGTAGCTGGGACCACATCTGACTAATTTTTTATTTTTAGTAGAGTCAGCGTTTCACCATGTTGGCCAGGCTGATTTAGAACTCCTGACCTCAGGCGATCTGCCCGCCTTGGCCTCCCAAAGTGCTGGGATTACAGGCATGAGCCACTGTGCCTGGCCGTTTTTTTGTTTTGTTTTGTTTTGTTTTTTGATAGGGTCTTGCTCTGTAGCCCAGCTGGAGTGCAGCTGCACGATCTGGGCTTACTGCAACCTCCACTTCCCGGGTTCAAGTGAACCTCTCACCTCAGCCTCCTGAGTAGCTGGGACCACAGGTGCCCACCACCATGCCGGCTAATTTTTGTGTTATTATTTTTATTATTTGGCAGAGGCAGGGTTTTGCCATGTTGCTCAGGCTCCTTCTCTAAAGCTTTTAAATAAACTTTCACTTCTGCTTTGAAACTTGCCACGGTCTCTCACTTTGGCTTAGACCTCTCGGTTGAATTCTCTTTTCTGAGGAGGTAAGAACTGAGGTTGCTACAGACCCGTATGGATTTGCTGCTGCTAACATACTTTGGTGCTTCATGACTTGGATACAGTCCCTCCTGGTAACACCTCCCCTCCCCTCCTGTTCCCTCCCCTCCCTTTCCCTCCCCTCCCCCTCCCTTTCCCTCCCCTCCCCTTCCCTCCCCTCTCCTCCCCAACTCCCTTCCCGGAAAAGCCCCATGAAGCAGCGCTGGGCTTCCCAAGAGAGCTCCTGCCACGTGATTGGCCTCGGTCATTGGGAGAACCCTGCATAGACCGTGGCTCTGCAGCTGTTTTCCTGGAACTCATGCCAACTCTGAGAAGGGCCCGTGTTCTATAGGAACCCCGGGCAGAAGGGACCAGAACTGAACTTGGGCATTTTGCATCACTACCAGAGAGCTGTGGTCAAAGACTGGAGTTTTAGGAGAGCTGAACTTGGGGAGGAGAGTGGCTGCTTGCAGCGGGCATAGGGAACTTCCTATGCCCATGAGTTCCACCAGGACCCACGCCTCCAGGGAGCCCTCCTACACCACACTATTTGGGAGGCCACTGGTGTTGGGGTCCTGCTGCCCCATAGGCCCTGCTTTCTCTCCCTTCGCCCTTCTTAAGCAAGGACAGTGGGCCAGGCTCATGGAATAGCTGCAGAAGCCATACCTCATCAGGCCTCAGTTTCTCCATCTGCCAAATACGGAAAGGAATCCTTGGCCCGGCTTCCTCCTAGGAGGAAGGGGAGGGGCTATCAACAAGTCAACAGTGTCCCGTGGGGCTGGGGTGGGGCACCGCCTGATGGTGCATGTCTGGGCTGCTGAGGGTCCTCATGCCGCCTCCTTTGCAGGAGGGGATATGCCGTGAGAGTGGCTCCTGGTCAGCTGTCCTGGCCATCCCACAGTCCCGGAGGAGGTCAGCAGACTTCAGCCAGGGTCTCATGAAGCTGCAGGTGACGCTGAGTGAGCCACTGCTCCTCTTGGGGAAGGCTGGGTGGCAGCAGGGATCCCAGCCTTAAGGCCTCAACCTCTGTGCCTGCTTCTTTGAGACTCAGTTTCCTCATCTGTCAACAGGGGACACAATGGCCCCACCCCATGCATTGAGTAGGGCATCCCCGGGGGAGCAAGAGGCCCCGAGAAGAGTTTCAGGGCTGGTGACAGCCTGAGAAGTGAAAGGGAGAAGCAGAGTGAGTGTTGGGGTCCTGGGAACCAGGGTTAGGGCAGCGGGAAGTGCAAGTCATCATGCAGAGGGAAGTGGTCCCGGGATGCTGGGGGAGGGGCTAGGTGACCCACTCTGAGGTCAGCAATGCTCTTGTGACCAAGGCTAGCAGCTGCAGCCATGCCTCTGGCCAGGCCCAGCCACCTATGGGCCCTCTGACCCTCGTGATCACCCACCACCCTGGGCCCTGCTTCAGGTTGCTCTCCCTCCTGCCTGCCTTCAATGCCCTTTTCTTCTTCTTCTTCTTCTTCCTTTTTTTTTTTTTTTTTTTTGGAAATGGAGTTTCACTCTTGTTGCCCAGGTTGGAGTGCAATGGTGTGATCTTGGCTTACCGCAACCTCTGCCTCCCAGGTTCAAGCGATGCTCCTGCCTCAGGCTCCCGAGTAGCTGGGATTACAGGCATGCGCCACTACACCCGGCTAATTTTGTATTTTTAGTATTTTGTATTTTTAGTAGAGACAGGATATCTCCATGTTGGTCAGGCTGGTCTTGAACTCCCAACCACAGGTGATCCACCTGCCTCAGCCTCCCAAAGTGCTGGGATTACAGGCGTGAGCCACCATGCCCGTCCCCAACTGCCCCTCTTCTAGAGAACTTTCCTCTAGGTGCCTTCAAGAATGCAGAGAGAGGGCCAGTAATGCGCCTGCCTGTGTTATTCTCTGGTCCGTGCTAACTCAGCCTTTCCTGCTGCCCTACAGGGCGCAGGTGGAGGTGCAATTAATGGACTAAATGAGGTAATGAAAAAGATTGAGAAAATTTTTTTTCAAGATGAAAAAGGAGTGGAGGATAGTACCTCCCATTTCTGCATCTAAACTCTTTGGTCTGGAAGTCCTTTCTTGTGTCTGACTTAAATACATCAAGCTGAATTTCAGACGTTGAGCAACGTTGGAGGAGAAGCAAGATAACACTGTGCTTAGTGAAGGGGCTCCAGCTTCACCACTGGCTGGCACATGACTGGACCTCTCTGTGCCTCAGTCTCCTCATCTGTAGAAAGAGGAGAGTTAGTGCCCACTTCATTAGGTTGTCCGATGAAATCGGCTAATGTATACAAAACACTTAGAACAACGCCTGGTACTGGTGGAGATCAACAAATGTCAGCAGTCTACCCGAAAGAATTGAAAGCAGGAACATGAATAGATGTTTGCATACTCGTGTTCTTTTGTTTGTTTTTGTTTTGAGACAGGGTTTTACTCTGTTGCCCAGGCTGGAGTGCAGTGGTGCAATCATGGCTCACTGCAGCCTTAACCTGCCAGGCTCAGGTCGTTCTCCCACCTCAGCTTCCCATGTAACTGGGACTACAGGTGCACCCCACAACACTCGGCTAATTTTTTGTATTTTTGGTGGAGACAGGGTCTCACTATGTTGCCCAGGTTGGTCCTGAACTTCAGGGCTCAAGTGATCTACCTGCCTGGGTCTCCCAAAATGCTGGGATTACAGGCATGAGCCACCACACCTGGTCTACACCCATGTTTTATAGCAGCACTGTACGCAGCAGCCAAGAGATAGCAACAACCCAGTGTGCACAGAGAGATGAATGGATGCACAGTGTAGCCCATCCATACAATGGAATATGATTCAGCCTTAAAAAGGAAGGGAATTCTGACACCTGCTGCCACATGAATGCATCTTGAAGACATTATGCTGAGTGAAATAAACCAGACACAAAAGGACACATGCTGTGTGACTCTATTTATTTGCAGTACTGAGAATAGTCAAGACCACAGAGACAAAAGGTAGAGTGGCAGTTGCCAGGGCCCAGGGGAGAGGGAGAGGGGTGTTAGTGCACAGTGGGTAGAGTTTCCGTTTTGCCAGGTGGAGATTTCTGCAGGTGGAGGGCGATGTTGGTTGCACAACCCTGTGAATATACTTAATGCCACTGAGCTGTGCGCTTAAAAGATTATAAATTGCATTATGTATATTGTACCATAATAATTTTTAAAAAGTCAGCTGTCGTTACTCTGGCAGAGGGAAGGGAGGGACATCCCCTGTGTCCTGGCCTCTGAGGCCCTGGGTTGCGTGCGAGGAGCTGATGGTGGCTCCTGGCCAGGTGCTGGCACACTCGCCTTCTAGGCTAAATGGGGAGGTCACTGCCAGTCTGTTCCTGTCTGCTGCCCTCCCCGCCAGGCAGAGGTCCCCACTCGCTGCCCCTGGCCTATGCCCTGGGGAGCTGGGGAATGGGACAGCCGCTGGCCACTGGTCATAAACATCCCCACCCAGTATGCGATGCTGGCTTCTCGCTCGGGTGGAGCCCTAGGCTGGCCTTTGGCTCCTCTGGAAGAGGAACTGTTTTCTGCATCTGCGAGAAGAGGGTAAGGACTGCTCCTGCCCCATGGGCCCCATTGGCTGTCATCCCTGGGCCCTCCATGCTGCCCCATTTTCAGAAGACTTTCTTTGTCTTGAGAACTTCACGCATGTGACCATTGACCCTCATGCCTGAGCTTAGAGAAGGGGAGTGACTGGTGCAGACAAAAGTCCAAGGCAGCAGCCTCATTTCCCAATCCCTGGCCGGTGCTCTGGGTGGGCCACTGCCGTCAGCGGGTGACAAGGGTGGCAGCCCCTCCTCAGCCCTGCAAAGCCTGTGCAGACCAGGGGCTGCCTCCAAGGGGACAGTAGGGCCTAAGGCCTGACAATGCCCTCCTGGCAGATACAGACTTCCAAGCAATTTCCCGATCTGCTTGGGGCTGGGAGGGGAGGGGGGGTGGGGTGGGGGAACAGAGTCTGGCAGGAGAGTCTTGTGGGGATTGCACAATGAGGCCACAGCAGCCAGCCATGAAGGCAGCCACGGGCCAGGGCCCCTCAGGCAGTATCCCCATGGCCCCTGTGTGGATGAATTCCATCTGTGCAGTGCCGATGGAAGGACCCGCCCAGCCCCAGGACACTGTGGCTCTGTGGACTCATCTGAAAAATGTCATCCCTGGAGCCCTAGGAGAGAAGGGGTGGGGTTGGCAGCCTTAACGCCCCATCCTGGCGGCCTCCTGCATCCGCTCCCCCACAGGTTCCCCAGAGACAGGATGGATGGCAATCCAAGTGCAAACCTGGCGCTTGGCCACCACCCTTGAAGAGGAAGTTCTCAGTTCCCAGGGCACCCTGAACCCACACCGCCCCCACTCCGCTGGCCCCCCTGGTCCTGGAAGACCTGCTGCTAGGCTGGAGAGGGAATAGCAGAGTGAGCAGGGGGCGGGGAAAGAGGCCAAACAAAAGAGGGGAGGAGCAGAGGCCCCAGTGAGGCAGGAGGGAAGCCCGTGCCCAGCGGGAAATTCCTAAATGACGGGGGCCTTTCCAGAGGGCAGAAATTCCTAGCGTGTGAAATAAGGAAGGAAGTTAATCTCCAGTGGGTTCCCTTCACAGCCCCCTTCCATCCTCCCCACATGCCCCACCTCCACATCTCCCAAGACAGACCCTGAGAGACAGTTTGGATGGGGAAACAGGCCTGGAAACAGAGGCCTGCGCGGAGTGGGCAAAGTCGGCTTGATGATTAAGACGAGGCCCTGGAGTCTGGGCTTTGGACCCCTCCCCTTCTGCCTGTTCCAGCAGCCTGTGGGTCCAGCCCTAGCCCTAGAGGGAGAAAGGCTCCAGTGGGAGTCCCGTAGGCCTGGCTAGGAACCCCACTCCGCTACTTGAAGCGGTGCGACCCGGGTCAGCCACTTCACCTTTCCGCATTTACGCATTTCAAGCAAGGCTTGACGACGGGAGGGGCTCCAGGCCCTGTGCACAGCCGCGCGGCCAGCACTCTGGCCAGCCGTGTAGCCCCCTTCCCCTTAGGGGGCCTCCTCCGGGAAGCCCCCGTGCCCTGTCTCCTTGTGGCCGCGGTGATACCGGAACACTTTAGAGGGGCGGCTGGGGGAGTTGGAGTGGGAGTGGCGCTCCCGCAGCTGGAGCCAGTCTGTGACGCAGGAACGCGGCCAAGCGCGCCCCTTCCAGGCGGCCTATCAGGAGCCGTCGTCCGACAATGGTCCCGCGCCTGACAGCCCCGTCCTTCGGACTCCCGAACTCCACATACCATGCGACGTGCGGCCAGCCCCCCGCCCCTGCCCGGCTGCTGGGAGGAAGTGACCGCGCCCCGCATCCCCCGCTGGGCAGGCCGGGCGCGCCCGGCCCCCGGGACGCAGAGACACAGCCGGGCCGCACTGGGCCTTGGCCTCCGCCCGCGGGTTTTCCGCGGTTGCGGGGGGCGGGGCAGGCGGGGCGGGGCAGAGTCTGCGACTATTTCAGGCCTTGCGGAACTGGGGCCAGGACAGCGGCGGCCCGGCCAGGACACGGTAAGTGACCTCCGCCTCCACGCGTCCATTCCCCGCCGCTCCGCGCGGCTCCTCGCCCGCCCCGACTCCATGCCCCGCCGGATTCCCCTAGGGAACAGCCTGTCGCGGCGGCGGGGACAGGACCGGACTGGACGCTCCCACGGACCCTGGCCTGGGGCAGCCCGGCTGCCAGGGAAACTGAGGCCCTGGCGCCCAACGTCCGCGCGTCCGGGCGCACAGGCGCCAGGGCTGGCGCTCGCGGCGGAGGGCCGGGTCCTGCCAGAGGCAGGGAGGGCGGGGCTGGGGCAGTCACAGGGATCTCCCCTCCATTAGCAGCAGGAAGGCCCCAGGTCCGGCGTTACTCTCCGACCGGGCGACACAGGCCAAGTCACCTCCTCGCCTGTGCCCGGGTGTCCTCATCGGGGGATGGGTCCGCCTTCCACATCTTGCCCAGGACTGAAGGAGCCGGGCCCAGCGAGCTCCCGGGAGGCGCGTGGACATCAGGCGTGTGGCGGGGAAGGCGAGCCAGACCAGTGGGCCTGAGCAGAGGCAGGGCAGCGGGAGGCTGGGGGGCGCTGTTGAGCCACGGGCTGTGACCACACTACGAGCCTCGGAGCAGGGCCCTTCCTGCCTCAGTGGGCCCAACCAGCCGCAAGGCTTAAAGGAATGCCCCTCCTCCCCTTCCCTCCTGGCTGCACCCACTCGCTGCCGCCTGCAGGACAGACTCAGGACACAGGAGACTCACCCCCACTGAGGCCCAGATAGGCGCCCAGCCCTTGGCCGGGCGGTTTGGCCACATCCCCTCAGCAGCACTGTGAGGTGGGGGTCCTCATCCCCATTTCAAAGACGGGGAAACTGAGGCTTGTGAAGGAAGGAGGTGTGCAGTGCACGCACTAGTGAGAGGTGTGCTGAGCCTGCACCAAAACCGTTTCTTTCCAAGGCACCAGCTGCCTCGGAGAGCGGAGACCTGGGATGAGGCCCAGAGGGCTGCAGCAGGACCTTCAGGTGCTCTGGGTTTTGTGTCACAGACGGGAGAAGGTGGCGATGCTATGAGTGTCCTGTGGGAGCTGCGCCTGGAGGTGGGACAGAGTCTAGTACATGTGGAGTGGGACAGAGCCTAGTACATGTACGGTGGGACAGGGAAGGCTGAGGTGAGGCTGGCAGGGAGCATTGCTGGTAAGGGCCACCCTTCCCCACTCCAGGAGAATGGCAGAGGTGGGGCCTGGGCACCTAGGGTGGGGCTGAGCGGCCCTGCCAGACAGACCAGCTCCTGCAGGTGCTTGGCATGCACGTGAGAGGGGCTGGGAAGCGAGGTTGGGGCACTGGGTGGGGAGCAGAGGTGCCCCATGGCCTTGCCCCTGAGGCTCCCTGGAGCATGCCCCTCTTGGTCCTGGAGTGGAATGTGCAACCCAAATGGCACCAGGGAGGCCAGTGCCATCCAGGAGTGTGGGACTTTGCCCAGGGCATTGGGTGAGCATGGCAGGAGCTGGGGGTGGGAGGAGCCCGGGCTTCCTGTCCCTCAGGCGGCTCTGGCCAAGCCCCTCCAGGATGGGGACAGGGTAGTGGGGCTGGTGGAGGCAGCGGGGCCATGGGAAGAGTCTGATGGACCCAATCTGAGCCCCCATGGCTGCTGTGGTTGGGGCAAACACCTCCTACTCAGCCTCAGTTTCTCCTTCTGGATGATGGGTCATCCTGCCTGCCTTGCCGGACTGTTTCAGGGGTCACTTGAAGTTACCGTGATACATGAGACAAGGCTGCATGCATTTCATTTTGGGGTGAGTCAGACAGGTGGTGTCATGGTTACAGGTCACCCCAGTTCTCGGGGAGGCCCAGCCCCTGCCTGCTTCCCCCTTTCCGGTCAGTCATGGTCTTCTCCAGTGGACTTGGTCTTGCTTTGACAATGGTCAGGTGCTGGGAGGGGACTTGGGGGAGGCTCAGGTCTTGCCTCTCTGGATGTAGCTTGGAGGACAGCTGGGGATGTGGAGGCAGGGGGAGAGCTGGGCTCTGGGACCGGGTGACCTGAGTTCCAAACCCAAGCTGTTCGCCATAGGGACAGTTTAAGCCAAAATAACACCCTTCCAGATGAGAGAAAGGAAGAGATGGGATGGGCACCCAGGAAGGCTGCAGAAACTGGAAGCTTTTGTGATGATGCTATCATCCCATATGGGAGCGGGCAGAGGGGGTGGGAGCCAGGAAGCCTGGGTTCTGGACCCTAGTTGCTGTGTGACTTCAGGCAGCCCTGTGACTTGCTGAGCCCCTTGCCCCCAGTGATGTGTGAAAGGCTCTCTGAGGTCCCACCCACTGTGGCTTCTGTAGACCCCAGTCAGGCTCTGCCCGCTTCGTGGCCCAGCCGGAGCAGCTGTGTTTCTGTGACCCCACCGCTGGATCAGAACTGGGCAAGATGGCAGAGGGGCTGGGTCTGGGCAGGGGGAGGCTGGTCTCAGGCCAACTTCTGGTGTTCTAGACCCCGGCATGTCCCTGACCTTTCTGGACCTCTGTTCCGCTCTGTCCAAAGCGACAGAGCACATTCCCCGCCTCTTCCCTAGGGTCCCGTGGGATCCAGGGAGGTGTTCACTCCCTGCTTCCTGCCTAGAGAGTGGGCTGTCAGGGAAGGATTTGCCCAAATAAAGTGAAGGCCCCCCTCTGTGTGGCAGGCTTGGCATCCCCGGCCTCTTCCCTGCTTCTGGGACTGTGAAGTATTGGAAGGGAAGCTGTGTGTGGTGAGATGCTCATGGCCAAGAAGGGAGTATGGTTGTTGGTGCTCATCTGGGCCAGGAGATGAGCAGAGCCCTAGTGGTCTAATGGGTGAAACAGACTGAGTGCACTCAATGCAGCCAGCACAGCTGTGTGCTCCGGCCTGGGAGCCAGGGCCGGTCCATGGTGACCACTGATGCCTTCACCCCCACCCCACAGGAGCCTGCAGGCCTGAGCCAGGGTGATGCTAAAGATGATGACCTTCTTCCAAGGCCTCTCGGGCCATCAGCCTGTGCAGGGCACCCTCGACTTCCCCAGAAGCCCCCAAAAGTTGCCGTCCACATCAGAGGCAGAGTCAGAGACCTCCATGTCAGTGGCCTCCTCTGAGGACCTGGTGCCGCCCCTGGAGGCTGGGACAGCCCTATACAGGGAGGAGGAAAAGACAGTGAAGAAGAAGAAGGAGAAGAAGAAGAAGTCCAAAGGCCTGGCCAATGTGTTCTGCGTCTTCACCAAAGGGAAGAAGAAGAAGGGTCAGCTCAGCTCAGCGGAGCCCGAGGGCACAGCCAGGTCCAGGCAGGGGCTGGATGGCCCGCCCCCAACAGGTGCGCTGGGACCCTGGGCTAGAGCTAGTCTGGGGCCTGGACGGGGTTGGCGCTCATCCGCGTGAGTGAGCCACTTGCACAGTGGGCCGGCAAATGGGGTTGGAAGGCGCATCTGTTTCTCTGCTTTCACCTGTGCCCCAATCTGCGGGGCTGGGAGGGGGGAGACCAGGCTTTCAGCCCAGTCCGGGACACCGACATCACCCTTTAGGGTGTTGGCCGCCGGCCCTGTGCGCGTCTAGGGGACGACGGCCCTGCCGGGCGCTGGCTACCCCCCCTCGGTGACCGGCGGGCTGGGGCCCGGGCTGACGCGACTTTCCCGGCGCAGTGGAGGAGCTGAAGGCGGCGCTGGAGCGCGGGCAGCTGGAGGCGGCTCTGCCGCTGCTGGCGCTGGAGCGGGAGCTGGCGGCGGCGGCGGCGGCGGGCGGTGCGAGCGAGGAGGAGCTGGTGCGGCGCCAGAGCAAGGTGGAGGCGCTGTACGATCTGCTGCGCGACCAGGTGCTAGGCGTGCTGCGGCGGCCGCTGGAGGTGGCGCCAGAGCGGCTGCGCCAGGCGCTGGCCGTGGTGTCGGAGCAGGAGAGCGAGGACCGCCAGGCGGCGGCGGCGGCGGCAGGGCCGGCAGGGCCGGGGACCTCGGGACTGGCGGTCACGCGCCCGCGGCGCTGGCTGCAGCTGTGGCGTCGAGGTGTGGCAGAGGCGGCCGAGGAGCGCATGGGCCAGCGGCCGGCCGCGGGCCCCGAGGTCCCTGAGAACGTCTTTTTGCACTTGGGCCGCACCATGAAAGAGGACCTGGAGGCCGTGGTGGAGCGACTGAAGCCGCTGTTCCCGGCCGAGTTCGGCGTCGTGGCGGCCTACGCCGAGAGCTACCACCAGCACTTCGCGGCCCACCTGGCCGCCGTGGCGCAGTTCGAGCTGTGCGAGCGCGACACCTACATGTTGCTGGTCTGGGTGCAGAACCTCTACCCCAAGTGAGCGGGCTCGGGGCTGGGCCCGGACCAGCAGGGAGGGTGTCCTCTGTAGGAGGGGTGTCGAGGTGCCGCTGGCAGCTCTTAGTGAGGCTGGTGCTTACAGAGTTTTGAGTCGGAGAATGCAGGGGTGGGATTTGGACTCCCTGGGGCAGAGCCTGGACAGGCAGAGACTGGGCCTGGACACAGGGATAAGGCCGGGGCTGGGTCAGCTTTGGCAAAATCCTTAATTTCCTGGGCCTCAGTCACATTCTGCTGTTGGGGAAACTGAGGCACAGAAAATGGTAGGGATTTCATTCATTCACGAGCGCCCAGTCTGAGGAGGGGGCAAAGCAATCAATAACCATCCAGAGCCGGAAGGGCTGTGGCAGCAGAGGCCAGGCCCCGTGCAGAGCATGGGCCCAAAGCAGGCCTGGAGAAGTCAGGGAAGCCAGCCTGGAGGAGGTGAAAGCCAGCGGTCCTCTGAGCCGGGGAATCAGGCCAGGAGGCAGGAGGAGGGGTGATAGGGCACGCGGGGAAGAAGGTGAGAGGAGGGTCGGTGCTCCTGAGCATGTCCTCTTCCAGGGCACTCTGGAGCTGAGCAGAGCTTGTCAGAATGTTTGGATTTATTGGGCAGGCTATGCGGGCACCCCCAGGCAGCAGAGTTCAAGGGCCATGTGTCTTGTTAGACCCCCATTGTGTAGGGTTACCCTCTGAGCCCACGGCAGAGCTGGAGCCCCTCAGGTGGGAGGCTGGCTGTGCAGCTGATACCCCTGCTGAGCACAACCTCAAGCATCCCCTGACTCCATGGATCCCTGGGCATGCCCATCATTCACAGGGTCTGCATAGGGAGAGGCTTACTGCAATGTGGAAAGGCCCAGGGCAGGGGAGTCCAGGGGCTGTTATTGTGGGGCTTGGCCACTGCTGGCCCCAGATGCTAGTGTGAAACTTTAGGAAGGAAGCTCAGAGGTGTAGACAGTGTGGGCAGCGTCTGCCGTCTCGGGGGCCTTTGGGGGTCCTATGGGCTCAGTCACTGTTGAAGCGTCAGCCTCGGCACAAGGATAGAGAAAGGGTCCAGTGGGGAGGGTGGGAGAGGGGTCAGCAGGGCATAGGGGAACTGGCACAGGGCAGGGGCCGTGGGAGAGATAGCCCAGCCCAGAGCCAGTTCCCGCTTGCTCATCCTGGCTCACCAGGAAATGCCAGGCACCTGCACCCATGCCTGCCAGTCTTCCTGTCCCAGTGACCTCGGGGTCTGCTGGCCTGGGGTTAGCAACAGGCAACTAAAGCCAAGCTGGGCATGGAGCCCTGGTGAGAGGGTGTCCAGGGGGGCATCGTTGAAGCCTGTGTGCCAGAAATGTGGGGAATGGAGGGACACAGCTGCATCTGGATTGGGTGAGGGGCAGAGAGGTCATTTGTAAGCCTCTAGGCAGACAAAGGCCCCTTAGGAAGTGCCGGGGCTGGGCAGTGCCCTGGGAGCTCTTAGGAAGTGCTGGGGCTGGGCAGTCCCCTGGGAGCTCTTAGGAAGTGCCAGGGCTGGGCAGTCCCCTGGGAGCTCTGGGGCGCTGCAGAGGCGCCAGGAGAACGAGCCGAGATGCATCTGGGGAGCAGTTTGGGGCAGCCCTTCCTGCCCATTCTGGCCTACTCCTGGGATTGGGAGGTGGCCGGGGCTGTCGAGATGCCCAAGACTTGCAGGGCTGGAGCGCAGTGGGCTAGGAGTTGGCTGGATTCCAGGGCTGCTGGGACTAGGAGCAGGGTTTTATCTGGGTGACAGGTAACCTTGGAGCAGGAAGAAGATCAGATCTTAAAGGAGGCTCTGTCTGCTGGGTGGAGCAGGAATTGTTGGAGGTGAGGGAAGGAGCAGAGAGGCCGGGAGGAGGCTGTTGCAGTGAGCCAGCGGGAAGCTGGTGGGAGTCAGCCAGGGCGCCAGAGTGGCGTGAGGCTGCCGATTTTGGGGGCTCTTTTGGAGCAGGACCTAATGGGGATGGGTGAGAGGGTCAGAGGAGGCACGATGACTTCAGGGTTTCTGTTCCAAACCAAACTAAGTAGATGGAGGACCCATCATCTGAAATGGGAACAGGGGTGGGCGTGCGGGAGGGTGTGCTGGGCAGTCTGGGCCTGCCAGAGACCGAGGCTGAGGGCCTGGGCTCTAGCTTGAGGGGTGGTGCTGATTGGGTATACCTGTCCTCATGCCAGCCTCTCCTGCCTGCAGTGACATCATCAATAGCCCCAAGCTGGCGGGTGAGCTGCAGGGTGTGGGGCTCGGGAGCCTCCTGCCCCCCAGACAGATCCGGCTGCTGGAGGCCACATTCCTGTCCAACGAGGCGGTGAGTCTCCACCTGGGCCAGGGAGAGGCAGGGAGGTGGCGCAGGAGAGGCTCAGAGACAGGCAGGACATGGGCAGGGAGCTTGACGGGTCTTCCAGGTGAGCGAGGTGATGGATAGTGCCCCAGTGACCTGCCCTCCTCCCCCAGGCCAATGTGAGGGAGCTGATGGACCGAGCTCTGGAGCTAGAGGCACAGCACTGGGCTGAGGATGTGCCTCCCCAGAGGCTGGACGGCCACTGCCACAGCGAGCTGGCCATCGACATCATCCAGGTACTGCGATCTGCCCCAGGGCACATGTACCGCCCGTGCACTTGCACGGGAAGTGCCATGCACATTCCGTCCTGTGTGCATACCCATGCCCACCTCGGGGCACCCCCTCTGTTCCAGCCTGTTTCCTCCCTATCCCCTGCCCCCTTGTCCAGGCAAGCCCCTGCTCAGCTCACCCAACACCACCCCGCAGATCATCTCCCAGGCCCAGGCCAAGGCCGAGAGCATCACGCTGGACTTGGGCTCACAGATAAAGCAGGTGCTGCTGGTGGAGCTGCCTGCATTCCTGAGGAGGTGGGTGTGTGCCCAGGATGGGGTCCCTGTAGCCACCTCTCTCAGAGCCACGGCCCCTCCCTAGTGCCTCAGGTGGGGAGCTGAGCTGGCTCCCCGCCCTCCACCCCCGTCCCTGTCATTCTGAGCCAGGATGTTTCCCACTCAGCCAGGGCACTGAGATCCTCAGGTGGTCTGACCTCCACCAGGATTCAGTGTGGGAACCTCCTGCGCCCACCCCATCAGCAAAGCTCTCAGCAGAGCAGCCTCTAGCTTCCAAGAAGATGCCTCGAGAGGGACTGAGACCCCGCCACCCCTTCACACAACAGTCCCAGTCTCCACCACTCGAATTTTACCTGCTCTCTCCCTCTCAACCTCTGAGTGCTTCTCCAGCCAACCACACCCTCACTCGTACCTGGTCTGCCAGTTCTAGAGAGGGCCTGGGAGAAGGGCTGGGGGCAGCAGAGATGGGCTGGTACCCTCTTCAGGAGCCCTGGCCTTAGCTTGTGAAGCCAGTTCCATGATGCCCAGGGACTAGTGGCCCCTCCCTGGGCTATGGGCAGCCAGACAGAAAAGTGAACCCTGGGAGCTGGCCTGGAGGGCGGGGAGGCTGCTGCCGCCGTCCCAGCGTTTGGGCTGGTCCTGAATGTGCCCCTTCTGGTTTCACCAGCTACCAGCGCGCCTTTAGTGAATTTCTGGAGAGAGGCAAGCAGCTGAGGAATTACAGGGCCAATGTCATTGCCAATATCAACAACTGCCTGTCCTTCCGGTGAGAGTGTTGGGAGGGGCTTGCGGGAGTGGGAGTCACTCGGCAGGCAGGAGAGGGGAGCTGGGAGGTGGAGGGAGGAGGAGCTGCTGAGGTCAAGAAGTGGAATTCAAACCAGCAACATGTGTGAGGACGCCAGGGCCTGCAGCACCAGCAGCAAACATTTCCCAGGTGCTGGCTGGGGCAAGCACACGGGCAGATGTTTCAGCCATTATTTTATCCTTAAAGCAACCCTGTGAAGTAGGTGTAGTGATCTGTCTATTGGGCAGATGGGCAAATCACTGGAGGAGACTAACTTGCCCTCGGTTACAAGGGGATGTGGTGGAGGAGTGTCCTGAGGGCGTGGAGAACATGGATGGGAGGACTTGATCCCACAGAGAATGGGGAGCCATTGAGGGTTCTAGAGTGAAGAGAGGGGGCTGCCTGGCTCCCTGGGTACGGAGCTATAGGCTGAGCAGGGCTGGGGTGACCTCTCTGCCTCCACCTTACAGGATGTCCATGGAGCAGAAGTGGCAGGTACCCCAAGACACCCTGAGCCTCCTGCTGGGCCCCCTGGGTGAGCTCAAGAGCCATGGCTTTGACACCCTGCTCCAGAACCTGCGTGAGGACCTGAAGGTAGTGGGAACCTCTTGCCCTCAGGAGCCCAGTGTTGGGGGGCCCAGGGAGGGATTGGGAAGTGCCCCTGGGGAGGAGTGGCAGAGGCAAAGATGTGGATACGACGCGCTCCAGGCCTGTGAACGGCACTGCAAGCCAGCTCTGGTGCAGCGGTAATGCCCGGTTGGGGACCCTGGCAGGCTCTGAACTCAGCCCATCATGCCCTGGGGCTTGGCCTGAGAGGGGCCACCTGGGGCTGGGAGGGCCTGGAAAAGTTTCACTGCCCCTCCCCAATTCAGACCCAGCCCAGTCCCAAGCCTGCAGACATTTTTCCTCCAATCCCCGCAGCCCCTCCTGTCTACCCCTTCCCCGCTCCTGACTCCCAGCGACTGAGGCTCAGGGTCATCGGCAGCCAGGGTCACATCTGTTGTGGGCCAAGAAATCCACAGAAAATGCTGTGAAAACAAGCATATTCTTTAGCAGGGTGTAAAGTGGGGGTCTCTTGAAAGGAAGGGGAGAGGTTCTCTGCCTGGTGTTAGGGGCTAGCGGCCATGAGTGGCCTGAGTGTGGTGGAAGCCCGAGCAGTGACCCCAGATCCCTTGGCACTGATCTCCCAGGCCCAGCCAAGCACAAGGTCTTGTTTATGAAGGAATTTATTTATTTAAGAGGCAGTGGACTTGGCCTCCGGGCCGGCAGATAGGCTCTCCTGGCTCCTGAGCCGCAGCTGGGTGACCTTGGAGAAGGGTGCACAGAGCCGGCTCCCACTTCCTGTCTGTGAGCAGGGATGTGAGGTTGGCCCGGGTTCCCTGGGAGTCCTTGAGCACCCCCCCTGCTCCGCCAGGCACAGGTGTTGGTGTGTGTCTGTGTCTGCGTGTCTGCGGCTGGCAGCCCTTCCTCTCCAGGGCGTGACCAGACATCCTGCCCCTCCTGTCTCAGCCGCTATTCAAGAGGTTCACGCACACCCGCTGGGCGGCCCCCATGGAGACTCTGGAAAAAATCATCACCACCGTGGACGTCAGGCTGCCTGAGTTCTCAGAACTGCAGGACTGTTTCCGGGAGGTGAGGCGGCTCTGGGCTGGTGGCTGGGCCTCAGGGAATGGGGGCAGGCCGAACACGCACACTAGCATGTCTGTGTACACTCACTCACATGTGCTCACACACGTGAACACGTGTGTTTGAACACGTGTGTTTGAACACGCGCATGTGAATGCACAAGCATATGAACACACACGCGAATGCACGAGCATGTGAACACACACGCACGTGACCACACACGCACATGCGAACACACACATGTGAACACAAGAGCATGTGAACACATATTGAACACACGGGCACATGTGAACACTCACATTTGAACACACGAGCATGCAAACACACATGTGAACACACACATGTGAACACACACACGTGGATGCATGAGCATGTGTACAGTCTTTTGCTCTGGCATCTGCCTCTCCCTGGAGTCCTGGCTACAAGGCTTCAAGGGAGGTGGTGAGCTCCCCATCAGCAGACAGCTCACATGCCTCTGGCTGCTTGCCCTCCCAGGAGCTCATGGAGGCCGTGCACCTGCACCTGGTGAAGGAGTACATCATCCAGCTCAGCAAGCGGCGCCTCGTCCTCAAGACCGCTGAGCAGCAGCAGCAGCTGGCTGGGCACATCCTGGCCAATGCTGACACCATCCAGCACTTCTGCACCCAGCATGTAAGCCCCTGCCCACCTCTCCCAAGCTCCTCTGAAATGGCTGCCTCTTCTCCCCTAGCCCTTTCAGGGTCGGAGATAGGCCATTGGTGCCTCTCCAAGCCCAAGGAGTTGCTGACCCGAGCCTCTGGAGCCCTGGGTCCCTCCAACCACACCTCCTCCTGCAGGGCTCCCCGGCGACCTGGCTGCAGCCTGCTCTCCCCACGCTGGCAGAGATCATTCGCCTGCAGGACCCCAGTGCCATCAAGATTGAGGTGGCCACTTATGCCACCTGCTACCCTGACTTCAGGTGAGAGCATGGGGCACCTCAGGACCCCTGTCACATCACTGCGGCCAGGGCCTCACAGGGCTGGCTTTGGAAACCCAGATCCTGGCAGCTGCCCACGTGCCAGTCACTGTGTGAACCTCACCAGGGCCTCACTCTTGTGGCCTTCACCACAGCACTATGAGGCCAATCCTTTTTCCATTGCCATTTCACAGAGGAGGCCCGGAGAGCTCCCAGGATGCCTCCAAGGTGACATGGTTAGTTAGCGTCTGGCCATGCAGCCATGGCCCACACTCTTAGCTTTGCCTGACGCTGCCTCTCAGAGGAGACTGAGACCAGAGAGGCCAGGTTCGCCCAGTCTGGGGGCCTCTGGGGCCTGGGCCCATGCGCTGGGACCAGGGCTCATACTGGGGAGTGGAGGCTTAGCCCCTGGCTGCCTGAGGCTCTGGTGGGCCAGGGACATTGTTTCTTTCTGGCTGGGTCCTCTGACATGTTAGGTAAGTTTGAGTGGCTTTTGACGGGGTTGACCCCAGCTTAGCCAAGTCCAGCCCCTGTCTGATCCATTCCACCCATCCATTCATTCACCTACCATACAAGCACCCATTTACTCACCCACCCGTTCCTTCACCCATCTGGGTATCTGTCTATCTTCTCACCCATCCATCACCTGTCTACCCATCCACCCACCCACCCACCCACCCATCTATCCATCCATCTATTCATCCACCTACCCATATAAGCACCCATCCACCCGTCTACTCATCCATCCATCCCTCCACGCATTTAGCTATCCATCCACTCAACCACACATCCACCCACCCACCTACCCATCTATCCATCCATCTATTCATCCAGCTACCCATATAAGCATCCATCCACCCATCTACTCATCCATCCATCCCTCCACGCATTTAGCTATCCATCCACTCAACCACCCACCCACCCACCCATCCACCCATGCATCTACTCCATGTGCCCATCCCTCCACCCATCTAGCTCTCATCCATCTGCTCATCCACCCACCATCCATCTACCTATGCCACCAACAATTATAGAGAAGTCAGCTAGGTGTCAGCCTCTGTTCTAGTTACCAGGATGCAATGAAGTAACAAGAGAAGCCAGGTCTCAATCCTTCCTTAAGTAGTTCACATTCTGTTGAAGGCCAGCAATAATAATGACATAATCAGGCAAAGAAAAGACAATTACAAGTTGTAAATAGGGTTTAACCAAGGTTCTGAATAATAGGAGGTGCTGACTTTAGAGAGACGAAAGCCTCTTGGGGGTGGACATCTTAGCGGAGACCTAAGGGGTGGGAAGAGGTGGTCGTCTCAGGGCCTGGGAAGAGCATTGCAGGGGGAGCAGCCCGTGCAGAGGCCTGACACAGGCTGGGGCATGGCTGCTCTTGGAACCGTCAGGTGGAGTGCATGGGCGAGGCAGAGTGAAGTGCAGCCCCGTCGTGGGCTAGGCGTTGGCTGTGGGGCCCTATGGCACTGGCCAGGAGTGCAGGGAGCTGGTGAACAGGGCTGTGGGTGACAGGCTGGGCTGACGGGATGCTCTCTTTGCCAGCAAAGGCCACCTGAGCGCCATCCTGGCCATCAAGGGGAACCTATCCAACAGTGAGGCCAAGAGCATCCGGAGCATCTTGGATGTCAGCACAGGGGCGCAGGAGCCCTCCAGGTCCCTATTTTCCCTTATAAAGGTTGGTTAGCTTTTTCTGTGGCCTGACCTGCTTGTGAGTGCCCAGCACACCCCACTGGGAGCTGTTAAGAGCAGCACTGGCTCTCGGCTCCTCCCGGGTCTCCTGTGCTCTGATGCTGCTTCTGCCTAGCCCTGGCGGAGGTGCAGACCCTGTCAGCTGGAACTGGACAGACCTTGGTTTGTTTACATGTCCGATGGGGGCAGGAGCTCCCATTACGGGCAGCCAACCAGGTAACACCAAGGACTCTTTGTAAACAATAGCTGATCGTGTACACGCAAGCAAAGAACCAGGAGGGAGAGTGTGCCAGGCTCAGGGCTCCCCGGCCACCTCTGTCCAGGGCCCCTCCACCATCAGCCTCATGACTGTCCTCCTGGCGGGTGGGGACGAGGGCCCTCTCCGGCTCCCTGGAGACAGGGGCCGAGCCTCACCCGTCTGCCCTCTGCAGCCCAGGGCCGCCGTGAGCTGGGTTCAGCAAGGCTGGAATGGAAGACAGAACTGGAAGAGAACAAAGGAAAAGATGAACTCTTATCTGGCAGGGGCCTGTGGGGTCCTGTGTTGTGGCCACTGCCAGCATTAGACGTCATGTCCAGATGGCCCCACGGCCCCTACTGGCTGACCCTGCAATGGGGCCCTGAGCCCGCCCTCTTCATCCCCCAAGGCCTCAACCAGAGGGTGGTCCCCCAAGACCTTGGTGTCCACTACAGAAGGGCCCAGGACCTCCTGGGTCATCTCAGGCTCCCGCTTCCCAGAGGCAAAGACAGGCCCTGGGGTTGTCTCTGTCGGCCCTGCTACCCAGAAGTCTGGCTGAGGTCTGGGCAGGGGCAGGGCAAGCTTGATTTCTCACCTCTGACCCTTTGGCCTCTGTATTTATTTCCTATTGCCGTGACAGGTTTCCACAAACTTTGTGGATCAAAACTTGGTCTTCCAGTTCTGCGGGTCAGAAGGCTGACCCGGGTCTAAAATCTGGGTGTCGGCAGGCCTGCGCTCCTGGAGGCTCTAGGGGAGAATTGATTTCTGGCCTTTTCATTTTTCGAGGCTATCCATACTTCTTTTTTTTATGCTATCCATTCTTCGACAGGGTCTTGCTGTGTTTTCCGAGACGGAGTCTCGCTGTGTCGCCCAGGCTGGAGTGCAGTGGCCGGATCTCAGCTCACTGCAAGCTCCGCCTCCCGGGTTTACGCCATTCTCCTGCCTCAGCCTCCCGAGTAGCCGGGACTACAGGCGCCCGCCACCTCGCCCGGCTAGTTTTTTTTTTGGTATTTTTTAGTACAGACGGGGTTTCACCGTGTTAGCCAGGATGGTCTCGAACTCCTGACCTCGTGATCCGCCCGTCTTGGCCTCCCAAAGTGCTGGGATTACAGGCTTGAGCCACAGCGCCCGGCCCATACTTCTTGACTTCAGGCTCCTTCATCTTCAGAGCCAGCTGTGGGTAGTTGAATCTTTTTCCCATCACCTCATTGAGGCCTCCCCTCTCCTGCCTCCCTCTACCCCTTTTTTTTTTTTTTTTGAGACAGGGTCTTGCTGTGTTGCCCAGGCTGGAGTGCAGTGGCCTGGTCATGGCATCAAGGCTCACTGTAGCCTGGACCTCTGGGTTCAAGTGATCCTCTAGTCTCAATCCCCTGAGACAATCCCCCACGCCCAGCTACATACTTTCTGTGGATACAGGATCTTATTCCGTTGCCTAGGATTGTCTGGAACTCCTGGGCTCAAGCCATCCTGTAGCCTTAGCCTCCTAAAGTGCTGGGATCATAGGCAGGAGCCACTGCACCCGGCCTGCTCTGCCGCTTTTAAGGATGCTTGTGATCGCATTGCGCCTACCCAGAGAACCCAGGTCATCTTTCTATTTTAAGGTTAGCTGATTAGCCACCTTAGTTCCATCTGCAACTTTAATTCCCACTGGCTGTGTAACCTAACATGGTCACGGGCTCTGGGGACTGTCACATGGACATCTTTGGGAGGCTGTTCCTCTGCCCACCGGAGCCTCCGTTCATCCCCTGCCCTGCAGAGCACCTGGCTGTACCCCAGGAAAATGTGAGCTCGTTTTCCTGCTCGGCCTGTGCTACCCCTAAGGCCCTGCTCCTCCCTGGGCCTGAAAGTTCCTTCTCAGCCCGACAGGGGGCCCTTCAGACTCAGGCTTGACTCAGCCCTGCTGATGCCTCTGCAGGGCTGAGGCTGGGTTTCCGGCGGGCTCTCTTTGCTCCGTCCCCTTTCCCCAGGTACTGGCTTACAAAGCTGTGGCCAGAAACTGGCCCGTATAGATGATGCCCAAGGTCTTTGTACATTTGTAGGAGTTCGTGTGTTTGATATTGTTAATATAATAATTATTTTTTATAGTACTGCTTTTGTATGTATGTTAAACAGGGTCCAGGTTTTTATAGCTTGATATAAAACAGAATTCAGAAGTGACTGTGGAGTGGTTCATTTTGGGAGCTGAACAATGATGGGGGGCCTGGCCGGGCAGCCTTAGCAGCTTCGCGAGCCTCTTGGGGTCTGGGCAAACCCTGTCTACCTAGGCTGTGTGTCAATCCCCAGCCTGTCCCGGCCCCCAGAGCAGCTCCTGTGGTCCAGGCTGTGTGTCAATCCCCAGCCTGTCCCGGCCCCCAGAGCAGCTCCTGTGGTCCAGGCAGGAGAGGGCCCGCCAGCCCTCACTGCGAGCAGGAGCTTTGGAAGTGTCTGCCTGTAGGGCATGGCCAGTCACTTCGCCCTTCCGTGCCTCAGTTTCCTCATCTGTAAAAAGGGGACCATGACCCTTTGGAGTTTCCTTCACCGTCCTTTACTGAGGAAGAGGGTGGGGTGGACACGGGGCAGCCATTTCAACCCCATGCAAGGGACACAGTGGGACCTGACTCTCATGATTCTGGCGTTGACCTGGAAGCTACGGCTGTGGAAGCTACGACTCTGGTTTGTGTTCAGAGACGGCCGCAGCTGCCAGGGAAGGGTGGGCCTCTCTGCTGCCAACCTGGGAAGGAGCAGAGTCCTGGAAGGAAAGAAGGGCACCTTGATAAAGGTTGCACAGAGGCTGGGGAGGGCCCCGAGGGGAGCCCTGTGGGCCTGAAGAAGGGTGTGGGCTTCAGAAGGGCCTGGGACAGCAGGGAGCTAGGGTGGGAAGGGGAGGCCCTTTCCCGTGAGTTCCATTCTTGGGGCCAAAGCGGATGGCATGAGGCCACGGTACAGTGAGAGAAAAGGAGGGAGAGGAGGGTCAGGGCCAGTGCGGTTTGGCGCGGAGACCCTCTGCCCAGCTCCTGGACCGGCCGGTCCCTGCGGCTGCGAGGTCCTGGCCTTGTTGAGCCACGTGGGGAGCGTGGGCCTTGGGCGGGCGAGTTCCCGCTCCTCTCCTCGGAGCACAGGGTCGGAGGAAGTGGGGGCAGCGCGACCCTCCCCTGCATGGGCCCCCGACCCTGGGCGAGCCTGGGGAGAGACGGGGCCTGAGCCCCAGGGGAAGCTGTCAGCGGGCCCTGGCACACATTCTCCCACGGGGGCGGGCTTAGGTCCCAAAGCGACCCTCAGCCTCGCGGCGGCCAGGGCGGGCCGAGTCGTCGGAGCGCGGCGAGACCTGGGGCCAGGTGGGCGCCCCGGGCTGCGCCCACCCCTGGCAGAGGAGCGGGTTCAGGGCGCGAGGCCCCGGGCGAGGAGGAAGAGGGTGCGGGCGGCGCCCTGGAGGTTCCTGCTGTTCCTGCTTTTCGGGGCGGGGGCTCGCCGGGTCACTGTCCCGCCAGCGCTTGGATCTGCACCAGTATCTTCTCCAGGAAAATCCTCCGGAGAGGAGGATCTGTCCGGCGGCGAGGAGCGAGTCCCCCAACGCGGGGACAGGGCGGCCGGAGAGGGGCCTGGGCCAGCGCCTGCTGCCTTTGTGCAAGGACGGACCCCGGGCCGCCCAGGTTCCTGTGAGCAGGGGTTGAGCCGGGAGGACGCAGCCCCAGCGGGTCACCGGGCGCCCCTGGCCTCCAGCGGTGGGAAGCAGCCGGCCAGAGCCGGCTCCGGGACTGACGCTCCCTGCAGGAGCCAGGAGCAAGCAAACAAGCAGCTTGGGTGCAGGCGCGGGGGACGGGCCCGGGGTGCCTGCGGGTGAAGGGGCGGCTCGAAGGGTCAGTAGCTGGAGGCCCGGTCCTGAGGAGGTGCCTGGAGCAGACCCGGGCTGGGCGCTGCAGGGGAGGGAGGAGCTTGCGGAGGCCGGCGGGCGGGAACGGGGAGGAATTCCAGGTTTTAGGCAAAGAAAGACGGCAGGGCTGGGGAAAAGGGATCGTGGACGGGAGACCCCGCAGGAGGAAGGAGGGGGCTGGTAAGCGGGCTCCTTCCAGCTATGGAGGGGGGTTGGAAGGGGCTGGAGACGTGATTTTCAACTCATGGGATTTATGGCTTGGAAAGACCCCTCTGCCCTGCAGGGGCGCTGGGCTCCCTAGGGGAGAGATGAGGGCGGCAGCAAGGGCCCCACTGTACAGTGAGACGGGGCGAGCTCTCGGTGGCTGAAGGAAAGAGCAGCCCGAGGGAGCCAGGCTGCGGTGGGGCTGCTTCCAGGAACAGGGAGGGCCTGGGAGGGGAGAAAGGGGCTGAGGCGGCGCTTGGTCAAGTTAAGGGGGAGAGGTCTGTCCGCACTCGCAGCTGTGCGCGGTGTCACCAAGCTGTTGTTCCCACAGTATTCTTTTTTATTTTTATTTGTTCCTTCTTTTCACGGGTGTTGACCCGAAGTATTTTCTGTCATGCCTGGCCACTCTGCCCTGGACCCTCAATCCCGCCGAATAGGACACATCTCCAGAACCCCAGCAGGAGCCAGCTGCAGGGCTGGCCTTAAAATCCTGCTTCAACAGCAGCTCCTGGAGGCCTGCTTCAGTGCAATCGGCCTAACCACGGCCTAACCACCAGGGCTCATCAAAGAGGCGGCCTGGATGCGTGGGACCTAAGCAAGATCAGTAAAGGGTTATCCCAATTTCAGACTCGCTCCCAGAAAGTCACTCTTGGGAGCTCTCTGTGGAATTGGGCCCCCTTCTTCTGGTAGTATGTTTTCAAAACTGACAGGGGTATGAAAGAAAAACTTATCCCGGAAAGAAAATTGGGTTGAACATTTATCATCTCATTTAAGTCTTGCAATGATGGCTATATGTATTTTTGCTAAATAAGTCTTCTATTAATTTTTTTTTTAAAGTTTGAGATGTCTGCAGAATGGGCATGTGGTTCGTTAGAGTGGCCAATACCCCAGTGAGTGACAACACTTTGTGTGTGAGGCCATTGGCCGCCAGGCCATCTCACTCACTGCTTTGGGGGCATCATTTTGCACAGCCCCTGCAGAGGGTGATTTGGGCTCCTGGGTCACGCTGACAAATGCAGGAACCTGTGAGGCAGCCATTCCCCTTCCAGGAATGTACCGTATCCATGTTCTACCAGCTACGCAAAGCGACTTGAGTGCCAGACTAGTCACTTCAGTTACTGTAGCAAAATACTGGAAACTCCCTAAATGCCCATGGGCAGACACCAGGGAAATCACTGCAGCACGCCCAGACAATGGAGTACTATGTGGCAGTGAAAAAGAATAAGGAAGTTCTCTCTATTCTGATGTTGACATTCAGGACACATAATGTTAAGCAGAAAAAAGCACACTGCAGAGCAGAGTTTGTGGTGTGTGTGTGTGTGTGTGTGTGTGTGCGCACGTGCGTGCCTGCGGGGGGACAGGGCTGGATGGGGACAGAGGTTAGAAAGGAGCTGTTTGGCCGTATATCTGGTAACTTTTCATTATGAGCCATGTGAATGTGTTATACTATTAGCATTTTATAACTGAATGTGTAACTGAGAAAATGAAAGTGGTGTTGCTGGAGATTGGAGGAGAGGGGAGGAAGATACTTTAGTGTCCGGAGGTAGGCTCGACCAGCCACGGCCAGCGCCTCCTTGAAGTGGGTTCATCAGCAACTTGTGACTTGGTGTGAAGCCAAGTTCAGCGCCAAGGTGCAGGCTGTAGTAACAGGCCTGGGTTTAACCAAGACTCTGGTTTTGCCAGATGATCACTCAGGAGGATGATAGCTGAGCTGTGGGAGGGGCTTGCCAGGGAGAAGTCATACTGATGGGTTGTGGGGTCTCACTTCAGGGAGGGTGGGGGGCATGCACGAGGGGCTGAGGGACTGCAAGGCAGCACAGGGTCAGAGGATGGGAGTTCTGGGGGCAGCCAGAGACTGCTAGGTACAGCCACTGGAATCAGTGAATGCAGGGACGGGGACTCTGGTCACAGAGGAGGACCCTTGTAACTGAGGTTGTGGAGGCGCTGCAGTTACCGGTGAGGACACAATTGGAGTGTGACCCTGAGACTATGTGGCTGATATCGTCGGGAGCTGGGGGCTCAAGGAACTGGGAGGGGGCCTGTGGATGCTCATGGAGTGATGGAGGGGGCAGTGGGCAGGGACTGATGTCCACTGAGAGTGGACAGGAGAGGCCCAGAGGTAAGCAGATGACCACAATGATGAGAAAAGCGGAGATGGCTGAGACGTGGCCTGCCCTGCAGTGTGCGTAGCCACTGCTCTTAAGGCCTCAGCCTCACCTGCTAGCGTCTGCCCCTGGCCTTAGGGAAGTGGACGGTCCCCAGATTTAGTGGCTGGATCAGGCTTGTGAGCTGCTGTGCCAGAGCCTCAGCTGGGAAGGTTGAGGCAGTGGTGACTCCAGGAGGAAAGGAGCCGGGGTGCCCTGATTCCCTGAGCCTTCCAGGTGGGTGATACAGCCACTGCCAGCAACGCTATTCAAAGGGGAAGGACGGGAGGCCATGCTAAAGTTCAGCTGCCTCATGTGGCCAGGCCCCTCTCTGCTCCAGGAGAGGCAACTGTGCCTCCAGACAAGCCCAGGTGGGTAGTACAGACAGACATGCCCAGGTGGGTGGTACAGACGGACACGCCCAGGTGGGTGGTACAGACGGACACACCCAGGTGGGTGGTAGAGACGGATGAGCCCAGGTGGGTGGTACGGATGGATGCACCCAGGTGGGTGGTACAGACATTGAACCTGCTTAAAGGACTGCCGTGAATCAGGAGGTCGCTCCTCTACAGACAGTCATTGCTGCTGCAGACTCACCCGGAGGGCCTGGGACAATGCGATGTCGGGAGGATGCAGGGACGTTGTCAGCCAAGACCTCCATCCAGGACTCCATTCCCGCTGGGTGGGGGGCGCATTGGAGGATTGCTCCGGCTGCCCTGGAAGGCGGAACCCACAGCTTCTCTATCAGCTGCCCCTGGGCACACGGGTCTGGCAAGATCCCAGGGGAGGATCCTGGATGGTGGGAACTTTCAGGTTCAAGGGGGACCCCTGGAATAGTAGGTGTCCCATCTCCTAGGGCGCTAGCGTGGGTTGGGTCACATGGTGGTGGGAGAGGGCCGGCCGAGGGCACAAGTGCTTTTCAGGCTTCTGTTCATGTCACATTTGCTGATGTCCCATTGGTCAAAGCCAGTCATTCTACCAAGGTTCAAGGTTGGAGAAACTGGCTTCCTTGTGACGGGAGAAGCTGGAGTATAGTGTGACCCCCCACCCCTGCCCACTCACCACAGCTGCCCTCTGATGGCAATTATTTACATCCCCCCATGAAAAATATATTCACTTCCCTCTCAAACCCCCCAAAGTCTCCTCCCATTACGGACGATAGTTGCCGTTCACCATACTGTGACCTTCCATGGGACTGGATGTGAATGGAAAGGACACACTCAACACAGGGGACATGATGGGAACAGGACAGCCACTGCCAGCAATGCCATTCAAAGGGGAAGGATGAGAGGCCGTGCCAAAGTCCAGCCATCGCAGGTGGCCAGGCCCCTCCCTGCTCCAGGAGAGGCAACTGTGCCTCCGGATGAGCCCAGCTCTGCCCCCGGGGGTGCCCTCTAATCATCCGTCACTCTTGACAGCTCTTGGCTCCTCCACCTCTCCCCTGTGCTCCTGGCTCTGCCCTCTGAGGGGCCCTTTCTTTGCCATAACAAACAGTCCATGTTTGGAGCCCAGCAACCTTCTTGGTCTTTGTGTCAGTCAGGGCCTAGTCAAGAGGTGGGAACCACACAGCAACTTGAAAAGGGAATGTTTACTATGAGGAGTTACTGACTGTAACAGGGGATTGGGGTTAACAAGGGACTGGCTACTGAGGAATAAAGAGAGCTCAAAATAAAGGAATGGGAGATCCCCTAGGTCGAGGCAGAGCTCCATGGAAGGAGCAGATCTGGAAGGGTGCCCATCCCCGAAGGGTGCCCATCCCCAGGATGGGGATGCAGGCCTTGGTGGAGAGGATGCAGCCTTGGCGGCTTCAGCAGGTGCTCTGGAAAAACCTGCGGGAAAGAACCAGCTGAACCTGCTGGAAAGTCGCCTCCTGAGATGCCAGGTAAGCCATACACAGCCAGGTGCTGTGCCTCAAAACTTGCCGCAAAGCTACTTATGCAGAGCGCAGGAAGCCGTCCTGGGAGGCTGTGCAGGTTAGCAGCCAATGAACAAGTGAAAAGAAACCCCCCTCCCTCCTTGATTGTCTCTCCAGCTCCCTCTACTCACAGTGCACAGCACCGTGCCAGCAGGCCAGAGGATTCCAGAATCCCAAGCAGGGTAGTGAAAGATGGGCTTGGGTCAGAGGCAGTAGATTGATAGCAGGCAGTTGCTTTCCACATGCACCCTTTTACACACATTTAACCTTTTCTAAAAATCCCAGTAAATGCAATACATGTGTCCTTCCCGCAAGTGAAGATGCATTCGGGCTGTCTCCAAAATGAGGAGACAGTGAGGACAAGGTGCCAATGGTTACTGTAGCCACTGCTGGCTCTGTTAATTACACCACAAATTCAACCACAGTCCACTGAATATCTTGTTACCTGAAAACAGAATGGTAACACTAACCTCCAAAAAAGTGTGTATGCAATGCAGATGCCAGCTAGAGAAAACAGGAACATGGTTGGCATGTGCAAACAAACACGTACAGAAAACAAGCAAAGAAAACTAAGCAAAGATACTACAGTCCTTGCTTCTGTGACAGTCGGGAGACTTGATGCCCACGGTTCCTTCTCCCATCACTCATCCTGGATTTTCCCCACCCTCAGCTGGGACCTCAGCTAGTTGATCTTTACTTGATGAAACAACCAAAACTTTCATTTCAGAAGGTTCTGAGTCCTCAATTTTCCTGCCTTTCCATGGCTGGGGTAGTTTTTCATGAACCTTTTCTATTGGCCGTGGAAGTAGTCAGAAGTGCCGCAGAGAATGAATGCCCTGATTTCCAGACATAGGAGCAGCTGCCTGGTCTCCCAGGAGAACCAGAATCTATCACTGCAGTCAAGAGAGCAATCATGTTTTAGGTCTTTTGGTGACATGACAGAATGAGCCCCAGATGGCCAGGTGGCAGCATCACCTTTCAATTTAAGGAAACCACTGCTGCGTCCCCTGGTTGAAGGATGTTCCTCTCTGGGACTAAGACCTTCACATTGGCAGAGCTCAAAGTTGCTGCGACAGGAAGCCAAAATCCCGCCAGTTGGTTGTTACTAGGTGTAATAGTGAGTGGATCCCCCTCACATCTGCTGGTTGCATGGAGTTCCTAATCAGGGAAAAGGAGTCAGGCTGGGGGGAACAGGAAAAGCAAAACAAACAAAAAACAGGTAAGCTGTAAGTCTGCCTTTCTACATGGCCCAGGACACACAGAGCCCTCCTATGCAAATAACTCACAATCTTCCTGTGCCCAGTTTATCACCAGACCCTCGGCTGATAGACAACTGTAAGTTAGCTAACTGCAACCTTGGCATTGTCCGTACTGCTCGGGGCCCTCTCCAGCACAAGCACTGTTCTATAAAATCCCCCACGAGTCTTTGTCTCCTTGCAGTCAGCTCCCCTTTGGCTGATCTGCCCATTGCTTTCTTGCGATGTATTTTCCTACGTTCTCTAATAAGCCTGCCCGTCTTTACCTACAACTCTCTTGATAAATTCCTTTATTGCATGCGCCACTGCTCCTAGTTAGTCACTACCTGTGACAGCTTGGTTCCTGGAGCTATGCATTTTGGCCATAAGGGAAATAGAACCATGTGGTGGTCCCTGATTCATAGCGTATATGGAATCCTGTAAAATAGAGTCCATCCTTCCTAGGTACTGCCACTCAGTATTTTGCTGAGGCTAGCTCCTTCTGGGTGATAGAGTAATCGGTAAGACCAGTGGATTCCACGGCCACAAGCCACTGTGGCATTTCCTTGGCAGTGAAATGGGTTCCTTCGTCAGAAGCAGCCCTACGTGGAAGCCATGATGGTAGAAGGCATCACGTGAGGCTACGAGCAGCAGTGCTGCAGAAACACCCTGGGCGAGGGAGGCAAAGTGTGTCCCTTCCAGGAAGGTTAGTCCGTGTCCCCTCCATGGTGGAAGAGACCAGGATCCACCTGCTACCAGATGCTGGCTGCTTTCTGTCGGGGAAGGTGCCACTGGGCACTCAGTGCCGCTCTCTGGGGCTGTGAGAGGGTTGCCAGCAGTGAGATTAGTCAGACCAGCCTGAAGAGATGAGCTCATGTTGCTGGGCCCATGCATAGCCTCCATCTTGGTCACCATAAATACGTTGTTTCTGGGTTCATGGAAAAAGCACTGGTGTGGCTAGGGAATTATGTCCCCCCAAATTCATCTTAGAGTCCTAACTCCCAGTACCGAGGAAGGTGGCCCTGTTTGGAGCTAGGGTGTTCACAGAGGTAATCAGGTTACAATGAGGTCATTGGGTGGCTCTAATCCAATAGGACTGGTGTCCTAAAAAGGGGAAATTTGGAGACCGACACAGGGAGAACGCCGTGTGAGGATGGAGATAGACATCAGGGTGCTGCTCCTGTCAGAGGCGTTCCAACCAGAGTGACTCCATCTTGAATAGGGGCTGGGAAAAATGAGGCTGGGGCCTGCTGGGCTGCATTCCCAGGAAGTTAGGGATTGTTAGTCACAACAGTTTACGGTTGAGGGAGCAGATTAATAATGTTTACTAACAGACCCGGAGTGTCCTGATGTCCCAGTATCTTGAGAACGCATTCTTAGTTTAAGAAGTTTTGTTTTAAAGATAATAATATCGGGCCGGGCGCGGTGGCTCACGCCTGTAATCCCAGCACTTTGGGAGGCCGAAGCGGGTGGATCACGAGGTCAGGAGATCGAGACCATCCTGGCTAACACGGTGAAACCCCGTCTCCACTAAAAATACAAAAAATTAGCCAGGCATGGCGGCGGGTGCCTGTAGTCCCAGCTGCTGGGGAGGCTGAGACAGCAGAATAGTGTGAACCCGGGAGGCGGAGCTTGCAGTGAGCTGAGATCACGCCACCACACTCCAGCCTGGGTGACAGAGCAAGACTGCATCTCAAAAAAAAAAAAAAAGATAATAATATCGATTATTGTGAAATATGGTAATTACAAAGACTAACCCTTTATCACAAACCCTTGTAGTAAAGCACTTCTCATGTGATTTTCCTGTCTTAAACAAGCATTGTGCTTAGGCTGGGCATGGTCCTCCTTTTACTTTAAGGAATGCCCTACTCTGTCTACGGAGTAGTTGTTCTTTTTTTTCTCTTAAAAAAATGTATATATATTTTGGGGGCTCTATTTTATAGGATACTATATATATACACACACACATATATATGTGTGTGTGTATATATATATGTCTTTTGTCTTATAAGTACCGTGCGCTAACTGATTGCGCCACTGGAGCCACTATATATGTCTTTTGTATATATGTTTGTGTTACAGGCCAAAAGAATGAGGGTCGTGATCAACTCGGTATACCACTGGAGGCTATATGAGTAAACAGCAAACTGTTTCTCATAAATGCAGAATGTTGGCAAACTGACAAACTGTGTCTGCCACCCAGAAGGGACGCTGAGGGCAGTCACGCCGCAAACACAGTATTTCTTGTGATTAGGTACATCTGAAGCCTATTAGTAATAATATGAACCTGTTATCAATTGAGCAGCCAACCAATCGTTACCTCCTCCTCCCTGCTCTTGCTACCCAATAAATACGAAGGGCTGCGGAAGCTCAGGGGCTGCCTTTGCTCACTAGAAGCTCTCTTATTCCTCCCCTGGACAGTTCCTTTAAAATAGTTTCTTTTGTCTTTTCATTTCTACGTTTGTCCCTTCCTTCAGTCTTGTAATGATGGTCTCAAGTAGTAACAGTAGTAACTGTTGTAGGGATGGTTTCAAGTAGTAACCATGGCAGTCAGCCACATATTTGTATATATATATTTACAGGATACAAATTATATATATATATATATATATATATTTTAAGACACAGTCTCACTCTGTTGCTCAGGCTTGAGTGCAGTGGCGTGATCTTGGCTCACTGCAACTTTGCCTCCCAGGTTCAAGCAATTCTTGCCTCTGCCTGGCGAGTAGCTGGGACTACAGGCACACACCACCACACCCTGCTAATTTTTGTACTTTTAGTAGAGACGGGATTTCACCACGTTGGCCAGGCTGGTCTTGAACTCCTGATCTCGGGTGATCTGTCTGCCTTGGCTTCCCAAAGTGCTGGGATTACAGGCGTGAGCCACCGGGCCTGGTCAAAAAACAAAAACAAAAACAAAACAAAACATATATATAGATAGATAGATTAAAAAAACAGGCATGAGCCACTGGGCCTGGCCAAAAATATATATATATTTTATAGCGACAGGGTCTTACTATGTTGTCCAGGGTAGTCTCAAACTCCTGGGCTCAAGCAATCCTCCTGCCTTAGCCTCCCAACATGCTGGAATTATAGGCATGAGCCACCATGCCCACCCAGGAGTAGCTATTCTTTCATTCCTTTACTTTCTTAATAAATCTGCAGCCAGGTGTGGTGGCTCACACCTGTAATCCCAGCACTTTGGAAGGTCAAGGTGGGTAGATCGTGTGAGTCCAGGAGTTTGAGACCAGCCTGGGCAACATGGTGAAACTTGTCTCTGTGAAAAATTAAAAACAAATTAGCCAAGCATGGTGGTGTGCGCCTGTAGTCTCAGAGGAGGTGGGAGGATCACCTGAACCTGGGAGGTGGAGGTTGCAGTGAGCTGAGATCACGCCACTGCACTCCAGTCTGGGTGACAGAGTGACAGAGTGAGACCCTATCTCAAAAGATAAAATAAATAAAATAATTTATTTAAAAAAAAAACTTGCTTTCACTTTGCACCTTCTAACTGACATATGTTTTATTAAAGCTTCTAGAGGACATGCTGTTTCTTATCAGATCCAATTAGTTTTACATCACCAATGCAGGGGGCCAGTATAGTGGTGTGTGGAATGTTAAATAATAAGTATCAGTTTGGCCGGGCGTGGTGGCTCACGACTGTAATCCCAGCATTTTGGGAGGCCAAGGCGGGCGGATCACCTGAGGTCAGGAGTTTGAGAACAGCCTGGCCAACATGGTGAAACCCCGTCTCTACTAAAAATACAAAATTAGCCAGGTGTGATGGCCAAGCCTGTAATCCCAGCTACTCGGGAGGCTGAGACAGGAGGATCACTTGAATCCAGGAGGTGGAGGCTGTAGTGAGCCAAGATCCTGCCACTGCACTCCCGCTTGGGTGATAGAATGAGACTCTGTAAATAAACAAATAAAGATCAAGTCGTAGAGATGGAAAGTAGAATGGGGTTGCCGAGGGTTGGGGACAATGGGAATTTCTTGTATGATGGGTGCAGAGCTCTAGTTTTGCAAGGTGAAAGGAATTCTGAAGACGGGGGGTGGTGATGGTTGCATGACAATGTGAGTGTGCTGACTGCCACTGAAGTGTAGACCTAAAAATGGTTAAAATCGTAAGTTTTATGTTCTGTATGTTTCACCACTGAAGTGTAGACTTAAAAATGTTTAAAATTGCGAGTTTTATGTTCTGTATGTTTCACCACAATTTAATAAATAAATACAAAGTATAAAGGAAAAAAGGAACCGAAGCCTAGATTAAAACAAAGGATTTTCGTGCTATTTGACTACATTTTAGAAAGCAGTGTGTTAGGACCTTGATACTGTAAGAATGGTTAAGATATTAGCCACATGGGCACCGCCTGGAAAGGTTTTAGAAAGTCAGAATGCCCGCCTCAGCTGGGTGTGGTGGCTCAGGCTGTAATCTCAGCACCTTGTGAGACCAAGGCAGGCAGGTTGCTTAAGTCCAGGAGTTCGAGATCAGCCTGGGAAACACAGTGAGAGCTCATCTCTACAAAAAATTAAAAAGTTAGCCAGGCATGGTGGTGTGTACCTGTAGTGGGAGGCTGAAATGGGAGGATCACTTGAGCCCAGGAAGTGAAGGCTGTAGTGAGCTGAGATGGTGCCACTGCGCTCTAGCCCGGGTGGCAGAGTGAGACCCTGTCTCAATCAATCAATCAATCAATCAATCAATCAAAAGAATGCCTTCCTCAGACCTACGACATCAGAGTTTGCAATTGTACCATCCCCAGGTGACTCATACAAATTCAATAGTTCTCTGAGCTTTTTCTGAAGTATAAGGTACAAACAATAAAGCTTACTTAAATACAAAATAAAAGATAACAAAGCCCTTTCAGCTGGAACCGCCATTTTCCAAAAGTTCGCCAAAATGACGAATGCAAAGGGAAAGAGGAGAGGCACGTTTTCCAGGCCTTTTGGAAACCGTGGAATTGTTCCTTTGGCCACGTATATGTGAATCTGTAAGAAAGGTGACACTGTAGACATCAAGGGAATGGGAACTGTTCAAAAAGGAAGCCCCACAAGTGTCACCATGGCAAAGCTGGAAGAGTCCACAGTGTTCCCCAGCATGCTGCTGGCATTGCTGTAGACAAACAAGTTAAGGGCAAGACTCCTGCCAAGGGAACTAATGTGCGTATTGAGCAGATGAAGCACTCTAAGAGCCGAGACAGCTTCCTGAAACGGGTGAGGAAAATGATCAGAAAAAGAAAGAAGCCACAGAGAAAGGTACCTGGGCCGGGCGAGGTGACTTGCTTGCGCCTGTAATCCCAGCACTTTGGGAGGCTGAGGTGGGTGGATCACCTGAGGTCAGGAGTTCGAGACCAGCCTGGCTAACATGGTGACACCCCGTCTCTACTAAAAATACAAAAAATTAGCTTGGCATGGTGGCACACACCTGTAATCCCAGCTACTCAGGAGGCTGAGGTAGGACAATCACTTGAACCCAGGAGGTGGAGGTTGCAGTGAGCTGAGATCATGCCATTGCATTCCAGCCTGAGCAACAAGAGGGAAACTCCATCTCAAAAAAAAAAAAAAAAAAAAAAAGAGAAAAGTACCTGGGTTCAACTAAGCTCCAGGCTGCTCCACCCAGAGAAGCACACTTTGTGAGAACCAGCGGGAAGGAGCCTGAGCTGCTGGAACCCATGCCCTATGAATTCATGGCATAATAGGTGTTAAAAAAAAAAAAAAAAAGACCTCTGGCTGTAAAATAAAAAAATAAAGTAAAAAATAAAAAACCAAAGGTATCTGTGGACTATATTATAGCAGAGGCCAGGATTCATGTAGTTAAGACATGAAAGTGTACTGTTGGCCCTGCCAGGTAAAAGCAAATTGTTTTTGCAAATTAGTATGGAAATAAGGCATTAGCTAGGCCAAGAGCTGCATACCAAGTGCCAGGGACCAGGTGGATTTGCACCAGTAAAAGTGCTACATCTGGGACAGCAGCCATGAGTGGAGTCGGCCACCTGATCACATTTATTACAGGTCAGTCATTCTCCAAGGTTTGTCCAGCATCTGCACAGGTTGAGCTGGTGGGTTTTATGGTATGGGAATGTGATAGCCATGTCTCTGCTTCTTTCAAGGCTTTAGTGGTGGCATTAATCTCTGCAATTACCTAGGGATGCAGTCAAGGCCAGGATGAGAGGGAAGCTAGTGAGGCACCAGGGCACAGCATGGAAGGATCTCAGGATGATGCCAGAGCTGAGCCTGCACTTACATTCTGTGCCCAAGAGGCCTTACTGTTTTTTGTTTTTGTTTTTTTTTTGAGACAGTCTCACTCTGTCGCCCAGGCTGGAGTGCAGTGATGCAATCATAGTTCACTGTAACTGTGAACTCCTGGGCTCAACAATCCTCCCTCCTCAATCTCCAGAGTAGCTAGGACTACAGGCCTGTGCCTCATTGCCCAGCTAATGAAAACAATTATTGTAGAAATGCGGTCTTGCCATATGGCCCTGGCTGGTCTCAAACGCCTGGCCTCAAACAATCTTCCTGCTTCAGCCTCGCAAAGCACTGGGATTACGGGTATGAGCCACCATGCCAGGCCAATGTGTTACTCCTAAGGAGACCCTCACTCCAAGGCAGTGTAAGTGCAGTGTTGGAATCTGACACATGAATTCACCGTTGGTGGGACTGTAACCTAGCACAAACTTTACAGAAGGCATTTGATTGTTTATTTAAAAAAAATTAATTCTGGCTGGGCACGGTGGCTCACGCCTGTAATCCCAGCACTTTGGGAGGCCGAGGTGGGTGGATCACGAGGTCAGGAGTTTGACACTAGCCTGACCAACATGGTGAAACCCCGTCTCTACTAAAAATACAAAAATTAGCTGGGTGTGGTGGCGGGTGCCTGTAATCCCAGCTATTCGGGAGGCTGAGGCAGGAGAATTATTTGAATCCAGAGGCAGAGACTGCAGTGAGCCGAGATTGTGCCACTGCACTCTAGCCTGGGTGACAGGGTGAGACTCCATCTCAAAAAAAAAAAAAAAAAAATTAATTCCAAGGTTTCAAATTGTCACTTCTCACAAATTTGTTTCTTTCTGTGAATTTTAAATTCTTGATTTACATTTTTGCCAGAGTAGTACATCAACATAGTTTCAAAAATCAAATAACAGCTCTAGAACTTATATTACAATGTCCATCCTGCACCCCCTGCCACCACCACCTCAGGCCACCCCTTTCACCTCTACCTGTGTCTCTGGTCCTTCTTGAGTTTTAGTTTTGAATGTTCTATATTGAGTTGTTACTATGTAGGTCTTGAACAATTCTTTTAAAACATATTAACAGGCCGGGCGCGGTGGCTCAAGCCTGTAATCCCAGCACTTTGGGAGGCTGAGGCGGGCGGATCACGAGGTCAGGAGATCGAGACCATCCTGGCTAACATGGTGAAACCCCGTCTCTACTAAAAAAAAAATACAAAAAACTAGCCAGGCGAGGTGGCAGGCGCCTGTAGTCCCAGCTATTTGGGAAGCTCAGGCAGGAGAATGGCGTAAACCCGGGAGGCGGAGCTTGCAGTAAGCTGAGATCCGGCCACTGCACTCCAGCCCGGGTGAGAGCGAGACTCCGTCTCAAAAAAAAAAAAAAAAATATTAACAGAGCTTTTCATAGTTTTAGGCAATATCGTGAATCAGACCCTTTCCCCCTAAAAATTATCTAACTAGGTTCTCAGTGTAAAATGTAAACCTACTGAGTTTTTCATATTTATATTATAATCAGTGACCTTTCCAGATTGTGGCATTTGTTCTAAGAGACTTTTGGTTTAGTCTCTGATTTTCTGGGTGAACAATCCTGTCATTTGGGAGATTATACATTCATATACGCACTGTGTCACGTCTGCATAAGACACATGTGCCCTGTCTAATGGCACATATGAGACGCGTATAAACTGCTGGTATACAATCAATTGTTTGTTAGGGGTGCCAACAAATGACCTACCGAGGCACAACCTGAGGGAGGCAGGCAGGCGAAGATCAAATATAATCGTCATTCCTGAAAAAACCACTGTGAAGAATGTGGCTGCCATCTGCAGGCCACGGCTGCCCCATGTGAGTGCCACCAGCGACAGACAGATGCTTTGACCCAGACGTGGGCAGCAGAGCTTCCCCCAGGGAGACATAAGAAGGACAAACACGGAATAAGTTTAACAAGTTAAAGCACAAGAGAAATGGGCTTCATACCGTCACCCGTCTGCCAGTCAGATGAGTTCCCCTTCGCCTGGGATAGGGGTTGGAAAGGGAGAGAGAGATGAGGCCAGTCACGGCTCTGGAGGATCCTACACAGGGACAAAGCTTGCCGCCACCCGCTCTACCCATGGGCTTCCCCTCCACATGGCATCCTGGAGCAATTCCTGTTTTTCTTTCTCTATCTCTTTTCTGTTTTTGAAAGCAGCTTACAGTACTCCATTGTTTGGGTGCCGCGCGATGACTTCCCTGCTGTCTGCTCATGGGCATTCGGGGAGTTTCCAGTATTTTGCTACTACAATAGAAATGACTTAGCCCAGCACTGAAGTCACTTTGTGAGTTTTTCCTGCTTGTGTGTTTTGTGCTTTGTGGTTTTTTTATGAGTTGGAGTCTTGCTCTGTCGCCCAGGCCGGAGTGCAATGGTGCAATCTCAGCTCACTGCAACCTCCGCCCTCTGGGTTCAAGCGATTTTCCTGCCTCAGCCTCTTGAGTAGCTGGGACTACAGGCGCCTGCCACCACGCCCGGCTAATTTTTGTATTTTTAGTAGAGATGGGGTTTTACCATGTTGGCCAGGCTGGTCTCAAACTCTTGGCCTTAAGTGATCCGCCTGCCTTGGCCTCCCAAAGCGCTGGGATTACAGGCGTCAGCCACTGCACCTGGCCACTTTGCAAAGCTGTTAGAGAATGAATAAGATACATTCCTGGAAGCGGAATGGCTGACTCACAGGTTCCTGCATTTGTCAGCCTGACCCATGAGCCCAAATCACCCTCCGCAGGGACTGTGCAAAATTATGTTCCCAAAGCAGTGAGTGAGATGGCCTGGCGGCCGACAGCCTTCCCATTATAAATGTTAACTATTCAACTAAGATCAGATGGTACCTGGAGATGGGGGAGCAGGGAAGGATGAGAGGGATGGGTCACCCAGGGGCATGGTGAATCCTTTGGTGGTGGTGGATATGCTCATTATGCTGATTGTTGTGATACTCTCACAAGTATATACACATATGCAAATTAATTAAACACATACTTTAAATATGTGCAGCTTATTGCATATCAGTTATATCTCAATAAAGCTGTTTAAAAATCATAAAACATTAGTTTTTTGGTCCCCATCAGATTGTCAAAAAAAATAAACAAACAAGGTAATTGCCTCTAGTCCTGACAACTTGTAAGGAAGCCAGCTCCCTATCCGTGAAAGAATGAATTGGCATATGTTTTTTGGAATTAATTTTTGAAGTCTTCATTTAAAAAGTGTTTCTGTTCTTTGTGGAAGGAAAATTATATTGCTCCTCCTTCAGCTGTTGTAACTAAGATCCTATTAATGCATTTCATTTTTGACTGGGTAAAACCGAATTCCATGGGTTTGCTTTTTGCTTCTCAGGCAACTAATGAATTTTCAGATCTTGTCCTTAAAAATGAAAATGTGCATCAACGAAAAAAATCTAAGACAGGGTTAAAGATTTCTCCTTTCCCCTGAAATCGTGGAGGAGAGATATTCTAAATGATAAAGGCTGATCAAATGATTTGATGGATAAGGTGTGGAATTAAGACCATTTACAAGAGTATAAATCTTGTTTTCCCGTGGGAAATTAGGACTTGTGTAAAATTAGTAACTGTTATCAACTTTCCAATTTCTCGATTACCATGAACTGTTATTGAAACAGAAGAGCTTTGTAATGTTTCTAAAGCTTTAGAATTTGAGGCCACGGTTTTTGAAAATAACTTCAAATAAAAACCTGGAATTGTGGCTGGGTGTGGTGGCTCACACCTGTAATCCCAGCACTTTGGGAGGCCGAGACGGGTGGATCACCTGAGGTGAGGAGTTTGAGAAACCCTGAACTCCTTTAGTAGAGAAACCCCATCTCTCCTAAAAATACAAAATGAGCTGGGTGTGCTGGCAGGCGCCTGTAATCCCAGCTACTCGGGAGGCTGAGACAGGAGAATCACTGGAACCCAGAAGGCAGAGGCTGCAATGAGCCAAGATCACGCCATGGCACTCCAGCCTGGGCAAGACAGAACGAGACTCTGTCTCAAAACAAACAAACAAACAAACAAAAAAACCCTGGGATTCTGCTTGGTTGTCTTGATAACCTGCTGCCTTAGTAGCCCTGTTATAATTACATTTCTGGATTCTTAAGCCATACAGGTCCCTGGGAGAGTCCTCAGACAAACGAGATGGTTTGCATCTCTGCTAAATTTTTTTTACCTTAGTAAAGAGATTTCTTATCCTAGGCCGGGTGCGGTGGCTCACGCCTGTAATCCCAGCACTTTGGGAGGCTGAGGTGGGTGGATCACCTGAGGCCGGGAGTTCGAGACCAGCCTGATCAACATGGAGAAATCACATCTCTACTAAAAATACAAAATTAGCCATGCATGGTGGTGCATGCCTGTAATTCCAGCAGGAAAATCGCTTGAACCCAGGAGGTTGTGGTGAGCTGAGATTGTGCCATTGCACTCCAGCCTAGGCAGCAAGAGCAAAACTCTGTCTCAAAAAAAAAAAAAAATTCATATCTTAATAAAGAGATATTGAACAGGATCTTTGAGGTAATAATTCTACTTGTAGGGAATGTATGTTATCAGAAATATTAGGACAAACCTGTCATTATTCATACAAGGATTCTCATTGTAGGGAAAACTAGAAACTCCCAAACTATCCAGCAAGAGGGAAAGGGGAAAACAATTATGCTACACAATGCAGTGTGGCCATTCAAACAAGGAGGCAGATCTGTTTCCACTGATCTGGAAAAGTGTCCATGACATGACATTAGTGAAGAATGCAAATTTGTAGAACAGTATCTGTGCAGAATGGCTGTGCTGATATAGACGTGTTGGCACCAAAATGTTCAAGGGGAAGGGGAAGGTGGCAGGATCCAATCTGTACTTCACGTAATCCCTTAAAATGTGTGGGATGGTGGGTGACTCTTCCCTGTTCAGATTTTTGCAAACAAGATGGTATTTTGCATTAAGTATAGTGGGGAAAGGCATTTAAGACATATTCATGTTTGTAGTGCTTGAATAATTTAAAATTTCTTATTTTGATATTTAGTTCGAACATTTTCTATAAGAAGTGCTTTTAAAACTAGAAAAAATTTTTAAGAGTCTATATAATAAATTCCTACAGCTTTACTTGAATAAGGGTGCCTAGGATTTTTCTTGAATATGAACCTGTCATACGGCTGGTTGTGTGTTGAGGCCAGAGGGTGGGACCATCCCTGAGGGCCGGGCTGGGACATCTCCCCATGAGGTTGGTCAGTCCTTCCGCCAGCTCATCTGTGAAGACTTCAACCCAGGTCAGGGCCTGGGGCCTGGGAGGCTGGAGGCTTAGCGTGGTGGGCCCTTCCCTTTTCAAGGGCAAGCACTGTCAGGCACTTTGGTCCAGACTCCAGGCCTGCAGAGGCACAGAGTGCACCAAGGCGGGGCAGTGGGAGGGGCCAGGGTGCGACCCCAGGACAGGCTCCGACCCCAGGACAGGCTGGGCTCAGGCTGCACTTGTCCTGTGTCCTCTGGGTTGCTCTGTTGTTCCACAACCCCTAATCCCACAGTAAAATCCTGTCATCCTCACTGCCTGGTCTCCGCCCCTGTTGGGGGTGAATGAGCAGCTTGTCCTGCGTTTAGTGCAGAGGCCTGAAGGAGGAGCCTGAGCTGGGGGCAGCCATGTTCATTTGGGGACGGGGCAGGTTTGGTCAGCAGAGGGGCTCCCCTACCCGGAGGGCAGCTGATTCTCAGGGCTGAGCAAAGTCTGGAACTTCAAGGGCAGGAACCGTGTCCTAGGACCAACTCTGTCCACCCTCCCACACCCTCCCATGGCCATGACCTTGGCCCCACTCTCGGTCAAATAGAGAGCCTGGCCCTTATGTGTGCAGGAGCCCTGGGGTCCTTCCTGAGCCCAAACAGGGGCTGGAGGGTCCACATTTTTGCAGTGAAGGGCTCTGTCTAGGTTCAGCCCAAGCAGGCCTGGGCAGGGGCAGCTCTGTCAGGTGCCCTGTGTCCCCAGGTCTTTCCCCTGAAAGCAGCGAGCATCTCAGTCCCTCCCACTGCATGGGTGGATGGAGTTCAGAAGAGTGGGAGAAGAAGGGGAATGCTTACTTTTTCCAAAATGATCCAAGGATTGTTCTGGAATTGTTTGCCAAGGGCTGTGTGGCCATGTGTTTTTCTAGATTGACTTAAAGAAAAAATGGTGTTGGTGTCCCCAAGGAAACAGGGCATCCAGGCTGGAAGGACAAAAGCCAGGTGGGCTGAGGGGCTGGCGGGGCCACATCTCCCACGAGGGAAGGGAAACTGAGGCCTGGCCATGCAGGCCCAGGACCCACCCTGCCCCTTTGCACTGAGGGGAGGGAAGGTCTGAGTCCCCGGGAAGCAGAGCCAAGGCCAGCTGGGCAGGGGACAGAAGCTGGGTCACCCCTGGGACACCCAAGCAGAGCGATGCAGCCCCTGGGATGGGCTTGGCTGGGTCTCTCCTCGGCTCTTTTCTCTCCTGTAAGACGGGAACATGAAAAGTCCTTCCCCACGAGGGGGACGGCCCAGCACACTTCCCCATAGCTGGTGGCAATGCCCTGGAAGTCCCAGCTGTCACAGCTCTGGCTGCCCCTTTCAGATGCTATCTCAATGACACGTGTCCAGGTCCAGCCTGTTCACCAAGCTTCAGCCCTCCCATCCCTCACCCTGGGAACTAAGGGACAGCTCCGGACTAGCCCAGTCTTTCCCGAGTGCTCACGTGCTTCCCAGCTTCCTCCAAAGGCCAGCAGTCCCAGCGAAGTCCTGGGAAAGGCTGGCCAGCCTCAGGCAGCTCCAGTGAAGGCTGTGACCACCACAGGGAGCGCCTCTGCCAGCTGGTGGCCCCAGGGACTGCCCAGACTGTGGAACACTCAGCTTCCCAGGGGGAGAGACCCTGGCCCACTGTGGGCAGCAGAAACTGTGGCTGTAGAGGAAGCTCTGGGGGGCTATGGGAGCCCCTACCCCAGGGGACGCGGGAACTTGGCCGGGTCCAGGCCTTGCAGGAGGCTCCCTGCGGAGTTGCAGAGGGGCAGTTTCCCTTCCGCAGAGCTGCTTTCTCACCCTGGTGGTGGGACAAGCCCTCTCCTGCCTCTTCACCCAGGACCTGAGTACTTCTGAGCCACGGGTGGGCAATTTATGACCCACTTCTCACTACAGAGGAGCCAGGGCAGCTCACCAACGCCAAGTGATGGAGAAAATCAGTGGGAGGGAAGCACAGACTCCAACATTTTTTGCCAAAGTGCTGGTTGGAACACTTTTGAATTCTGGGAAGTCTTGTAATTATGTCAACATATAACCTTCTTTTAAAGAAGCACAAGTGTAATGGTATGGGCCTGTAGTCCCAGCTACTCAGGAGACCGAGGTGGGAGGATTGTTTGAGCCTTGGAGCTTGAGACTGCAGTGAGCCACAGTTGCGCCACTGCTCTCCAGCCTGGGTGACGGAGCAAGACCCTGACTCTGAAAAAAATTAAAAATCATGGAGCTTCCATCAGATGATCCCCTCAGATCAAGGCACCGAATTACTTTTTCCAAGCTACTTGGAAATATTGTCCTTTTGGGTCTTGCATGACAGGTCCATTAGATGAGACCCAGAAGTTTGGGCAATTCAAGGGAAAATGGGTGGCCGGGCGCGGTGGCTGACACCTGTAACCCCAGCACTTTGGGAGGCTGAGGCGGACAGATCACCTGAGGTCAGGAGTTTGAGACCAGCCTGGCCAACATGGCAAAACCCTGTCTCTACTAGAAATACAAAAATTAGCCGGGTATGGTGGTGCACACCTGTAATCCTAGCTACTCGGGAGGCTGAGGCAGGAGAATTGCTTGAACTCAGGAAGCAGAGGTTGCATTGAGCTGAGATCATGCCACTGCACTCCAGCCTGGGTGACAGAGTGAGACTTTGTCTAAAAACAAAACAAAACAAAACAAAAAGCCAAAAAACTTGACCAAGCCACAACTGCCATACTGGTCTGGGTCAACCTTAAGTTCTCCTTTTTTAACCAGAAACAATATTCCCTGAAACCAGAAGTTAGGAAAGGACTACAAGCCATCGTTGATAACTTAAGGTTGCAGGGCTTCCTCAAACTCTGCAACAGCCCTTGTCATACCCAATATTGGGGGTACAAAAACCCAACGAGGAATGGAGACTAACTAATTCAAGACCTCCATTATTCACCCAGTGGTTCCCAATCCATATACCCTGCTAGCTCAAATACCTGAAGGAACTAAATGGTTTACAGTCCTGGACCTAAAGAATGCCTTCTTCTGGACATTGTATACCTTGACTTTCAGTATTTGTTTGCATTTGAGGAGCCCTCTAACTAAACCACCCAGTTGACTTGGACAGTGTCACCTCAGGGGTTGTGAGACAGCCCCCACTTGTGTGGGCAGGCATTGTCAAGAGACCTCTCCAAGTTCCTTTATCCTCAGGTTACAGTTTTTCCATTCATAGGTGACATTCTCCTCTGTGCTCCAACTGAGGAAATCTCTCTGGAGGACAGAAAGGCTCTTCTTAATTTTCTGGCTAACAGAAGATATAAGGTTTCAAAATCTAAACCCCAGCTCTGTCAGACTTTGATGAAGTACCTAGGCCTGGTCTTGTCAGAGGAGACCAGAGCGTTGGGTGAAGAGAGGATTAAATCCATCTCCTTCTTTCCCCTCCCCCAAACCCTCAAGGAACTAAGGGGATTCTTAGGCATTACTGGATTCATAACTGGGTACAGTGAAATAGCTTGTCCCTTATATCACCTAACAAAGGAGACTCAGGCAGATAAAACTCACTGTGTAATTTGGGAACCAGAGGCTTTTGACCAACTAAACAAGCCTTGCTTAAGGCACTGGTCTTTAGTTTCCCCATAGGGAAGACATTTAATCTTTATGTGTCAGAAAGAAAGGGAATGGCCCTGGGAGTTCTAACACAGGCCACAGTCCAGCCCAGCAGCCTGTAGGAAGGAACTAAGTTCCTTACCTAACTAAGGAACTTACCTAACTAAGGAACTTACCTAACTAAGGAAAGTTCCTTACCTAACTAAGGAACTTGATTTGATAGCTGAAGGATGGCCAGCCTGCCTCCAGTCAGTTGCAGCAGTAGCCTTGCTGGTACTGGAAGCTACTAAGTTAACCATGGGGAATAATGTAACCATTTATACCCCACATAATGGGGAAGGACTACTTTCTTCTAAGGGGAGTCTCTGGCTAACAGACAACTGCTTCCTCTGGTATCAAGCTCTGTTATTAGAGGGATCTGCAGTCAAATTAAGAACGTGTCCCTTCCTAAATCCAGCCACCTTCCTCCCATAGGAAGCTGGGGAGCTTGAACATGACTGTGAACAGATAGTAGTGCAAACCTGTGCAGCCAGGGAGTACCTCAAGGAAACCGCCTTAGAGAACCCTCACTTTTTATGGATGGAAGTTCTTTTGTGGAGCAAGGGATCCATAAAGCAAGGTATGCAACGGTTACTCTGAATGATATTGTTGAGAATGCATCTCTCTCCTTGGGTATCAGTGCTCAACTAGCTGAGCTAATCACCCTGATGAGGGCACTAGAATTAAGCAAAGGGAAAGCAGTTAACATTTATACTGATTCTAAGTACACTTTCCTAGTCCTCCATGTCCATGCCGTTATCTGGAAAGAGAGGAACTTCTTCACAGCTAATGAGTCTCCCATTAAATACCATCAGGAAATTAATAAACTACTATCCTCGGTTTTCCTTCCACAGGAAGTGGCAGTAATACAGTGTAAAGGCCATCAAAAAGGGATGGATGAAGTAGGTGAGGGAAATAGGTTGGTGGACCACGCAGCTAAATCAGCACTGAGAGTGCCTCTGATTTCTGATACACTTGAAGCCCCACTGATCTGGGAGGGCCCCATAAGAGAAATAAAACCTCAATATTCTCCTACAGAAAAAGACCGGGCCATCTCTAGAGGATATATCCTTCAGCCCTCAGGATGGCCACAGTGTTGGTAGAAGAGCTGAGGTAGGACTGGCTTGTCTGTCATAATATAAAAGAGTCTTGGAAGATGTTCAGGGTCCAGGGTCTAAAATCTCTCGTGGCCTTTGGAACACCAAGCTCTGTGCCAAAGGTGGAAGGCTGCCCTGCTGTACCACAAATCTAATCCCATGGCTTGGATGGAATTCAGGGCACAGGGCACAAAACCCCTCGCAGCCTCTGGAACGTGCACAGACTTGTTGGTTGCTCTCCCAGCCTTGTAAACATGTTCTCCATTATCTCAAGCAGCAGAGCATATTCTATATGCGTCAAAGAAAACGCTAAACTGTCACAGCTATGCTTGATGCACCCCTACCTTTCTACCCCTACGTCCTCACCTGTTTACCACCACATCCGTGCATCCTCACCACTTGGTTTTTTGTGTGATCACCAAGAAAGAATGTGGGCTTCCAGAGCTCAGGGCCTTTGCAGCCTCCATACCAGCATTGGCCCCCTGGACCCACCTTATGCACTCTTAACTTGTCTCTTCTCATTCCTTTGACTCCGCCAGACTTTGTAGCCCCCATGGCCTGGTGTTGAGTCTGATCACCCCAACATTTCTGGCGCCTAATGTGGAGCTATGAAGACCCCAGTGAAGAAACACCAGAGTGTGCGGAAGCAGAGGATGCATTGTCAGAGGACACCTGAGGGCGACTGAAAGAAGCTTGGCGGGAAAGCTGAGTGCTCAGAAGAACCAGGGTAACAATGGGACAAAATGAAAGCAAACATTCTACTTATTTAAATTTCCCGAGGCATTTATTACAGAGAGGGAGAGTGAAGGTCAGTACTCAGAATTTATTAACACTCTTTCATACAGTAGAGCAGTTTTATCCATGGTTCCCAGAACAAGAGACAATGGAGTTAGATGAATGGGAAAGAATTGGCAGAGATTTTTTAAAGGCCCATACAGAAGATGCCAGAATTCTAGTTTCTGTTTGGTCAGTGTGGGTGTTGATAAAGGCAGTTCTTGAGCCATTTCAAACAGATGATGAGGCAGATTCAGATGAGAAAGAGGTAGATGAGTGTAAAAAATTAACTTCAGATTCTGAATATGAAGAACAGCAACTGGAAGAAATTAAAGAAAAGAAAGGGAAGCTGAAAAAGGTATATTTTACTAGCCTGTCAGTTCCACCTGCTGAATTAAGTGAATGGCCACCTTCTCCCTCTCCCCTTAATGGGCGAGAAGATGAATTAGCTGCAAAACTTACTGCTTAGTGGCAACATTAAATATGGGGAACAATTGGTGGTGCTACACAAAATTCTATTCAGAAGGCTAGAGCTGAAGAAGAGCTAGAAGCATGGCAATTTCCAGTTACTATAATTCAGCAAGGAGGACAAAACATAGTTAATTGAGCCACTTTTCCTTTTAAGATGTTAAAGGAATTTAAGCAAGCCATTAGTCAATATGGGCCAAATTCTCCTTTTGTACAAACTTTACTAAAAAATGTGGCTCTTGATAATAGATTAATACCATATGACTGCGATACTTTAACAAAGTCTGTTCTCACTCCATCTCAGTACTTGCAGTTTAAAACTTCATGGGCTGATGAAGCTCAAACTCAGACAAGAGAAAACACACAAGCACAGCCGCCTGTGCCTATTTCCTTTGAACAGTTAATGGGGTTGGGCCCTAATTGGGGCCAATTAGACAATCAAGCAGTAATGAAAAATGTTGCCATTGTTCAGTTATGCACTGTGTGCTTATGGGCATGGAAAAAAATAGATGTTACAGGGAAGAAATATCCTTCCTTCATTAGACCTATGAGAGGGAAGGCTCATTTGGCTGAATATATTAAGACTTGTGATGACATTGGAGGTAACTTACATAAGGCTACTCTTTTAGCTCAAGCAATGGCTGAATTAAAAGTGGGGGAAAATATGCCTTTTTTTTTTTTTTTTTTTTTTTTTAGAGTGTGGCTCTGTCTTCCCTCCATCCCCCAGTGCAATGGCACGATCTCAGCTCACTGCAAGCTCCGCCTCCCGGGTTCACACCATTCTCCTGCCTCAGCCTCCCGAGTAGCTGGGACTACAGGCGCCTGCCACCTCACCTGGCTAGTTTTTTTTTTTTGTATTTTTTAGTAGAGACGGGGTTTCACCATGTTAGCCAGGATGGTCTCGATCTCCTGACCTCGTGATCCGCCCGTCTCGGCCTCCCAAAGTGCTGGGATTACAGGCTTGAGCCACCGCGCCCGGCCAGGCTCTTGTTTTAATTGTGGGCAGTTTGGACACACAAAAAAGGAATGTTAAAAGGGAAATCAATAGGCAAGGGCTACTACCAGTAAGCAACGAAAAAGTCCTGGTATCTGCCCCCGATGTAAGAAGGGCAATCACTGGGCAAATCAGTGTCTTTCTAAATTTAGCAAAGATGGGCAACCACTTTCTGGAAATGGGAAGAAAGGCTGGCCTCAAGCCCCCTCAACAAACCAAGGCATACGCGGCACTGTCAGTGTCCCTACAAATGTACAGCAATTGTAGATCTGTAGATCTCTGCAGCACAATTCCTGCTTCCTAACTTCCTGGAGAGCCACCAAAGAAAGTCCCCATGGCACTTAGGGGACCTTTACCCTCAGGAACAGTTGGTCTATCACTTGGAAGATCTAGTTTAAATTTAAGAGGTGCCACTATATATACAGGAATAATTGATTCTGATTATACTGGAGAGATTCAATTAGTTATTAGTTCCTCAATTCCATGGTCTGCTTCCCCAGGAGAAAGAATTGCTCAGTTGTTACTGTTATCTTATGCAAAACTGGGAAGAAGCACGGTAAAAAGAATAGGAGGCTTTGGTAGTGCGAATCCAGCAGGAAAAGCTATATGTTGGGTTAATCAAGTGTCTGACAAAAGACCTATTTGTACAGTAACCATTCAAGGTAAAGATTTTGAGGGGCTAGCAGATACTGGAGCTGATGTTTCTATTATTGGTTTAAATCAATGGCCCTGGCATTGGCCAAAACAAGAGGCATCCATTGGTATTGTTGGGGTAGGGGCTGCCTCAGAAGTTTTTCAAAGTTCTTTAATTTTGCCATGCTAAGGGCTAGATGGCCAAGAAGGGACAATTCAACCTATTATTATACCTAGTCCTGTCAATCTATGGGGTAGAGACTTACTACAACAATGGGGTGCTGAAATATCTATTCCTATGGCTCAGTGTAGTAATAACAGTAAACAAATGATGAGAAAAATGGGATATCTCCCAGAAAAGGGACCGGGAAAAATGAAAGTGGCCAACCAGAATCTTTAGAACTAAAAAGGCAAATGGATTGAACTGGATTAGGGTATCATTTTTAGGAGCGGCCATTGCTGAGCCTCCAGCTCCCATTCCTCTTGTTTGATTAACTGCCAAACCAGTTTGGGTGGAGCAATGGCTGCTGAAACAGGAAAAACTGGAGGCTTCAAAAAATTGGCACAGAAACAATTGCAAAAGGGACACATGGAGCCTACTTTCTCTCCTTGGAATTCTCCTATTTGTTATTAAGAAAAAATCAAGGAAATGGAGAATGTTAACAGACTTGAGGGCCGTTAATGCTGTGATTCAACCCATGGGCACACTGCAACCAGGGCTGCCCCCTCCAACAATGATCCCCAAATACTGGCCTCTCATAGTAATAGATTTAAAAGGTTGCTTTTTTACCATTCCTTTAGCTACTCAAGATTATGAAAAATTTGCTTTTACTGTTCCCGCTATAAATAACAAAGAACCAGTGGACGGATACCATTGGAAAGTACTGTCACAAGGCAGGTTAAATAGTCCAACTATTTGTCAAACTTATGTCAGAAAAGCTATTAAACCAGTTAGAGAACAATTCAAAAAATGCTATATTCTCCATTAAATGGATGATATTTTATGTTCAACTGAAACTAGAGAAGAATTAATGTTATTCTAAACAATTGGAAAACACTGTAACTGCAGTGGGATTAATCATAGCCCCTAATAAAAATCCAAACTTCTGCTCCCTTTCAGTATTTAGGAATGAAAGTAGAACAAAGTACTATTAAGCCTCAAAAGGTTCAAATTAGAAGAGATAATTTAAAAACTCTAAATGATTTTCAAAAATTATAAGGAGACATTAATTGGATTCGTCTCACTTCAGGCATTCCTACTTATGCTATGTCTCGTCATTTTTCTACCTTACAAGGTGATTCTAACCTTAACAGAAAACATTCTCTATCCAAAGAAGCATTAGAGAAATTTCAATTAATTGAAAAAAAAATTTCAACAAGCACAAGTGACTTGAATTAACCCTATGCAGCCATTACAGTTTTTAGTTTTTCCTACTAAACATTCACCTACAGGAGTTATTGTTCAACAGAACGATCTGGTTGAGTGGCTTTTTCTACCTCACAATACAGCTAAAATGCTCACTCTGTACTTAGATCAAATTGCTGTACTAGTAGGACAAGCAAGGCTGTGCACAACAAAGTTAATGGGATATAATCCAAATCAAATTATAGTTCCATTAAACAAACAACAAATTCAGCAGGCTTATATTAATTCCCAGGAATGGCAAGTTAATTTGGCAGGTTTTACTGGTGTTCTTGATAATCATTATTCTAAATCCAAAATATTCCAATTTCTTAAATTAACATCATGGATATTGCCTTCCATTACTCAAAAAGCCCCTATTGAAGGGGCCATTATTGTTTTCACTGATGGATCTAGTAATGGAAAAGCCTCATTTGCAGGACCTCAACAGCAAGTTTTTCAAACTGACTTTGCTTCTGCTCAAAGGGCTGAACTTATGGCTGTAATAATAGTGTTAAAAATTTTTAAACAGCCAGTAAACATTGCTTCTGATTCAGTCTATGTAGTGCAAGCCACGCAAAATATTGAATGTGCCTGAATTCAAAATGTGACTGATGACCAACTTAATCTTCTATTTCATTCTTTACAGCAATCAGTACAACAAAGGCATTCCCCTTTCTATGTCACTCATATTAGAGCACATACTAACCTCCCTGGCCCTTTAACTAAACTTAATCCAAGGGCGGATAATTACATGGGGAAGAGGATTTGCTTGTGTTTCTCCAGGTGACAATCAGGTGCCTGTGTGGGTGCCCACCAAACATCTGAAGATCTATCATGAGCTACAGTAGGAAGAGAGGACTCTGGGAAGAGCCAGATATGAGTGATGGTGCAAATAAACATCTCAGAGACGAAGGAGAAAACTGATCTCCCCAAAACAACGCCCCCTGTCAGCAAGAAGTAGCTAAGATCAATCATTGTTCATATTCTAACAGCAGTTAGATGGGCCTCTTCCAAGGTGGGGAATGATAGGGACAGGAGGCAAGGAAATTCTGGACAGAAAAAGGCAGGTCCCCAGTGAAGGCCCGAACCTGAAGACTGGAACCATGGCCCAAAGTGAGAACATGCCTTCCTGGTTTCCCGCTCAAATGTTGCCTTTTCCAAAACCACCCGTGGCCCGCCCCCACCCCCCATCCTGTGCCTATAAAAACCCCAGGTTCCACTGGCAGAGAGCAGAGAAGAGGAGAAGCATCTGGACATCAGAGAGTACAGTTGGATGTTGGAGAGAAGCAGCTTGACTTCAGAGAGATGGCTTGATGGCATCGCTCCAGGGGAAGATCACCTTCCTGCTCCATCCCCTTTCCAACTCCCTTTCCTGATGCGGGCCGCTTTCATTGGCAATAAAATCCCCCGCATTCACCACCCTTCAATTTGTGTGACCTGGACGCCAAACAAGAGCTGAGGTACTATAGGTGCAGATGCAAAAGGCTGTCACACTGACCCCCTGCCCACACTGGTGGAAAGCAGCCACCTCATGAGAAAAGGCAGAGGGCCCACTGAGCTGTTAACACTTAAGCCATCTGTGGATGGCAGAACTAAAAGAGCACTGACTGTAACATTCCTTCTGGGGCTTTGAGGGTCATGGGTACTTCTCCCAGATGCTGCTGCAGGGCCCATGCAGTTTTGCCCCAGCTAACACTCGAAAGCACTCACCCTGGCTACTGCAACTGCTCACCTGCCTGTTCCCTCCCACAAGGGTTGAACACAAGGGGTTTGGGTGAGTGGAGTTTTCCCCTGCTGGTGCCGAAGCTGCCAGCTACCTCCAGTGCCTGCACTTCAGTTCCTGCCCACGAAGGGGTCAGGGGAAATTTCCTGCTTCAATGGCTGCAATATTCTGAGGCCTGCAAGGTGAGCACCTTCCCCAGAGGCTGTGCATGTGCTTCTGCCAGGCCCTGGCTGGAGTCAGTTTATTACACTTAGCAGTGAAGGAAATAATGTATACAGTGGTCCATTTCCAAGACAATGGGCCTTGAATCGGCTTGGGTCAGCAAACTACAGAAGAAACAAGATATACTAGGCCCCTGCTTGGATGGCTGATGCCTGCTTTTCACCGTCCCCCTGCCCCTTCTCCTGCTTCCCTCTTAGTTGCCCTCATCCAAACCAAAAAAGTTTAGTCTAAAATGAAAGTTTACTAGCCTGCAAAATAGCTTCCTTTGTCTGTTCTTAACAGCCTGCCCAGCTACTTAGGTCATAAGTCAAATACTTGAAGAGCCCCTGAGCTAACTAGGATTGCAATGCATTGTGGGCTGCAACAAAATGCAGCAAGACAACCCTAAAGAAAACACCTAAAGCCCCTGCCCAACAGCCAATAGGCGACGTCCAGGAAGGTTGTGACCCCACAGTACTCAGCCTGTGAGGAACCAGGGGAGAGACCTACACACTAGGGGATAAATTGCTTGTTGAAACTGTGCTGGGTGTGCCAGCCCATCAGACACCCGATCTTGCAAGACTGTCATTAAAAGTCTCATTTTCGGGCCGGGCACAGTGGCTCAAGTCTGTAATCCCAGCACTTTGGAAGGCTCAGAAGGGTGGATCACGTGATCAGGAGTTCAAGAACAGCCTGGCCAAGATGGTGAAACCCCGTCTCTACTAAAAACACAAAAATTAGCCAGGTGTGGTGGCGGGTGCCTGTAGTCCCAGTTACTTGGGAAGCTGAGGCAGGGGAATCACTTGAACCTGGGTGGCAGAGGTTGCAGTGAGCCAAGATTGCACCACTGAGCTCCAGCCTGGGCGATAGAGTGAGACGTCCAGGAAGATCGTGATCCCACAGTACTCAGCCTGTGAGGAACCGGGGGAGGGACCTGCGCACTAGGGGATAAATTGCTTGTTGAAACTGTGCTGGGTGTGCCAGCTCATCAGATACCTGATCTTGCAAGACCGTCATTAAAAGTCTCATTTTCGGGCCGGGCACGAAAATCTCAAAAACAAAAAACAAAAAACAAAAACCTCTCACTTTTGTTGTTCTCTGGGTCTCTGAGTCCGTTCTTTGGGTTTGGACAGATTAGTTTATCTCTCACATTTCTCACAGTAGGAAATGTGAGTTCCGGGGGAGCATTTGCCAAGTGTAGGTTCACTCTGGGTGACCCAACTGTGACTGTGAGACCCTTTGTGCACCCAGTACAATGTGGAGGGGACTTCCTTGGGGACACTCCACTTGGGCACACAGGGGTTTGTGTTCTGTTTCCCGTCCCCTGGAGCCCATGGCAATCAATGTTCTCATCCACCCCTAAACTCTCCTGGGCTGACCCCACAGAGTCCTGCCTCCCTTCCCTAGGGCCTGATTACCTTGCCAGCTCTCCAGTCTTTCAAAAAGACACATTTTAAAACACCGAGTCCACCGTAGGATCTGGTTTCAGTGGGAGTATTGGTCTGACCACACGGGTCCTCCCAGCTACTCTCCTCCCACTCCTGTATCTGTGGCCCGAGCCCACTTCCTGGCTCATTCCCCTAAGAGGCTGAAATCTGAAGCAGAAAGGAGCTGGGCCCAGGAAATTAACTCGGGGCATTTTTTTAATGCTACGCCCACATGTTCCCGTGTGACCGGTTATGGGAACCTGCACAGATGTGGCCAGGGGAGGGCCCTTTCCGCTGCCAGGGGGATGCCGCCACATGCAAGCAAGGGCAAGGGTCCTGCCCCTCCCTGCACCCAGGAGGCCTTCCAGAATCGACCCAGGGTTGCAATGACGGGTGCAGTAGAGACCAGGAGAATCAAACATGGGTGGGGCTGGGTGTGGAACCCCAGGATTCTGGCCCTGAGCTGCAGTGGGCAGGGTGGGAAGAGGGCGCAGTGTGAGGACCCCGCCCACCTCATGGGGTCCCTAGAGAGAGCCGGTGCCAGAAGTCCTGGGATACAGGAGGGTCCACCCCAGGGAAGGAGGCCCCATGGCTCCCTCAGCACCCAGGGCCTCAGGTGTGTGCTGGAAAATGGGGCCAGGGTCACTTTTAAATATTTTCAATGATTTCCTCAATTATTCAACTGGAGTTACTAAATATTCCAATTGTGATTACCTAATGATTTAAAAAGCTTTGTATTAATACTTTGAAAAAGTATAGACTCACAGGAAGTTACCAAAATAGTAGAGTCCTGTACTCTCCCCATTCCCCTCAATGGTGACATCTCACTAAGGATCAAAACTAGGAATCTGTGCTCTTTTCACTTTTTTATTTTATTATTTTTTTCACACAGAGTCTCACTGTATCACCCAGCCTGGAGTGTATTAGTGCGATCTCGGCTCACTGCAACATCTGCCTCCCAGGTTCAAGCAATTCTCCTGCCTCAGTCTCCCAAGTAGCTGGGATTACAGGCGCCTGCCACCAGGCCCAGCTAATTTTTGTATTTTTAGTAGAAACGGGATTTCACCACGTTGGCCAGGCTGGTCCTGAACTCCTGACCTCAGGTGATCTGCCTGCCTTAGCTCCCCAAAGTGTTGGATTAAGGGCGTGAGCCACCGCACCCGGCCTTGTGCTCTTTTTAAATAACACCTTATTCAAATATAATTCACGCAGAGTGCACAATTTCCTGGCTTTTATATATCTATAGGGCCGGATGTCATTTTTAAAGAAAGTCAAAATGGAGAATGGGCTGAGCCTCTCTCTGGCCAGGGGTTCCATGAGTGCACGGTGGGGTTTCATGGTTTCCTAGAATGATATCTGGAGGCCTCTCCCCTCTGTTGCCCCATGGCAGGGCTGCCTGAGCACCACAGATCATGCTGCCGTGGGTGGGCAGAACAGGCCCCTCCCGCAGGGGCACTGAGTGCTGTGATTTGTGCAGACTGTGTTCTGAGAGTTACTTTTGCTATTTGAAAGGCTATTTAGCCAATTTGACACAGAATTCCACCAGATTTGCATGTTTTAAGTCACTTATAGCATTGTATGTAATAGTAACATTTAATTTCCATGTAGTTCTAAATGTATTTATGACCTACTTACCAAAGTTTTTAAAATAAGAGATAGTGTTTCCTGGGTAACTTAATTTTATATAGAAACAGAGGGAGCCCAGCTCAGTCAGTCTGCATTATAATTGACATAATTAACATATGCACTTGAAAACTGAGTGCAAATAGTTTAAAAACGTTCTGGGGCCTCTTATTGGATTCTCCTTCTTGGGCAGGTCCTGGCTGTCAAATGCTGTCCCCAGCACCCCCAAATCTACAAAGTAGAAGCTTAAGATCTGCAGAGATGGGTAGAAAGCCTCAGTAAGACAGCTAGGTTGACCAACTTGTTCCAGCTGGCCTGGGATCCTGCCAGCTTTGAAGTGGAAACCCTGAGGTCTGAGGGCACCCTCAGTTCTAGGCAAACCGGATTGTTGGTTGTCCTTCCGGCAGCATGCGTGCTTGACTTTGATGCAAAAATTTCTTAACACACACATGCTTCTTCCTGTCAACACTCCAGCTAAAGGCCACTGGACGCACTTGTAGCTGAGCAGTTTGAGCTTATGCATCGCAGAGAGGAAGAGCAGGCACCACAGGAAGTGCCAGACATGCGCTCAGAGGGGTTAGAAAGAACTTGTACCCACACTGAGCCAGAACTGGGGGCTTGGGGGAGGGTGTGAAGAATCAGGGGTTCCCTGTAGTGTGGATGCTGTCAGAACTCAGGCTGGTTCTGTGATCAGGCGTCTCAACAAAGCTCCTCGGCAGTGGGCAGAGAAGAATGGAGAACCCGTAAAGCAGCTGCTGCCACTCATTTTTGCCAACAGAGGGGCTGGCTGGGAATTTGAGGGTGGCACAGTGACCTTGCTTTTGTCTGTGTTCGGACAAAGTTTAAAGTGGCCTTGTCTTGTCTAATTCTGTCGCCGTCTCAGAGACACCCCGTCTGATATTGGTGTTCTGTGAGGTGGCTCCTGTCCGACAGGAGAATAACTCAGCCCAGCTGTGTTACCACCAGCTTCTGGGGACAGGGCTGCTCCTTTTGTCTCCCCCCACAAAGCAGGGAAAGGTAAGGAGAATACTGTTAAAATGGGCCAGGCATGGTGGCTCATGCCTGTAATCCCAACACTTCAAGAGGCTGAGGTGGGTGGATCACTTGAGCCCACGAGTTCAAGACCAGCCTGGGCAATATGATGAAACCCTGTCTCTACAAAAAATACAAAAATTAGCCAGGTATGGTGGTGTGCACCTGCAGTCCCAGCTACTTGGGAGACTGAGGTTGGAGGATCGTTTGAGCCCAGGAGGTTGAGGTTGCAGTGAGAGGAGATTGTGCTATCGAACTCAGCATGGGTGACAGAGTGAGGCCCTGTCTAAAAAAGAAAGAAGGAAGGAAGGAAGGAAGGAAGGAAGGAAGGAAGGAAGGAAGGAAGGAAGGAAGGAAGGAAGGAAGGAAGGAAGGAAGGAAAGAAAGAAAGAATACAGCTAAAATGAAAACCTGTATTCCTCAAAGTCACTAATGTCAAATGACAAAATACAACAAATTCAGTTCAGATTGAATAGGTTTTTATCTGCAATTCTAGACTTGGACAACCCCTCATTCTCAGGAAATAGAAGGAGCATTTGGATGAGCTGAGCAGGAGAGGTTGGCAGGAAGGGGTGGAAGAAAGCAGGAACAGAGACCAAAAAGCAGATTGGTCATCTCGAAGTTACTTTCCTTGTCATGGTGAAAGCACAGTGGACTTCCCTTATCACCCCGGCTAAAACTGGCCTATCTGGGAATTTGGGGTCTCTCTCTCTCTCTCTCTCTCCCCCTCCCTCCCTCCCTCTCTCTGTCTCCTGAAAGAGGGTCAGATAAACAACTTAGTGTCTGCTCAGTGATGTGAAACTCCCTGCATGAGTAGCTGCATTTTGGCTTGGTCTGTTGGTCCTAGTGCAGAAGCTCAGTCCAAACCAATGGCATCCTCTCTGTTTATTTAACACCAGCAATAAAGTAAAAAGGGACGTTGCACAATTCCAGAAGATACCTTAATACGTGTATCTGAAAAATACTAGCGTCCAGAAAACACAAAGCACTCCTACAAATCAATCATACCAAGACAGGGACCCAGTAGAAAAATTGGCTTCTTAAGATTGAAATGGGAATGTCAAAAACGTACACTTCCAAATGGCTAATAAGAATATGAAAAAGTGTTTGACTTCCTCAGTCATCAAGGAAATGTCAAGTAAAATCAAAATTTGATGCAATTATGCACCCACCACTGGCTAAAATGGAAACAACCGAGAATATCAAGTGTTGGCCAGGATGGCACTCAGAGGCATCACACTTTGTTAGTGGGAGTGCACTTTGTACAAACACCTGGCAAAACTGTCTGGAAGTGTCCACTAAAGCGGAACCTACCCAAACCCTGTGACCCAGCAACTTGCTCCATGCACAGCAGAACCTGTATATATCTTTACCAGAATACATGGACAAGAATGGCTGGCCGTGGTGGCTCACGCCTGTAATCCCAGCACTTTGGGAGGCTGAGACGGGCAGATCATGAGGTCAGGAGATCGAGACCATCCTGGCTAACACGGTGAAACCCTGTCTCTACTAAAAATACAAAAAAAATTAGCCGGGCGTGGTGGCAGTGCCTGTAGTCCCAGCTACTCGGGAGGCTGAGGCAGGAGAACGGCGTGAACCTGGGAGACCGAGCTTGCAGTGAGCCGAGATCGCACCACTGCACTCCAGCCTGGGCGACAGAGCGAGGCTCCATCTCAAAAAAAAAAAAAAGAAAATCTTCTCTTTTAAGCTATCTATAATTTACTACAATTTGATAAAATAAATTTTTATAAACAAAGATAAAAAATTTGTGTTTTATCTCCTCACTTGATTCCTCCAAAATGTGAAAACTATATGTAAGTATATGTATGACAATATGGTTATTTATATAAGTCCAATAAAATATGCTCTCTTTATAACAAAATACAATGAAAAACACTGGTTTTACTACCAAGACTGACTAAAATGTCATATTTTAAAATACACATAAAATATCTGACTTCAAGGGTTCTCAGCCTCACAGTAAGTTAATAAAAACTGTCATTTTCTGGCAGGCCCAAGAACCTTAGGACTATGAGTAAAATCTAAAGTCTTACTTGGTTTGACTTTCTAGCCTCAAGAGATTTTTCATCTGAAATTCCTATATGATCAAGGTAAAAAAAGAGTTATATTCCTTAAAAAAAAAAAAAAGCTATAATACACCTGTTATTAGATTTTAACTCTATGCACTATTTTTGAGTTCTTATCTACTTTAGACTCGACTAAATCCTAAATTCTTCTAGGTACCTCCAATCCAACTTTCTTCCATAAAATTACCAAAATGAAAAGTGCTCTGTTCCTGAAGCCCACTAAGCTAAAACTAAACAGATATTACAAAACAAAGTCCAAGGCGGGAGGATCGCTTGAAGCCAGGAGTTTGAGAACAGTCTGGGCAACAAAGTGAGACCCCTTCTCTGCAAATAATAAAATAAAATGAATTAGCCAGGTGCTATGGCATATATTAATACCTGTAGTCTCAGCTACTTGGGAGGCTGAGGTGGGAGAATCACTTGAGCCCAGGAGTTAGAGGCTGCAGTGAGCTATGATTGTGTCACTGCACTCCAGCCTGGGCAACATAGCGAGACCCCTGTCTCTACAAAAAATAAATTAGCTGGGTGTGGTGGCACACGGCTATAGTCCCAGCTACTTCAAGCCTGCAGTGAATTTGGATTGCCCCACTGCACCTCCAGCCTGGCAACAGAGCGAGACTCTGTCTCTAGAAAAATAAAAACAAAAAAACAGTGACCAAAGCGCAGCATGGGGATCCTCTGCACCCCTCCCTATAAACATGGCACTGGGTGGCGCAGTGTGTGTGGGCTGTGGTCTGCAGCTTGAGCGGGGCCTTGGCACCTGCCATGCCTCACTGGCCGAGGTCTTGGTGGCTGGGGGTGGGCACGGTTTGCACACGGAACCTGCTCTGCTCTCAGTGCATGAATTCACAAGGAAGCATGATTGGAGAACAACAGGAAATGGTATGGGAACAGTGTGAATCAGGCATTTTGCACAGGAAGCGTTGGGAGATGTTTTTACTGTAGTCTGCCTGAAGCTGGGACAAAATTAAACAAACAGGATGAATTTGGTGCTTTGGAAAGTGTGAAAGCTGTTAGTGAACTCCATTCTCCTTTATGAGGAGAAGTAACTGAAATTAATGAAGCTCTTGCAGAAAACACAGAACTTATCAAAAAATGTTGTTATAAAGATGTTTGGCCGATCGAGATGACACTGAGTAACTCTTCAGAACTAGATGAACTTGGCCAGGTGTGGTGGCTGACACCTGTAATCCCAGCACTTTGTGAGGCTGAGGTAGGTGGATCATCTGAGGTTAGGAGTTTGAGACCAGCCTGGCCAACGTGGCAAAATCCTGTCTCTACTAAAACACAAAAATTAGCTGGGCGTGGTGGCAGGCGCCTGTAGTCCCAGCTACTCAGGAGGCTGAGGCAAGAGAATCACTTGAACCCGAGAGGCAGAGGTTGCAGTGAGCCAAGATCGTACCGTTGCACTCCAGCCTGGGCGACAAGAGCAAAACTGTCTCAAAAAAAAAAAAAAGAAGAACTAGATGAACTTATGAGTAAAGAAGCTTATAAAAAATACGGAAAAATCTATTAAGGAGTGAAAATGGAACCCCTAAATAAACTAGTATGAAATAATTTAAAATAGAAAAATAAAAAACAAAATTAATGAAGTAAAAAACAAGTCTTACGCCTGATATATGAACCATACCAAAAGTTCACCAAATTGCATGACGCCATAATCAGAGACAACCAAACCACAAACCAAGAGGAGAAGCTGGTGTTTTCCCTGCTACAAACAGCTTTTCCAGCAGGCATGGTGCCTGTAGTCCCAGCTACTTGGAAGGCTGAGGCCGGAGGAGTTAAATGTCAGCCTGGGCAACATGATGAGACTCCACTACTTAAAAACAAAAGTTGAAAAATAAACCTTAAAAAACGGGTTTTCCTAGGATGTTGTTATAAGGCTCCATATAGTAATGAGACTCTCACCCTCTCAATGCCACTATTTCACTTGGCAGGATAATGCCATAATTAAAATTTCACAATAAGTAACTGCTATAGGTAACTTGAGAAAACCTGACCTAAAAAAACAATCCTTTTAGTCCACCTAGTGGGCACATTTGGCATTTTCCCTAACACAATTTTTTGTTCGAATTGTGCTAGTGGTCCCTTTTATAAAGCTGGCGTCCGCTAGTTTAATTCGATCCTGTATGGAATACCACAGAGTGGCTATCACAGGCCTTTTGTTTAATTTACTGCCCTTAGGCTGGGCTGTTAGTTCAAAAACCATTTCTAGGAACTAAGTTTATTATATTGTTGCCAATTTTTTCATTGTAATTTTTAAATGTTGTTCTTACTGCCTGTCTCATCTCAACGAAGCCAACTCTCCTAACAGGATAATACTTGCTCAGCACTTCCAGGTAATGACTAATGCCTATAAAGCAGATGAAATCAAACTTAATACTGGACTCCAGATGAAACTGCTTTGAGGCCAGGAGCGGTGGCTCACGCCTGTAATCCCAGCACTGTGGGAGGCCGAGGCGGGCAGATCACCTAAGGTCAGGAGTTCGAGATCAGCCTGGCCGACATGGTGAAACCCTGTCTCTACAAAAAAAAAAAAAAAAAAAGAAAGAAAGAAAGAAAGAAAAATTATCAGCTGGGCATGGTGGCGCATGCCTGTAATCCCAGCTATTCAGGAGGCTGAGGCAGAAGAATTGCTTGAAACCAGGAGGCAGAGGTTGCAGTGAGCCAAGATAGTGCCATTGCACTCCAGCCTGGACTATAAGAGCAAAACTACGTCTCAAAAAAAAAAAAAAAAAAAAAGACTGCTTTGAGACATTTTTTCCTTCTGGCCTTGTGATTACACAAATGTGGCCCAGGTTGCTGACACAGAGCCCCCATGTTCCCTGCAATGTGGGACAGAGACAGCTAGTACAGGCCCGTCGCAGCACCAGGGACAGATGAGCCTGGCTGCGGAATGGCTGGTTAGCGATGCTTTCAGAGAAACATCTTGATCAAAAGGGAAAAATGTAAAGCTAATCACACAAACTGGGTCACTCTTGTCCTACGCAATCGAGGGTCAAGAGGCCGGCGGAAGGAGCACTCGGGGCATGTAGAATTTCTCCTAGAATGGCATTCTCTGTAAGCCCGGCTGCTGAAACTGCTGCCGCCCCCTGAACCCAGTTTACCTCACGCCTACTAAACAACCCGCTGACACAACTCACTCGCTTCACCCTCTGCCCTTGCAGCAGGACCAGCCAGTCGGAGCTTGCCAGCTCCCCAAACTCACCAGCGCCAATGAGCTTCCTCACAGAGCAGTAGTACTATTTCTTCTCTTTATAAAACCTCCAGCCTTTCTTCATTCTTTGGACATCCTAAACCACCCAGGCTACAGATACCCACAAATTACACTTCTTTCCCCAAATGAAACATTTTAATTTCAAGGATTCATCTCTGTGTTTAACTTCAACACTGATAACAGGGAAATATGCAGCTAAGAGACCTCCAACCCCCAGGGGTTCCCTTCTAAGCACCCCCTTAGTCAGCCCAGACTTCCTAGGGGTGGGGAATGACTGGGCAGCTCCACCCGTGACAGTGGACTCTGCCCTGTCCCTGATCGAAATGACTGACAGCAAGCTCTCCTTCAGGCCCGGCCTCCCCGGAGTTCTCACTTAGCAAATAACTTTCTAAAGAGAGCACAGTACTTTGTCCCTATGTGTGGACTGACAATGAATAAAAGCAGCAGAAATCCATGGTGGACTTTATCTCAGAGAATAGAGGACAAAGATCAACAACAGGTCCTGTAGGATTCGGGACACTGGTCACCCATGTAGGCACGGAAAGGGGAAAACAGAATCCACCTTTCTGGGGCCAACCTGACAATTTGTACGCAAAGCACAGGAATTCCACACAAGGAATTTGGCCTAATAAAAGTAATTAGGGCTCGCGTGCTGCCTCAGCCTGTAATTCCAGCACTTTGGGAGGCTGATGCAGGAGGACTGCTTGAGCCTAGGAGTTGAAGACCAGCCTGGGTACCATAGCAAGACCCTATCTCTACCAAAACAAAACAAAATAAAACAATACAAAAATTAGCTGGGTGTAGTAGCATGCACCTGTCTAAAAAGAAATGTAATTAGTAACAGGAATGCTCCAGACTCAGAAGAAAAAAAGAACAAAACAATATTTTTAAACTGCTAAGAAGACCAAAAAGTATTTTGAAACCATGAGGTAAAATGACTTCAATGGCATATGAAAAATCAAACTGTCAGCCAGGCACAGCGGCTCATGCCTATAATCCTAGCACTTTGGGAGGCTGAGGCTAGGGGATTGCTTGACCCCAGGAGGTTGAGACCAGCCTGGGCAACATAGTTAAACCCCATCTCTACAAAACTAAAAACCTCAGCCAGGTGTGGTGGTGCAGACCTGTAGTCCCAGGTACTTGGGAGGCTAAGATAGGCGGATCCCTTGAGCCCAGAGGTTCAAGACAGAAGTGAACCATGACTGCACCACTGTACTCCAGCCTGGGTGACAGAGAGACCCTGTCTCAAAAAACAAAAACAAAAATCAACAATTGTAGTGAAATAATTTAAAAAATAACATTGTAGAGCAAATGCTTCTCAGACCTCGTGGTGAATCAAATCATCCGTGAGCTAATACAATCTACAGGCTGGATCTGTGTTTTCCCAGGCACCCCAAGCAATTCTGATGCCCCCACACTTGAGACCACTCCCAAAGCTGGAGGAAGATTTCCGGGGAAAATACTATCTGTAGCCACGAGAAAAGTCATGTCAGTGACAGGTATCATTTCACTCTGTAAACACATTGAATGTATAGAGAAAAAGAGTAGGGAGAGAACCTCCTACTGAAACATCAGTTATCCTAGAAGCAAACAGGGATTTTATATCATCCTTCAGTTCACCTGAGACATCAGTTCCATTCATGACTAGACAAACATTTAACATGGTCAGGCCTGGGTCACAGGCCCCTGGGGCTGGCAGAGCCTTGCTACTTCAGGATCAGAGACACCCCGAGCCTGTTAGTAAAGGCAGCACCTCAGCCTCACCCAGGACACAGGACACTTTGAGGAAAAGGAAAGAGCCTGGCCTGGCAGGACCTTGGGTCTCCAGGAGCCACAGTGCAGGTCAGACAGGATCAGGGAGGTCTCCATGACAGAGGCATCCTCTTGCTGGAGCTGCACACAGACAGCCTGTCAGCACAGGAGGCCCTAGAATGACGGCACTGGGGGGCCTGGTGAACGTGGTAGGGCCCTGGATCCAGCCCTACCTGAAGCTCTCCTGGGATGTTCATCTAAATGCACCACTAAGATGCCCCACTATGTCTTCTTTCTCTTAAGACCTTTTAACGTTGGATCATCTAGCACAGGCAACCAAAAGATTTTTACCTAAAGCACTATCTTCCTAGAAGTGGGATTACTGCATCAACGGCGTCTGTAAGGTCACTTTGAGCAAGTGTGCGCCACAGGAGCCTCCTGGAGCCGCACAGGGGAGCCGGCCGCACGTGCTCTTCTACCACGAAGGGAGTCTGGAGAGAGTGGGCCGGGCTGCTGGGGGCTCTGGGGCATCGGCTGCCAGCGCGGAACTCAAGACCCAAGCCAGGTCGTTGGCCTCTCGGCCTCGGCTCCTCTCCTCTGAGCAACGTGAGTAGTAACATTGCTGCTCCAGCGGGTGCAGGTGAGGGGGAGCGGGAGGCTCCGGGCAGGCTGGGCGCAGGGCCAGGACACCCACTGTGCTCAATCCAGGGCCCAACTGTGATGCTGACAGTAGGGGAACCTCAGCGGGTCCTGCCACACTCTGAGCCTCAGTTCCTTCTGATCAGGGGGACACGGTTGCAAGCGGTCAGCACCTGAGGTCCCGCCAGTGGGGAGGGATATGGAGTCTCTGAGTGTGGCCACAGGAAGCAAGATTTTAGGAGGCTGCTGTTGGGGAGACTGGAGGTTCAGAAGGAGTGAAGGCACTTGAAGGGAGGGGCCTGGGGCGTGGCCTGTCCCGGGTGGTCCCCACCGGCCCCAACCTCACCAAGCCTTGGTGCCTATGGGAGGGGCTGCCGATGCCCCTGCTGCTCCCACTGGGTCTGGGACAGGCACGGGACCCTGGAGCTGGCTGCCCTCCCAGCTCTGCCCTCCTTCCTCCCAGCCCGGCCTTCCTGCTGCCCAGCCCCTCCCTCTGGCCTCCCAGCCCTCCCAGCTGGACTCACTCAGGCCAGCAGGTGAGCCCTGCAGGACCCAATCCTGGCTGGGGGAGGGGCATAAGGAGCGAGGCCCGAGGGTCTGGCTGGGCTCCTTGACGGTGCCTCAGTGGGTCCTACTCTTGGTCTTGCTGCCCAAATGCACGGCGGAGACCCAGGCCAAGGAGCCTGCTCCTCTCCAAACTTAAAGCAGTCCTGGGCCTTGGCCTCATTCCCCGGGAGGCTCCCAGAAAACCCAGCATATGGAGGGTGGAGCCCGTCCCCACCCAGAGGCCTCGAGCCCAGGACAGCCCAAGGCCTCCCTGATGACTCTTGGATGCTTCCCACGCCTGGGCCAGGGCCAGTGGCTTAGGGGGCTGTTTACCTGACATGGTGCTGTCTCCCCACCCGAGGACGGGGGACTCCTCAGTCTCTCCAGCCTCCTACCACCTGGACACCGGTAGTCTCAGTCCAGGGCTGGAGCACAGGGCAGTTACTGGGATGCTTCCTGGTCCATTCCTGTATCTGGGGGTCCTGCTTTGGTCTTCAGGACGTGTGTCCGGGACAGGGGACTGTTCATCTTCTGAGGATTTGTCCTGCAGGCGCCCGAGTCTGCAGATCTGTGGGCGCTGGTCCTGGCTCCATCTTCCTGGGCTGTCTAGGTTTGGGTCCGGGTCGGGGTCCAGGTGCGGGTCGGGGTCCGTGGCTGGAGCCCCCCAGGTGATTGTCCTGCGCCGTCATCCCCGGGCCAGGTGGGCAGAGGCTCTGCCTGCTCTCAGCTGTTCTCTCTCAGCCTGGTTCCATCGCAGCCGTCTTCCTCTGATTACTGCCGCCTCTCTGGCCTCCTCCGGAACCTGCCCAGGTGCCCCTCGCTAGTTCCCAGCTCCCCTGTCTACCCTGGGCCTGTGCTGTCCCTCCCTGCGGGGTTCTCAGTTGCCCCTCCCGTGGGTCAGGTCAGGAGAGAGGACAGGCATGGGACTCCGTCTCTCCCTCTGGGGCCCTCAGGTATGTGAAGAATGTCTGATGTGTCCAGACCCCTGCCAGGGAGCCCGCCACAGCCAGCGCCCCTCCAGCTGGGAGCTCAGACCCCTGCCAGGGAGCCCGCCACAGCCAGCGCCCCTCCAGCTGGGAGCTCAGACCCCTGCCAGGGAACCCACCACAGCGAGGGCCCCTCTAGCTGGGAGTGCATTCCTCAGTCCTGGTGAAGGGAAGATATGGGATGACCTTGTTGGCTGTGGCTGTGACCTGGGGCTCAGGCCAGCCAGAGCGGGGATGGTGGCTCCCCGATTCTAGAGCTCTGCCTGGGGGACACAGACTGCCCTGGGGCTGGTCCATAGCACAGTTGTCCTCCTGGGGCAGGGACTGGTTCTGGGCAGTGGTGGCAGGAGAGTCCTTGTGGTCTCCTGTGAGGCTCTCCCCACCTCTCTCCTTCCTTCCTGTGCCCTCCATGGCTCCTACCCCTTCCTGATGGCTGTGGCCTTCAGCAAACATCTGCCTCTCTCTGAGCCTCAGTGTCTCCATCTGTCATGGCAGGTGGACTGGCTAGGGGGGCCCTGCTCCCAGCAGCAGCTCCAGGAACCCCGTTGTGGGCACAGACCTGGCTCTGCCTCCCCTGTCCTGAACTGCTTGCGCCCAGGGCTCTGGTCACCCCTCTCCGCTCCATGACCATTCACACGCCTTATGGTCTACAGGGCCGGCCACTCCATGGCAGCAGCCATCATCTGCAGGAGAGGCCTCAGGGACCCCGGGCCTCCGTCCTCCCTGTGCCCCTAGACCTAGTGGACCCCAGGCCTCTCCCCCTCTGGCCTTGGAGGTGCTCACGACTTGTTCCATTCGGGCCCCATCTAGGTTCATCCCTACTCAGTCCTGCAAGCCATGGCAGCCTTGCATGTCCCATGTCCCTGCCCATGGGGCCGCCTGCCCCCCTGCCCCTGTACCCTCTAGAAGGTTCCCCCTCCCTCTGTGCCCTCTAGAAGTTCCCCTTCTCCTCCCCTCCCCCACCACCCCTGTGCCCTCTAGAAGGTCCCCCCTCCCTTCCCCTCACCCTAGGGCCTCATTCCCGCCTCCTGCTCACAAACACTCAGCACTTTGAGCAAGGACTTGTCCGGGGTTCACCGGTCACATTTCAACTTGTAGCAGCGTAGAGTCCCATGTCCCTGCCCAAGGAGCCCCTGGGCCCTGCCACCCCTGCACCTGCTAGACGGTCCCCTTCCCCTCCCTGTTAGAGCCCTGTCCCATCCCTTCCACAAATGCTGAGGATTTAAGTCTAACGACTCCTCTGGGCCCTCTCTTGGGGCCCTGCCCTCCACCTCCTGGAGACCCCAGGCCCTCCCCCCAGTGCTTCTGGATCCTTCCAGGTGAGTCAGCCGTGGGGCAGGTGGGAGGGAAGGTCTTCCAGGCAGCCCCTCCACCCAGGGACCGATGGCCTGTCCTGGTCTCACATTTCTTGCTGGGTTGGGGGGCATGGCCACACCCCCTCTGCTGGCCTAGAGACTTAGGGTCCCCTATAATGAACCTGAAGGGACAGAGCTGGAAGTCAACTGTGTGTGCAAGCCTGGGCTTGTGGGCCAGGATGGAGAGCAGGCACGCCTGGCCCCGCTTGAAGGCGAGGTGCTCTCCGGAGTAGGCAGACGTGACCCTGTTCCTGGGGTCTGGTCACCACGGGAAGATGAGAGAAGGGGGTCCTGTGTGGACTGTGGGCCTCAGACAGGGGCACTGTGGCCGCCCAGGTAGGGTGTGAGGAAGGAAGGAGGGAGGGAGGGAGGGAGGGGAGTGGACCCTGGATCCCCTGGCTCTCTGTCCCTTAGAGGACACTGCCCCTTGGAGAGCACCACAGTGGGACTTGGCCCAGGCAGGTCAGAGTTGCTTGACCCCAGGGCCTCCTGACCCCCTGACCCCAGGGAGGGACACTGAGGCTCAGAGTCCTGATATCTTGCTCAGGGTCACAACCTGGGGCAGCGCTGGGTCCCAAACCCCTCCCACCCCTGGACTCACTAACTGTCTGGGTCTCCTGTGGCCTCGGGAGGCCCAGAAGGATGGAGTGGGCCCAGGATATCTGCCCAGGCAGGCTCCACCCCGACCCAAGCACATGCCTGCCTGCTGGGGACACAGAGGCCTCAAGTCCAGCTAGCAGCAGGCCTGGGTGACCACGGAACAGGGAACCCACTGTCCCCTTGCCCCCTGGCTGCTGGCAGAAGGGCTGCGTCAGACCCGGCTTCATGTGGAGCTTGGGAGGTTGGGGAGGTTGGGTCTCCTGTCCTGAGGCTCTGGTGAGTGAGAGGGACTGTCCCTGGCCCTGGCCCCTGGTCACAGTCGCCATTGGATGCTGCCGCCGCCAGGCTCTTCCCTCCCTCCCTCCCACTCCCTCCTCTGCATCCAGGGTCCTGCCTCAATTGGGTCTCGCCTCTCTCCTGACTCCTGTCTTTCCCCCGACCTCCCTGTGGTGGCCACAGTGGCTCCTGCAATCAGGCCTCAGTGGTGCTGGGGGCTGCCTGTGGCTCCCTCCCTCTGGATCAATTCCCGGCTTCCTGTCTGCCCTTTGCCCCCTGTGCTCCTCAGGGATTCCTGTCATGGGTGCCACCTGCTCCAGGAAGTCCTCAACCTTGTGGTTCCCTCTGTCCAAAATCTCCAGCACCCTTAGTGCAGACTCCTCCCCTCCTTTGTTCCTTCTGTTTGCCCATTCTGTCTCCTGGGTCCCTGCTGAGTCCCTGTTGTCCGGTTGTCACTCTTTGGTGTCCAGGCCTCTGTCCCTGCAGCTCTGGTTCCCCTGTCTGTGAGCGTCCACTCATCCCTGCAAAGGCAGCATCTTCAGGGCAGGGGTTCCGGCTCTGCCAGCCGTCTCTGCCCTCTGCCTGGGGCTGCCTCCATATCAACAACTCCTTCTCATGTGTGTGGTGGGGTGACCCCGGCTGGCCTGCTCTGCTCAGGGGGAGGGGAAGTTTGGGGACCAGCACACAGGCTTTGCATCAGCCATGTCCATCAGGCCCCTGCGGCCAATGCCCTCCAGGTGGTGGCTGTGTTTAGGGCCCGGCGCTGAGTCATTGGCCGCCTGGGTCCCGAGACACTTTCTTCCTTTTTATTATCAATAAGTGTATTTGTATAGACTTATGGGGCACACGTGATGTTCTGTTCTGTGTATGAAATGTGTAATGATTGTCCGGGCACTGTAGCTCACGCCTGTAATCCCAGCACTTTTGGAGGCCGAGATGGGTGGATCACCTGAGGTCAGGAGTTTGAGACCAGCCTGGTCAACATGGTCTACTAAAAATCTCTACTAAAAATACAAAAATTTAGCCAGACGTGGTGGCAGCTGCCTGTAATCCCAGCTAATCGGGAGCCTGAGGCAGAAGGATCGCTTGAGCCTGGGAGGTGGAGGTTGCAGTAAGCCGAGATCGTGCCAGTGCACTTCAGCCCGGACAACAAGAGCAAAACTCCGTCTCAAAAAAAAAAAAAAAAAAAAAGGTGTAATGATCAAATCAGAATGTTCAGGGCACGCTGACCTGGAGCACTCGTCACCCCTACGTGGTGGGAACACTGCAATCTTTTCTTCTGGCTATCTTGGAGAATGCGGTAAATACAGCTGTTCCATGGCAGCCGGTGACTGCAGTTAATGTGAGGCTGTTCCCTGTACCCGTGTGTACCATTGAGCATCCTCTCCATCCGCTCCCCCCAACCCACATGCCCCCCCAGCCTCACGTCAGTATCACTCTCTCCCTCCCTGAGAGCCACGTTAGCCCCCCGCGAGTGTGAGGACCTGCACATTGTCTTTCTGTGCCTGGCTGATTTCACTTCACGTCGTGACCTCCAGCTCCATCCATGTGGCCGCATGAGGGGATTCCCTTCTCTTGATGGCTGAGTGGTACTGCATCGTGTGCACCACGTTCCTTATCCATTCTGCCGTTGATGCCTATTTAGGTGGATTTCAGCAGCTGAGCAGCGCTGCAGTGAACGTGGGGTGCAGGCGTCCCTGTGTGCTGACTTGTTTCCTTTGATAACTGCTTGGTGCTGGGACTGCCGGATCCTCTGGGAGTCCTATGTATGTAGTTTTGTTTCCTCTGGACACTCTGAGCTCTCCAGGGAGCAGCCCTTCCTGTGGCTCCAGCCCCAAGGGGGCCTCTCCTGCAGGGGTGGGCTGGGCAGAGCCCTGGGGGAGGTACCAGGGTGCAGCTGGAGGCCCCAGATCCTGCTTCAACTTGGGCTGGCCCTGGAGGAAGTGTAACTGCTGCAGCCCTGGGGGCTCAGGACCAGCAGCTGAGAGGCTGCCCACGGCAAGGGGAGTGTGTATGTATATGGCGGTGGTGGGGCTGGCTTTCTCTCCAGAGTGGCCTGAAATCCCATCTGACACAGGCCTGCTCCTGAATCGCCTGGCTGCTTATGAGCTGTGCGCTCAGGGAGAATACCTGCCCATCTCACCAGGTGCCCAGATGCCCCCAGTGAGTCCACCCCACAGCTTTCCACCTGGTCACCCCAAGCCCCAGGTGAGACTGAACAACCTGCCTCACTAGGGAGGCTTCCAGGCTGGAGTGGAGCAGCCCCGGGTGGAGCTCAGGCCTGCAGGTGAGTGTGCAGACCCAGGTGTGTGTGGGACAGAGCCAGCCCCTCTTGGTGACAGGGATGTAGGTACAGGTGACAATGGGAGGCTTAGCCCAGCCTCAGGTGCCTGAATAACTTCAAAATCCTTGTCGTCCCTGAGGCTTTGGACTGATGTGTAACTTGCAACCTAAGAACATTCTTCAGATGCCTGCTGGACAGCCCGAGAGTAGGAAACTCTGGGTCACCACCTGGCAGGACCCCGCCTCCCCAGGTAGGGCTGAGTGGCCGTGGCTGCACACGACGTTCAAGGTTGTTGAGTGCACTGTGCTGTCAGGAGAGTCTTAGTTTTGAAGAAATGGGGCAAATGAAGGGGTGTTTATGTGATAACAAGCGTGCTCTGGGAATAACCAAAAGAGAATAAGCTCGTCCTCAAGGCTGGGCCTGAAGGAAGAGAGGACAGGCTGGGGGATCTGGGAGCTCAGTCAGGCAGAGTTCTCAAGGCAAGTGACTCGTATCTGCCTGGGTCTTCAGTTCCTGCAGAGAAGTTTGACAAGAGCGAAAAAATAGTGTTAACATCACACAAGCTGCTCAGTGTGGATGCGTTTGAGACGTTACAGGCTCATGAATCCCTCAGAGCAAAAGGTTTCCTTTGACAGAAAACAAAAAGCTAGTGGTTTGTTTTGTTTTGTTTCTGTTTTGGGACAGAGTCTCGCTCTGTTGCCCAGGCTGGAGTGCAGTGGTGTGATCTCTGCTTACTGCAATATCCGCCTCCTGAGTTCAAATGATTCTCCTGCCTCAGCCTCCCGAGTAGCTGGGATTACAAGCACCTGTCACCACACTCAGCTAATTTTTGTATTTTTAGTAGAGATGGGGTTTTGCCATGTTGGCCGGGCTGCTCTTGAACTCCTGGCCTCAAGTAATCCACATGCCTCAGCCTCCCAGAGGCTTGGGATTATATGTGTGAGCCACCAAACCCACTGGGAGAAAATAGGAAGCGAGTTTTCTCTTTTATATCCATTACTATGACAGATCTTGGAGCTGGTCTCTTAGAACAGAGGGAACATATTTGTCCTTTGTTACATTCTTGAGTCCTTTTAAGTCTGACTTTGAAAACGCCAAGTTTGTAGCTGTATGTTTATTTATAGTTAGAGTAAACAGAGCTATTTCTTGGTCACGGACTCTGTGTGTGCGCAGTTCTCTCGTCGTCACTGCTCTGATCTTGTCTGTCCCACATTCAAGGCAAAAAGAGAGACAGAAACAGTTCTTCGAGGCCAGTCTCTTTCTGGGAACTCCTGGGTGGCCACTGGACTACATCAAGGATTTATTCTCTCATTGTAGGAAACAAAGGCTGCTTTTAAGTAACTGGATGTGCTTTGTGTTCTCCAGGCTTTAGTGCTTTGGGGAACTGCCCCACGGCCGATAAGGAAGGAATTTGGCCAGTATAACTAACAGTAATAGTTAACAGTTGTAGTTCTGGGTTTAACGTGCCTATCACCTGGTGACGAGACCAGCTCTGTGGGAGAATCTATCTGTCAGTTCTTCCAGTGTCCCCTCCCAGGGGCGTCACCGAGGAAGCACTGAGGCTGACGCTGTGTCTCCAGGCCTGTGCTCATCCCTGCCAACGTTGGGGGCTCTGACTGTGACTCATGACTTGGGTGCCCGTCATCAACAGGTGGTCTCTGCTTTTCCCTCAAGTTTACCCTGAGGACCTGCAGTTGAAGCTACAGATCGGAAGCAGAATCTTTCAGCACGAAATGAGTGAGGAGCCTTGAAGGACCGCGTCCTCAGCCCCTGAGATATGGGGAGTGGGCTCGGGACACGGGCTGCCCAGGGTCCTCTGTCCCCATCACCACAAAGGGACGCCGTGGACCGAGCCACGCCTTCCTGGATTCTCAGCCCAGACATAGTTCTGAACAACAGAACTAAGGACAGCCTCATCAGACTAAGCCGCTAAGCAGACCAAACGCACTGACCTCACACTGACTTCAATGTTCTGTTTGGGCTTGTGGGGCCAGGAGGATCGTCTGTGGGTGTTTTGTTCGTTTTGGTTCTTTTGTTTTTTGTTCTGGCGACAGGGTCGCACTCTGTCCCCAGGCCTGGTGTGCGGTGGTGCCATCTTGGCTCCTTGTATCTTCTGCCTCCTGGGCTCAAGTGATCCTCCCGCTGTAGCTCCACCACGCCTGGCTAATGTTTCCTTTTTTTTTTTTTGGTAGAGCTGGGGTTTCACCATGTTGCCCAGGCTGCTCTCGAACTCCTGGACTCGAGGAATCTTCCCGCCTCTGCCTCCCAAAGTGCTGGGATTACAGGCGTGAGCCACCCTGCCCGGCCTCAATGTTCTATTTGTTATGAGCCTGCAGTCAGCCTCGTCTTAATCTTAAATCCATGGCTGAAAGGTTCTACTTGTAGAAACTGGTTAAAATAAAATATTTCCAAAATGGTTTTGTGTTCCAACAGGCTCCTCAGAATTCCAAAACACCTCACCAAATTCTCAGATTGTTATGTAGATCAACAGCCAATTCACAGCCTAAAAGTTAAGGATGATTCCGTGGCAAATCTTTTTAAATTGGCCTTGGCAAAATTACCCCAAGCCATGAACATTGGTAATATCACGGTACCTTCATGAAATCTGCTTAACCCCTAACTAAGCTCGTGGAGAGTAAACCAGCTCTCCTCCTTACTCTGAGAGTGGCCTAAATCCACCCTGCAAACCATGAGCGCAAAAGAAACCTTCGGTCAGGTCTGACAAGCGCACGATAGAGGGACAAAGATTTTGTGTCCTGTGTGGAGATGCGGCCCGAGTTTCTCCTGGGAGCCTGGCCTGACTCTCCTCCGCGCTCTGGAGCCCCAGCCTGGAGGGTGGGGGCATCCCAGACAGTAGGAGCCCCTGTGGTTTGGGTGCAAGCACCACAGGTGGAGATGGATCCTGGGTGGGCAACTGGACCCTCCTCTGTTGCTCATCACTGCTATGGGCTGGAGCACAGGTGCCCAGATCACCGCTCTGGGCGTGGCACCACTCCCGGGCTCAGCTCTGAGGTCACGGAGTCCTCCCAACCACCTTGTCTCCTGAAAGGGAATGGATGCAGACTACTGGGAACAAATGCATCTGGGGAGATTTTTATCTCTTTTTTTTTTTTTTTTTTTGAGATGGAGTTTTTCTCTTGTTGCCCAGGCTGGAGTGTAATGGCATAATCTTGTCTCACCACACTTCCTGAAACCTCCGCCTTCTTGGGTTCAAGCGATTGTCCTGTCTTAGGTTCAAGCGATTCAAGTAGCTGGGATTACAGGCATGTGCCACCATGCCCAGCTAATTTTTTTTTTTTTTTTTTTTTTTTTGAGACACAGTCTTGCTCTGCCACCCAGGCTGGAGTGCAGTGGTGTGATCTCAGCTCACTGCAGTCTCCCTCCACCTCCCGGGTTCAAGCAATTCTCATGCCTCAGGCTTCCGAGTAGCTGGGATTATAGGCATGCACCACCACGCTAGGCTAATTTTTTTGTTTGTTTGTATTTTTAGTAGAGATGGGGTTTCACCATGTTGCCCAGACTGGTCTTATACTCCTGAGCTCAGGCAATCCACCTGCCTCGGCCTCCCAAAGGGTTTGGATTACAGGTGTGAGCCACCGGGCCTGGCCTGAGATTTCCCATTCTTGAGGGATGGAAGTTTCTAGATTGGCAGGGGCAAGCCGCTGCCCAGCTTAGTGAAGGAAAAAGATGAACTCTTCTCTCTAAAGGTTTGTCCTGTGGGTTTTGTTTTTTCTGTCCATAAGATTATCTTCCAAAAAACCAGGATTTTTTTCCCTTCCCCTTCAATCCTTACCCCACAATTTTTGCAAGGAGCTCTAATACTGTGGGAAATAATGGGACCAGTGGTGGCATCTTCTATCTACCCTCTTCTGTTGTTCTATTTACCTGTCGATAACATTTGCTGTTCTAACAATTCTTAGATATATTCTAAGGCATAAAGAACCGCAAATTATAAAGGTCATTTCAGAGTTGATTTAATATTTTTGACACAAATATGAAACTCATGGATATAAGATAGATAAAAATACTATGTCTTGAAGTTGTCAGCAAATAAGGTAACAGAACTATGAAAGAAGTAAAAATGTTAGATTTGGGCCAGGCGAGGATCACACCTATAGTTCCAGCACTTTGGGAGTCTGAGGTGGGAAGATTCCTCCAGCCCAGCCTGGGTAACACAGCAAGAACCCCCATTTCTTTTCTTTTTCTGGACACAGGGTCTCCTCCCGTGGCCCAAGCTGAAGTGCAGTGGTCACAACTCACTGCAGCCTCGACCCTCAACTTCCCAGGCTCAAGGGATTCCCCCACATCCCTCCTGCCCCACCTCGGCCTCCCAAGCAGCTGGGACCACAGGCATGCATCACCACACTGGGCTAAGTTTATTTTTTGTAGAGACGGGGTCTCCCTATGTTGCTCAGGCTGGTCTCAGACTCCTGGGCGCAATCTATCCTCCTGCCTCAGGCTCCCAATGTGCTGAAGTTACAGGCCTGAGCCACCGCACCTGGCCTGCCTCTACATATTAAAAAGAAAAGTTTATAATGCCATTCCTAATGAAAACCTGACGCCGACACACCAAAACCAGTCTGTACTTTCCACTTCTGTCCACTGCATGGCCTAGAAGCCTCAAGCCCTCGCGTATGCCAAGCACAGCCGCCTGCAGTGACTGGTTTCTGAAGACGGTTCCTGCTGCACCGTCTCGGGGAAAGTCACCAAGGAGCTGGGGCTGCTGCGTTGCCCAGAAGCCAAGGCGGTGCCTGCAGACTCAGGATGGCAGGTTACAGGGAGCCAGAATTCACTCTGAAGGCTCTGCTGGTCACATTCAGGGACAGTGTCAAAACAGATGACTGTGGCTCAGTGAAACACATGGAAAAAAAGCAAAAATTCCTGTCTCTAGAGACACAAACGAGAGGCTGAGTCTAGAAAGGGACAACAGCCAGAGCTGGAGACCAGAATCCCTGGCCACACCCTCCCAGCTGCTACTGAGGAGTGGTCAGGGCTTGGGCAAGGATGACACCTCCCCAGTCTGTGGCCCTGCCTCAGTGGCACCAAATTACACCAACCGGGAAAGCAGACCAAGTTCCCCAAGCACAGCACTTAGGAGGCCCCTCACCCAGGCCCACCACCTCTATTGGAGCCTGCTTGAGCCTCCCTGGTTTCCACTCTAAAGCCCTCCCACCTGGCCCGCCTGCCGGCCTCTGCCACGCCCAAGGGAGGGGTCCAGGCCGCTGCTCCACAGGCCCTGAATTAAAAGCCCCGTGGTCCTCATTTGGGTGGTCTTCACAATTTCCATATGGAAAGACAGAAAAAAATAGGACCTGCACAAAAGCTGTCTTCAGTCAGCAGGGAAATGCAAACCAAGCCCAGAGGGACAACGCCCAGGCCCCTGGCCATGGTTAGAAGGGACGTCACCCAGGCCCCCATCTGCGGTCAGAAGGGACATCACCCAGGGCCCCGTCCATGGTCAGAAGGGACATCACCCAGGGCCCCGGACATAGTTAGAAGGGACGTCACCCAGGGCCCCAGCTATGGTTAGAAGGAACATCACCCAGGGCATCAGCCATGGTTGGAGGGAAAACAGACGCCATCAACCAGGACTCTCGCTGCTGGGAGTGTCCAGGGACACCACATAGGTAAGACTGAATTTAAGTAAAACCACGACGGAAACGGGACTGTGGTAACCCCTCCACCCTGTGTGCTCCATCTCATCGTCCAGAGGTACACACTAAATAAATATAATTTCTATCTATCAATTACATCGCAATAAAGCTGGGGCACCATTTTTTAAAAACTACCTCTTGCATATAGCGATTGATAAGAACTGGCACAGCTGAGAAGCCACTGATTTAAAACTCGCGCCAACGCGGCTGCGGGCCTTGTCCTCCGCCCAGGGACCCTGGAGGCCAGGGCACTGGACGTCCCGCAGGCTGCACCTGGCGCCCCGCTGAGGGCTCCTGGACCCCCGCGACCTCGCTCCCAGCCGCGACCTCCAAGGCACGGCGCCACCCCCAAGGCTCCGCCGAGGCCGATGCCCTCGCCACGCCCTGGTACCCCGAGGAGTCGCCGGTTCCCGCGCGCAGAGCTCCCCAAGCCTGGGCGGGCGCCTGGACAGCGCGACCGGCACGGACCCGCACCGGGGCTTGGCAGAGACTCGCCGGACTCCGCGGGGGCACCTCCCTCCTGGCGGGCGGGGCAGGAAACGCGCCGCGAGGCTGCGGGGGGCGAGGGGAGGGAAGGGACGAAGGAACCTCAGTCTCCCCACCCCCGCCTCGCCCCCCGGGCCCAGCTCCGCCCCCGATGTGTCCCTGGGGCCTGGGTCCCAGGGTCTCTCCCGGAGTCTCCACGTCCCGATCTTGTCACCGGCCCGGGACCACCTCGCGGGCCAGGCGGGGTGAAGGGCGCTGTTAGGAAGGAGGGTCCCAGGGCATGGGGGGCCGGGGAACAGGAGACGCTCGCCGGGTCGGGAGAAGAGGACGGACTGGGCAGAGCGGAGGCCGCAGTTCCCACGCGGCTCCGGTCGGACCCCAGGGCAGATGGGGATGAAGAAGGGAATCGGGTCGCGGCCGTGGGCCCTCGTCCTCTCCAGCCGGGCCATCTCCAGGGCTTCAGGTTGGGGAAGGGGCTCCTGTGGCCTCCTGACCTCAGGCTTCGCAAGTGTCTGCCCTGGGGTAGGCACTGAATTGGTGTGGACTGATTAATTGTCGCGAAGAAGGAAGGCGCTCTAGGAACTGCAGGCTCTTCCACTCCGGCCTGGGTTTCAACTCAGTCCCCTCCCGCCACCTTTTCCATGTGTTTTCAACGCCCTGTCTTCACTCGGGGGGTGACCTGATCTGTCCAGAGGGCTTGCAGTCTTCAGGGACACAGTTTCCAGTTTCTGGGCGCCCATCTGGACTCTCCCCTGAAGCCCGCCTCCTCTTCCCCTGGGAGCAGGGGTCCTGCAGGTTCTCCCACCGCTCACCTTGCACTGGCTTCCTCTGCCTGTCCAGGGAAAGGCCCACCCGGCTCATCCCAAAGGCCCAGGGCCCCGTGGTGAAAAACCCCAAGGGGGACAAAAAAAAAGACCTCTACAACTTGGTTTAGAATAGACAAAGCTTCCCTTAAGCAAGTCACCACAAATCCAGGCAGGGCTTCTGTCTTTTTCCCTCCAGCCCATAGCTCATTTAAGAACAAACTTAGAGTTAGAAACTGGATACTGTAGTTCATATGGAACCAAAAAAGAGCCTGCATTGCCAAGACAATCCTAAGCAAAAAGAACAAAGCTGGAGGCATCACACTACCTGACTTCAAACTATACTACAAGGCTACAATAACCAAAACAGCATGGTACTGGTACCAAAACAGAGATATAGACCAATGGAACAGAACAGAGCCCTCAGAAATAATACCACACATCTACAACCATCTGATTTTTGACAACCTGACAAAAACAAGAAATGGGGAAAAGATTCCCTATTTAATAAATGGTGCTGGGAAAACTGGCTAGCCATAAGTAGAAAGCTGAAACCGGATCCCTTCCTTACACCTTATACAAAAACTTTAAAGTAGTTTTTTCCAATTCTGTGAAGAAAGTCATTGGTAGCTTAATGGGGATGGCATTGAATCTATAAATTACCTTGGGCAGTATGGCCATTTTCATGATATTGATTCTTCCTATCCATGAGCATGGTGGTGTCACCTTACACCTCAAGTCACAACCTTCTTCAATGCCAGAAGGGGTGGGTGAGGGGGAAAAAACTGATTTTTTCACCCCTCCCTGTAGTCCTGCCTTCCCAAGTGGCCCTGGAGGCTCCAGGTCTGCTGCTGTCGGAGGGGGGAGGGGGTGGGGTGTGGAGACACATCCACGCCTCAATAGTGAATCTGTGTCCCAAAGCTGTCCCCTGCCCTGCTGTTCTCTGACAGGGTGTTGGGCTGTCAGGGAAAAGGCCGGGGATTCCCATGGGACCGGCAGTGTCCTGGGCTCCCTTGCTGGTCTGGGTCTTGGCCTCTCTGCATGTCAGATCTCGACTGGGGAAAACGCACCAACTCCCTGCCTGAGCCATTCCTCCACAGCCCGCCCCACTCCCACACCCATCCCTGGACCCAGCTGTGCCCACAGGACCCAGGCCCACCTCCCCTAGCCCCCGACACCCCTCCCGTCTCCCTGCAGCCACAGATCCTGCTCTTTCTCTCTCCATGTGCTTTGTACGCAGTCCCCCCAGGTCACCTATACTCCCCTCTGGAGTTGGGACTGGCTTAACAAATTGACTCTGGAAGTTATGCTCAGAGGCCAGGCCCAGAACCGACTCCTCCAACCCTTCCAGTAGCTTTGTAAGCCCTGGTTACATCTGATAAATCGGCCCTGCTTAAATTCCCTGCAGGGGTTATGCCATCTGCACCCCGACTGCCACAGCATTGGCTTCCAGAAACAAGCGGCCTCAGCACCAGGCAGCAGGCTGGCGCCAGGCCAGCACCTGCGTCTAAAGACCCCCAGGTTGGGCCGGGCACGGTGGCTCATGCCTTAATCCCAGCACTTTGGGAGGCCAAGGCAGGCGGATCACGAGGTCAGGAGATCAAGACCATCCTGGCTAACATGGTGAAACCTCATCTCTACTAAAAATACAAAAAAAAAACAAAAAAAAATTAGCCGGGCATGGTGGCGGGAACCTGTTGTCCCAGCTACTCAGGAGGCTGAGGCAGGAGAATGGCGTGAACCCGGGAGGCGGAGCTTGCAGTGAGCCAAGATCGCGCCACTGCCCTCCAGCCTGGGTGACAGAGCGAGACTCTGCCTCAAAAAAAAAAAAAGACCCCCAGGATGAACAAGGTCAATTCACCGCTCATCACAGGGAGGGAGAGCACCCCACACAGGGAGCCCCGGGGTGTCTCAGTTAAAAGGTGTTAGAAAGAGCTTAGATTTGGTCAAAACGACAATGAGATATCATCTCACCCCAGTTAAAATGGCTTCTATTCAAAAGACGGGCAATAACGAATGCTGGCAAGGACGTGGAGAAAAGGGAACGCTCGGACGCTGTGGGTGGGAATGTAAATTAGTACAGCCACTATGAAGAACAGTTTGGAGGTTCCCCAAAAAACTAAAAATACAGCTACCATATGATCCAGCAGTCCCACGGCTGGGTATATACCCAAAAGAAAGGAGTCAGTGTATCCAAGAGATGTCGGCACGCCCCCGTGTACTGTAGCACTGCTCACTACAGCCAAGATTTGGAAGCAACCGAAGCGTCCATCAGCAGATGAATGGATAAAGAGCACATGGTGCATGTACACAATGGAGCGCTATTCAGCCACGGAAAAGAATGAGATCCTGTCATTTGCAACAACATGAGGGAACTGCAGGCAACTTGGGAGGCCCGCATACAAACGATAAATGCTTGAGGTGATGGGTACCCTACTTACCCGATGTTATTATTATACATTGTATGCCCGTATCAAAATATCCCATATGCCCCATAAATATATACACCTACTATGTGCCCACAGAAATTTAAAAAATAAAAGAAAGGGCTTCGCTTTGGGCTTGCATGAGGTGAAAGAAGCTCAAGGAAGCAGGGATTGCACTGGATTGGATGCTCAGGAAGCGGAAGGTTACATGATTGACTATCATGAGATATCTTTTTTTTTTTTTTTTTTTTGAGACAGAGTTTCACTCTTGTCGCCCAGGCTGGAGTGCAATGGTGCGATCTCAGCTCACTGCAACCTCTGCCTCCTGGGTTCAAGAGATTCTCCTGCCTCAGCCTGCTGAGTAGCTGGGATTACAGGTGCGGGCTACCACATCTGGCTAATTTTTGTATTTTTAGTAGAAACGGTGGGGTTTCACCACATTGGCCAGACTAGTCTCAAACTCCTGACCTCAGATGATCGGCCCGTCTCGGCCTCCCAAAGTGCTGGGATTACAAGTGTAAGCCACCACACCTGGCCTATCATAATAAATTTTATCCGCAAGGAAGGCAGACTAGAGAGAAGCTGCAGCTGTAATTGGTAAAGAAGCAGTCATCACTCCTGTTGGCCAAGGTTCGATGACTTGACGTGGTTTGGACAGTGTTGGTATTTCCATGTGTGTTAGACATGACTGCAGAGTGCCCTTGTTTTGTCTTCATCCATCACAGTCACAGAGTGGCCTTGTCTGATGTTGGTGTTCTGTGAAATTATTTATGTTCAGCAGGAGAACACCATGGCCTAAATGTAGATGCCCGGACAGCTCCCAGATGTCAGCAGCAGCAAGAAGCTATCTCTGCAGGCTGGGAGGCTGGCGAGCCCTGCACTGCCACAGGAAAACTTGTGACCAAACTGTTGTCTTCAGCAACTTTGAAGGTAGACCATGTAGCAAATGTGTTTGTCAAAATGCACTGATAGACAATGTGTCCCCCTACCCCCTCTGCACTGTCTCCTCTCCTACAACCCAAACTGATGACCGCATAGGGAGGTCTTCATGACCACTTGATTTATGGGGGAAAATCTCATCCTGGCTTAGAGATGGTCCAGAAGTTTGTGGCTACAGCACTCCAGTCCCACTCAGGGGTAGCCCTAAAGAAGTGCAGTAGCCAGGTGCAATGGCACATGCCTATAATCCCAGCACTTTATGAGGCTTAGGCAGGCAGATCACTTGAGATCAGGAGTCTGAGACCAGCCTGGCCAACATGGTGAAATGCCGTCTCTACTAAAAATACAAAAATTAGCTGGGCATGATAGCGGGTGCCTATAATCCCAGCTACTTGGGAGGCTGAGGCAGGAGAATCACTGGAACCTGGGAGGCAGAGGTTGAGGTGAGACTGCACCACTGCACTCCAGCCTGGGCAACAGAGTGAGACTCTGTCTTAAAAAAAAAAAAAAAAGAACAGTGGCAAAGGAGAGTCCTCCCAGTTGTCATATCATTACTTCACGTGCCGCATTTGGTTGTTGTCCTTTGCCTGGACTGGAAGATGGCCAGAAGTACGGCCCTACACTGGTTTATGGACTAGTGTAGAGGCTAATGGTTTGGCTGAATCATCAGAGACTTAGAAAAAATCAGATTGGGAGATTGGTATTGAGGTGATCTGGGAAAGGATGGGCCTCTCTGGATAGGCAGACTTTGAGGGTACCTGGTCACATGTGAAAGTTCATCAGAAAGCGTCTTCTAGAGGGGGCTGTCAATAATCAGGTGGGCAAGACAGTCCTTTCTGTGCATTGCAGTCAGCCTCTTTCCCCAGCCATCAGAATGGTTGCTCAATGGGCCCATGTACAGAGCAGCCAATGAGGCAGGGAGGAGACTGTGTGTGGCCTCAACATGGACTTTGCCTCACAAGTCCGACCTGGTTATCTTCACTGTTGAATATTTAACCTGCCAATAACGGAGACCCTGATATGGCATCATTTCCTGGGAGAATAGCTAGCCACTTGGTGGAAACTTGATTACATTAGATCCCTTCCATCATGGAAGGAAAAGCAATTTGTCCTCAGTGGAATTTATTCTGGATATAGATTTGCCATCCCTACCTGTAATGCTTTTGCCAGCACCACCATCCACAGAATTATAGAATGCCCTGCAGACCTTCATCGTATCCCATAGAACATTTCTTTGATCAAGGAATTGATTTCATTGCAAAACAGGTGAAGCAATAGGCTCATGGCCATGGAATTCAATGATCCTACTTTTTGTTCAATCACCCAAGAGCAGCTGGCCTGATGGAATGGTTGAATGGGCTACCAAAGACTTACCTTAGCACCAGTTCGGAGACACCACCCTGAACGGATGGGCCCCCATCTTACAGCTTTTGATATAATCTTTATTCAGTGATTAATATATGGTGGTGTTTTTCCCACAGCCAGAATATAGGAGTTTGGGAGTTAAGGGGTGATAGAGGGAATTGGTTTGTTTTACTATTATACTAAGTGACTCAGTATGGTGTTTGAGGCCCCTACTGGTACTCCCACTCCAACAGTAAAAGGTTATCAAAAACAACATCAACCAAAAAATGGCAGAACCCTACTGAAGGTTCAGCTCTTTCATGAATGAACATTTGGGTCATACTACTAGATGAAGAACCCCAACCAACCAGGGCCTGGCTGAGGGCAAAGAAAACATGGAATGAAAGAAGAAAAATCTAAAAATCAAATACTAGCAAACAATTCAACAGCCCATTCAAAGGATCGTACATCATAACCCAATGGGATTATTCCTGGAATGCAAGAATGGTTCGACATAAGAAAATCAACCAATATAATGCCCCACATTACCTGAAGGAAGGGAAAAGAATACATGATCATCTCAATTGACATGGAAAAATACATTCTAAAAAAAATCATACCCTTTCATGATAAAAAACATTTAACAAGATAGGACTAGAATGCAACTACCTCAACATAATGAAGTCCATGTACAAAAAGTCCACAGTTAACAATCATACTCAATGGTGAAAGACAGTTTTTCTTCTAAGCTCAGGATCAGGACAAAGATCCTCACTCATTCTTGCCACTTCTGTTCAACATATATTGAAAATAGTAACCAGAGCAATTAGGCAAGAAAAAGAAATAAAAAGTGTCCACACCAGAAAGGAAGGAGTAAAATTATCTCTGTTCACAGATGACATGATCTTATATGTAGAAAACCCTAAAGATGCTACCAAAAAATCCTGTTAGAGCTACTAAACAAATCCAGAAGAGTTGCAGAATACAAAAATCAACACACAAAAATCAGATTTTATTTTTTTTTTTTGAGACGGAGTCTCGCTCTGTCACCCAGGCTGGAGTGCAGTGGGGCAATCTCAGCTCACTGCAACCTCTGCCTCCTGGGTTCAAGCAATTCTCCTGCCTCAGCCTCTGGAGTAGCTGAGATTACAGGCGCCTACCACCACACTAGCTAATTTTTGTATTTTTAGTAGAGACAGTGTTTCACTATGTTGGCCAGGCTGGTCTCGAACTCCTGACCTCAGGTGATCCACCCGCCTCAGCCTCCCAAAGTGCTGGGATTACAGGCGTGAGCCACCGTGCCTGGCTAATCAGTTGCATTTCTATATACTAACAATGAACAATCTGAAAAGGAAATTAAGACAACAATTCCATTTACAATAGCATTGAAAAGAATAAAATGCCTAAGAATAAACTTAACCAAGAGGCAAAAGACTTGTACACTGGAAATTATAAAACATTGCTGAAAGAAACTGAGGAAGACACAAATAAATGGAAAGACATTTCATGTTCATGGATTGAAATGCTTAATATTGTTAAGATGTCAATACCACCCAAAGCAATGTACAGATTCAAGGCAATTCTTATCAAAGAGCCCAATGGCAGTTTTTGCAGAAATAGAAAATCCATCGTAGAATTCATATGGACTCTCAAGGGACCTTGAGTAGCCAAAGTAACCTTGAAAAAGAATAATGTGGTTGGGCACGGTGGCTCACGCCTGTAATCCCAGCACTTTGGGAGGTTGAGGTGGGCAGATCACCTGAAGTCAGAAGTTCAAGACCAGCCTGGCCCACATGGTAAAACTCTGTCTCTACTAAAAAATACAAAATTAACTGGGCATGGTGGCAGGTGCCTGTAATCCCAGCTACTTGGGAGACCGAGGCAGGGAGAATTGCTTGAACCCGGGGGGCGGAAGTTGCAGTGAGCCGAGATCGTGCCATTGCACTCCAGCCTGCATGACAGAGCCAGGCTCCATCTCAAAAAAAAAAGATTAAGATGGTAAGTTTTATGTTATGTGTGCTTATACCACAATTAAAAATCAACTATGGGCCAGGCATAGTGGCTCACACTTACAATCCCAGCACTTTGGGAAGCCGAGGTGGGCGGATCACCAGGTCAGGAGATCGAGACTATCCTGGCTAACACAGTGAAACCCTGTGTGTACTAAAAATACAAAAAAAAAAAAAAAAATTAGCTGGGCATGGTGGTGGGCACCTGTAGTCCCAGCTATTGGGGAGGCTGAGGCAGGAGAATGGCGTGAACCTGGAAGGCAAAGCTTGCAGTGAGCTGAGATGGTGCCACTGCACTCCAACCTGGGTGACAGAACGAGACTCCATCTTAAAAAAAAAAAAAAAATCAACTATGGGCCGGGCATGGTGGCTCGTGCCTGTAATCCCAGCACTTTGGGAGGTCAAGGTGGGCAGATCACTTGAGGTCAGGAGGAGTTCAAGACCAGCCTGGCCAACATGGCAAAACCCTGTCTCTACTAAAAAGACCAAAATTAGCCAGGCGTGGTGACGCACGCCTGTAATCCCAGCTACTTGGGAGGCGGAGGCACCAGAATCACTTGAACCCCATAAGCGGAGATTGCAGGGAGCCGAGATTGCAACACTCCAGCCTGGGTGACACAGCGAGACTTTGTCTCATAAATAAATAAATAAATAGGCCGGGCGCGGTGGCTCAAGCCTGTAATCCCAGCACTTTGGGAGGCCGAGATGGGCGGATCATGAGGTCAGGAGATCGAGACCATCCTGGCTAACACGGTGAAACCCCGTCTCTACTAAAAAATACAAAAAACTAGCTGGGTGAGGTGGCGGGCGCCTGTAGTCCCAGCTACTCGGGAGATTGAGGCAGCAGAATGGCGTAAACCAGGGAGGCGGAGCTTGCAGTGAGCTGAGATCGTGCCACTGCACTCCAGCCTGGGCGACAGAACAAGACTCCGTCTCAAAAATAAATAAATAAATAAATAAATAAATAAATAAATAAATAAATAAATAAGTGATAAAAATCAACCATGGCCTCATGACCAGTTTCAGAGACAAGGACTATAGCAGCCATGAGCATTTTCTTCCTTGTTACGTGAATGTGCACACATAGAAACTATCTTCTTTCTCTCCTTTCCCCCGTTGTTTTATAGGCGAGTAGTTAATGTGGTTCATGAAATTTTAAAATTTGAAATTTTAAAAGCTGGCGAAAGGAGCAGACATTTCACAGAAAAGGCTAACACATGCCATTTTAAACCCTCCCCATGAGTTCTCTCAGTATCAGCAGCAATCTGAATAATACAAATTTAAGCCAAACACATTGGTCAGAAGTCTGTGGATAACTGCGAGAGGCAGAAGACTCACCCGTGCTGCGGGTCGTTAACGTCGCAGCCTCCTTGATTTGCATTCCTGCGCCGGCCGTGGGGACCCGGGGCCGTCCCGCTGGTGCTGGTGGGCACCCAGGCCGACCGGGACAACGAGCACCAGGGGCTGATGGCTCGGGGCCGCGAGGGGCGCTGCCCATTCCCGGAGGTCACGGCCAAGAGCCAGCAGAGGGTGGACCAGGTGTTCACACAGGCGGTGCGCGAGACGGAGGCCCTGGCCGGTCCGGAGGCACATCCCCGCCAGTGCCCAGCACACGAGGCTGTCGGAAAAGTTCATCGGCTAATTTGCCACAGCTGGTTTTCAATACGTCCATTGCTTTTCCTGAGATGGGGTCTCACTATGTTGCTCATGCTGGTCTCCAACTTCTAGCCTCAAGCAATACTCCCACCTCGGCCTTCCAAAGTGCTGTGATTACAGGCCTGAGCCACCATGCTGGGCCACTTCCCCCAGCCTTCTTGCTAGTCCCTGATTTCAGGGATGAAATGGTGGGTTGTGGGACAGTGGGGGCTGGGCCACAAGTTCTGGGGTTGTCTTCCAGAGTAAACTCTGCCACCCTCTGCCTGGTGCTGAGTCAGATGCCTCAGGACTTCAGGGGACCTCCCTGCCTGAGTTGAGAGTGGGGCTGTCACACTTTCCCTCTCCCTGTGCATGGGGTATCACCAAACTTTCCTCATTCCAACACAACTCTCGAGGGGCAGGGCCCCAATACCAGCTGAACTTGAACTTCCTGCCTCCCCAAAGAGTGGTGCTTGTCGGTGTTGCAGAACGTACTTGTCTATAAATAATGCATAGAACATCCTCAATATGGAATCTTGATTATACTGTCAGCCGAAGGATGATGAAGAAAGGAGATCTTTATTTCTCATAAAACGTTGCATCCTGCAGAGTGGCAATCCAACAGGCTGGGAAGCACAGCCTCCAGGTGGAAGCCAGAAACAAACACTTCGAGGGAGGGCCAAAGGGAACAGAAATGTATGTCGAGCTGGGTGGCTGAATATACATATTGAATAAGCTACAGGAGGAGCCGTGAATATTCATGAAAAGAGAAACATGCACACGCCAAGTTGAGCTTCATGTCCCTTCATAAGTCCGTTGCATGTATGAAAAATGGCAGTGTTGGTCTGATCTGAGAGTGGAGTTTTCAGCCCTCTGATGACAAAAGATGAAGCAGAGGACAAAATAACCCTCACTGTGCATCCTTTGTAGACTGGCCACAAGCACTCTGAGGTTAGTGGTCTCTTATCAGGAAGGAATGCTGGTCAGTTGTTTTGTCAAAACTGCAAAAGGGAGCAAGTGTCAGGGCCAGTTGGAACCACAGTGGTTTCTGTTCAGCCCTCAGGGAAGAAACCCTCAGGGCAGTTAGAGAGGGAGTGGGTAGAACCAGGCATGTCTGACCTCCCATCCTGTCATGACCTGGTACTCAAAGTTTCTCTTGGGTCCCCTTGACCAAGATGGGGAGGTCTGTTCAGTTGCTTGGGGCTTAGGATATCATTTTTATTTCTCAGTACATTGAACATAACACACAACTTGGTTTCTAAAGAGAGAAATAAGATTTATTTCTCAGACTGCAAGGTAACAAAATGAGGAATCAATATTTATTTATTTATTTAGAGACAGAGTCTTGCTCTGTCACCCAGGCTGGAGTGCAGTGGCATGATCTTGGCTCACTGCAACCTCTGCCTGTGGAGTTCAAGCGAGTCTCCGGCCTCAGCCTCTTGAATAACTGGAATTACAGTCCTGTGCCACCACACTGGCTAAGTTTTGTATTTTTAGCAGAGATGGGGTTTCACCATGTTGGCCCGGCTGGTCTTGAACTCCTGAGCTCAAGTGATATACTCACTTCAGCTTCCCATAGTGCCGAGATTACAGGCATGAGCCACCGTGCCTGGCCGAATTTTTTAAATGATACAAAAATTAGCTGGGTGCAGTGGCACACATTCGTAGTCCCAGCTACTTGGGAGGCTGAGGTGGTGATATAGGAGCTAAGAACAAATCACTTAGGCGGATAGTGAGGGTATGGGAGTCCTCCATAAGGCTTTTCTCTTTCATGAAAAGCAGCCCCAAATCATTTTCTAAAAAAGTACAGCCTATAAAGTCGAGATCCAGACACGGACAAGCAAGCTGGGAGCTTGCACAGGTGAATGCCAGCAGGAACTAAGGACTAGACATGTTCAAGATGGCGGCTCCATCTTCCCTTCCCTGCCAGCCATGCGTTCAGTAAGGAACAGACAAGACAGCATCAGCCAAGGGGAAAGTTCATTTGCATAATAAGATTAGGGTGGGGTGACCAGCCTTTCCCAAAGGCTGTGTAAACGTCACACCTGATCGGACCAGTCTGTGAGCCGTATGTAAATCAGACACCACCTCCTCAAGCTGGTCTATAAAATCTGGTGCATCTGCCATCAGCTGGTCTTTCTGCTTGGAAGGCCCCTCTCCCTCAATAGAGAGAGCTGTTTTTCTTTCTCTTTTCTTCTGCCTGTTAAATCTCTGTTCCTAAACTCCTTGGGTGTGTCCGTGTCCTAAATTTTCCTGGCAAGAGACAACAAACCCTGGGTATATACCCCAGACAATGTAGCTGCCTCAGTGGGAGGATCCCTCATTCCCTGGAGGTCAAGGATGCAGTGAGCAGAGACTGCCACTCACTCCCGCCTGGCCGACAAGAGTGAGACTCCATCTCAAAAAAAGAAAAAGAAAGAAAAATTAGCTCTGCGTGGTAGCCTGTGACTGTAGTCCCAACTACTCACTCGGGAGGCTGAGGTAGGAGAGTCGCCTGAGCCCAGTAGATGGAGGCTGAAGCGAGCTGAGATGGCACCACTGCACTCCAGCCTGGGCCACAGAGTGAGACCCTGTCTCAAAAAAAAAAAAAAAATACATAAAAAATAAAAATAAATAAAACACCTATCGACAGGTGTCATGCTGTGATACCGTAAGAAATCTATACTTGAGGCTTAATCCACCCAGGATTAAGCCTTGCTCAGGAGGGATCTCGGGGCTGGCGTTTTGGGAGGCCCAGGTACACTGAGCCTGCCCACTGGGAAGGCCACTCAGAGCACATTTTTCCAAGATGCCATCGTTCCCAGCAGTCACCAGATGAGGGATGTTCCCAGGAACACCCACATCATCTGACTTTCCCCTGCACTGGCCACGTTTCCAAGCTTCCCTCCTCCGTAGGCCTGCAGAAGACAAATAGCCCCACGTGGGCAGTGGCCTGCGCTCCTCCTGCAAACTTCAGCATCTTTTGGGCCTCATTCCCTGTCCCCTAACCCCCAGGCGGCCTGAATCCCACCCTCATCTCCAAGAACTGACAGCTTCTACCTTCTCCACCACCCATGTGCCCCCCAGCACAACGGGGGACACCCAGCAGAAAGCCATGGTAGCAATATATGAGTTAAAAAGAAATTATTTAGGCAAATAGTAAGGATAAGGAAGTTCTCAGTAAGGTTTTCCTTTTAATGAAAAGAAGTCCTCAAATCATTTTCTTTTGTAACAAGGGGCAGCCTGTAAAATCGAGCTGCAGATATAGACAAGCAAGCTAGAAGCTTGCACAGGTGAATGCTGGCAGTTGTGCCAATAGGAAAAGGCTACCTGGGACTAGGCATGATCAAAATGTCGGCTCTATCTTCCCTTCTCTTTGCCAGCGACGTGTACAGTAAGGAGCAGGCAAGATGGTGTTGGCCAAATGGAAAGCCCATTTGCATAATAAGATTAGGGTGGGGAGACCAGCCTTCCCCACATGCTATGTAAACGTCACATCTGGTTGAACCAATCTGTGGGACCTTCATGCATCAGACACTGCTCCTCAAGCTGGACTATAAAATCTGCTGCTGTCCCTGCAGGCCAGCTTTTCCCTTTTGGAGCCCCCTCTCTCCTGCAAGAGAGAGAGAGAAAGCTGCTCTCCTTTTTCTTTCTTTTGCCGATTAAACCTCTGCTCCTAAGCTCACTCCTTGTGTGTGTCCATGTCCTTAATCTTCTTGGCATGAGACAATGAACCCCGGGTATTTACTCCAGACAGCGATGCCACTTCATTAGGGAGATGGTGGGGAGGAGGATTTCCTGAAGAGCTGGAAGATTTTACAGAAGAATTAGGTGGGGCAGGGGAGCAATAAACTTCCTGAGCCACTTAAATCAGGGGTTTCTCTTCAGTCAAGTTTTTTCTCTTTTTAATATATAACTATAATATATAAAAATAACTGGTCGACCCTCTGTATCCATGGGTTCCACATTTGTGGATTCAACCAATCAAGGATGAAAAATATTTGAAAAAACTCTAGCCTGGCCAACATAGCAAGATGCCATCTATACAAATAATTTAAAAATTAGCTGGATGTGGTGGTGCATGCCTGTAGTCCCAGCTACTCGAGAGGCTGAGGCAGGAGGATTGCTTGAATCCAAGTATTCCAGGCTACAGTAAGCTGTGATCACACCACTGCACTCCAGCCTGGGCCACAGAGAGAGACCCTGTCTCAAAAAAAAAAAAAAAAAGAAAGAAAAGAAAAGAAAAGAAAAAAGAAAAGAAAAGAAAAGAAAAGGTAAAGTATTTGGAAAAAAAATTATGCTGAACATGTACAGAGATTTTTTTCCTTGTCATTATTCCCTAAACAATATAACAAGTATTTACATAGCATTTACAATGTATTAGGTAACATACATAATCTAGAGATGATTTAAAGTGTACAGGAGGGGCTGGGCATGGTGGCTCATGCCTGTAATCCCAGCACTTTGGGAGGCTGAGGTGGGTGGATCTCTTGAGGTCAGGAGTTCAAGACCAGCCTGGCCAACATGGTGAAACCCTGTCTCTACTAAAAATACAAAAATTAGCCAGGCGTAGCCAGGTGTAATCCTAGCTACTTGGGAGGCTGAGGCAGGAGAATAGCTTGAACCCAGGAGGCAGAGGTTGCAGTGAGCCGAGATCGCACCACTGCACTTCAGCCTGGGTAACAGGGTGAGACTCTGTGTCGAAAACTAAAATAAAGCATACAGGAGGATGTGATTGGTTATATGCAAGTATTGAAACCACCTTTGCTAAATTATGACTGAGCCAATGAAACAGGTCCAACTTAAAGGACTCCATCTTGCCTCCAATTTCCAAACTATCCTTATTCATTCCTGGGCATAGGCTGAACTAACTTTGGAAGAAACTTAATTCATAGTTTATAGTTGAAAACAAAGATAACAGCCTCCCAGGCTCAAGTGATTCTCGTGCCTCAGCCTCCCAAGTAGCTGGGATTAGAGGCATGCACCACTGTGCCCAGCTAATTTATTTTGTTGTTGTTGTTGTTTTTAGTAGAGTTTCACTGTGGGGTTCACTGTGTGGCCTAGGCTGGTCTCAAACTCCTGACCTCAAGTGATCCACCCACCTCAGTCTCCCAAATTACTGGGATTACATGCATGCGCCACTGTGCCCAGCCTATACTGATGCATTTAATTTACCTAAAGTTTTTCTTTTTAAATTTAATTTGCCTAAAGTTTTTCTTTTTAAATTTAATTTACCTAAAGTTTTTCTTTTCTTTTTTATTTTTTTGAGTCAGAGTCTCGCTCTGTCAACCAGGCTGGAGTGCAATGGCACAATCTTTGGCTCACTGCAACCTCTGCCTCCCGGGTTCAAGTAATTCTCCTGCCTCAGCCTCCCAAGTAGCTAGGATTACAAGCATGTACCACCACGCCTGGCTAATTTTTATATTTTTAGTAGAGACGGGGTTTCACCATATTGGCCAGGCTGGTCTCTTGGCCAGGCTGAACTGATCTCATGATCCGCCAGCCTCAGCCTCCCAAGTAGCTGGGATTACAGGCATGAGCCACCACACCCGGCCTAAAGTTTTTCTTTTAACAGGTGTGAGCATCTGTGGATTTTGGTAACTATGGGAGGTTCTGCAACCAGTGGTTTACAGATACCGAAGGAGTGTATAAATTCTTCCCAAAAAAGAAATAATATATTTGGTCTTCATTTTGGTTCCTGACCCGAGAGCGTCTAAAACCCTTGGAATTTCCTGAGTGATGGGGATGAGAAGAGCATCTTTTCATATTCACATAAAACTAAATGTAAAATCCCAAGCCCCTCAACTGACTGAACAGACCCCTTCTTGGCCAAGGAGACCCCAGAGAAACTAAAAACTGAGTTCCCTGCTAGAAGGGGACAGACCTCCTTCAATCCTCTCCCTTTTGCAGTTTAGATACAACTGACCAGCGTTAATGTTAAAACAGAGATCACAAGATTCGAAGAGCAGATTGTTTGTGCAATAAGAGACCAAATTACAAACAGGACCGAAGGTCGAGCAAAACAAGGATGAAGCCGCTCCTGCAGGCCATTAATCTTGCTAAATAGACACGGTGGCTGACTGTAACACAGCATCCTTATCTTACCTTAAACATTCCTTTCTGCTAACTCTGTTTTTAGACAACGTTTTGTTCCTTCAACCAATTGCAGATTAAAGAATCTCTGAATGTTCCTGTGCCTTATAACAGCCCCACCCGACACCGCTTCCAAATATCCTGCTTTCCAGGCTGCACCAACCTGTACCTTCCTTGTGTTGATTTATGTCTTTGCTGGTGACTCCTGCCTCCCTGAAATGTGTTAAAGCAAACCGTAATCCGACTACCTTGAGACACTTGCTCAAAGCTTCCTGGGTTTGTGTTTCCTCCAGGCCGTGGTCACTCATGTTGGCTCAGAATAAATCCCTGCAAAATGTTTTACAGAGTTGAGTTTTTACGTTAACATTTATAACATGCCCCTTTCAGCCACAGCTGAATTTATGTTAACAAGAGCACTGGTGGCTGAAGCGCCTAGGTAGCTGCAGGCTGAGGGCTGCAGAGGAGGCAACCATGTGATTAGAGGGCTGGAACCTTCAGTCCTACCTGACCTCCAGGGAGAGGAGAGGGCTGGGGATTGAGTTAAGCACTGATGGTCAGTAAGTTAATCATGCCCACGTATGTAATGGAAACTCCATAAAAATCCTAAATGGAGGGGTTTGGAGAACACATCCATGTGTCCGGAGGATGGTGCTCCCGACTCCACGGGGACAGAAGCCCCTGCCTTAGGGACCCTGTAGACCTCACCCTATGTCCTTCTTCATCTGACTGTCCATCTGCAGCCTTCTACTGAACTGGTCAATGTAAGTGTACCCCTGAGTTTTGTGAGCCCTACAGCAAATTACTGAACCCGGGGAGGGGCCGTGGGAACCCTTGATTTATAGCCAGTTAGTCTGGAGTACGAAGGACCAATGGTGGTGGGTGCCTGTAATCCCAGTTATGCGAGAGGCTGAGGCAGGGGAATCGCTTGAACCCGGGAGGCCAAGGGTTGCAGTGAGCCAAGATCGTGCCACTGCACTCCAGCCTGCATGACAGAGCAAGACTCAGTTTCAAAAAACAAACAAAAAAGAAGTATGAGAGGCTGAGATGTACACTTGGCTTCTGAACTGGGGGCGGTCTGGTGGGACTGAGCCCTTAACCTGTAGGGTCTGTGTTACCCCCAGGGAGCTCATGTCAGAATTGAATTGCAGGTCACCCAATCGGTGTGCGGAGAGTTGGGTAATCGGTTGGTGTGGGACATCCCCCTCTCATTTAGTGTCAGAAATGTGAGAAACAGTTTGTCTTTAATAGATTAGACAGTACATTAAACATGGCTGAAGAGAGAGATGAAATGAACATTATTCAGAGTCATGAATACTCCTGAGTCTGGTTTTCATCATAAACCACTCTGTACCTGCAGAGATAAGGGCGCTTCACGCTGCCCCGAAGGCTTCGGACTCTCATAGAGTGTCTTACATTGATAGTTGGCTCACTTGAGCCTGTTATTATTATTTTGAGGCTTTTAAAGCCATTAAGAAAAGTCAGCCAACCCCACAGTCCTTCTGACTATTGCTTCAATGCTTTTTAAGTACCCCCCGGCTCGACGTGGTGGCTCACACCTGTAATCCCAGCACTTCGGGAGGCCGAGGCAAGCAGATCACTTCAGGTCAGGAATTTGAGACCAGCCTGGCCAAAATGGTGAAGCCCCATCTCTACTAAAGATACAAAAATTAGCTGGGCATGGTGGTGGGTGCCTGTAGTCCTAGCTACTCGGGAGGCTGAGACAGGAGAATCGCTTGAACCCGGGAGGCAGAGGTTGCATTGAGCTGAGATCGCATCATTGTACTCCAGCCTGGGCAACAGAGTGAGACTCTGTCATACATTAATTAATTAATTAATTAAAATAAAATAAAGTATCCTTCTACCACATGGACCCAGGCCTCACCTCCCAATGTGCATATTGTCATCCACCCTGGGAGCAGTGGCAGCTGTCCTGCAGGCCAAGGCTCAGCACCTGCTCCCTCCCCAGCAGCAAGGCCCTGACAGTGGGGCTGCAGGGTGGGTGCTCTCCTACCCTGCGGTTCTGCCTTTTAGGGACACTTCTGAACTCTCTAAATTCGGATTCCCTCCAAAGGCAGAATCTATGATGCGGGCCATGGGCTTGTGTGCAGTAGTTTAGTTTTGGAAATGGTTTAGGGGTCAGGAATGGGGGCCTCTTGTTCAAATGTCACTTACTTAAAGGGGGCTTCCCTTACCAACTGTTGTAGGTAGAACTGTATCCCCGCAAAATTCATACATTGAGTTTCTAGCCCTCAGTACCTCAGAATGTGACCTTATTTGGAAACAGGGTCATTGCAGATGTAATTAGTTAAGATGAGGTCATACTGGAGTGGTTGGGCCCCTCATCCACTATAACTGGTGTCCTTATGTAACGGGGAATTTGGACACTGACACGCACACAGGGAGAACAGCACATGAAGACGGAGGCAGGGATGGCAGGGATGTGTCCAGCAGCCAGGAGCCAGACACAACCGGCAAATCACACGCAGCTGGGAGAGGCCTGGACTCGATCCTCCCTCCCAGGTCCGAGAAGGAGCCACCCCTGCTGATCCCTGGATCTCAGACATCTGGCCTTCAGAACTGGGAGAGAATCATTTCTGTTGAAGCCACCAAGGCTGTGGCACTTTGTAAATGGCTGCCCCAGGAAGCAAATACATCGACCTACCAAAAAAAAAAAAAAATGCTACCACAAAGCCGTCCCTTGCTGTCTCGTGCTGCTCCTTTTTCCTTCACAGCACTTCTCATCACGTGAAATGAGATTATTGATTTGTTAATTGCTTCCCCCATTGCCAGGTAGCTCCTCCGAGGGTGGGGCTGCACATGGTTTGCTGCTGCAGTGTCTAGAACAGTGCCTACCACATGGTGGGTATTCCATGACTGCAATTCTACTACAGTGCTCGCTTTGAAAATGTAAATTCGGCTGGGTACGGTGGCTCACACCTGTAATCCCAACACCTTGGGAGGCCTAGGCAGGCAGATCACGAGGTCAGGAATTCGAGACCAGCCTGACCAACATGGTGAAACCCCGTCTCTATTAAAAATATAAAAATTAGCCAGGTGTGGTGGTGCGTGCCTGTAGTCCCAGCTATTAAGGAGGCTGAGGCAGGAGAATCACTTGAACCCTGGAGGCGGAGGTTGCAGTGAGCTGAGATCACCACTGCACTCCAACCTGGGCTACAGAATGAGACTCCATCTCATAAAAAAAAAGAAACAAACAAACAAACAAAAAAGAAAATATAAATTCTTTCCAGTGCATTTGAATTTTGCGATTGCTTATGTGTGATTTTGTCTGTAAGAAACACCAGGTGAACACAGGAAACACCCCCAGTGGAACTGAGGTGCACAGGAATACACAGAGTGCATGTGCACACACCTCAGAATCTGCCAGTGGCCTCAGTTCCCCGCTGGGTTGTGAGCCATACCCATTGAGCATTTGTCCATTTTCACACTGCTATAAAGAACTACATAAGACTGTGTACTTTATAAATAAAAGAGGTCTAATTGACTCACAGTTCCAAATGGCTGGGAAGGACTCAGGAAACTTACAATCATGCAGGAAGGTGAAGGGGAAGTGAGGCATGTCTTACATGGTGGCAGGAGACGGGGAGTGTGTGAAGGGGAAAGTGCCACACTCTTTTTTTTTCTGAGACGGAGTCTCTTTCTGTAGCCCAGGCTGGAGTGCAGTGGCGCGATCTCGGCTCACTGCAACCTCTGCCTCTGGGGTCCCAGTTCAAGCAATTCTTCTGCCTCAGCCTCCCGAGTAGCTGGGACTACAGACGCACGCCACCACACCTGGTTAATTTTTGTATTTTTAGTAGAGACGGGGTTTCGCCATATTGGCCAGAATGGTCTCAAATTCCTGACCTCGTGATTTGCCAGCCTTGGCCCCTCAAAGTGCTGGGATTATAGGCGTGAGCCACCGTGCCTGACCAGTGCCGCACTCTTAAACCATCAGATCTCGTGAGAACTCGCTAGCTAAAGAAGAGCGGTAAGGGGGAAATCCGCCCCCACGATCCAATCACCTCCCGCCAGGTCCCTTCTCTGACACATTCGGATTACAATTCGAGATGAGATTTGGGTGGTGACACAGAGCCAAACCATGTTTTCTCCAGGGACCCAGGGAACCCTGTTCCCTGCTTCAGGCATCTCACAGTCTACACCCCTTCCTCCATCTACTCCACAACTGACTTCAGGCCTTCAAATAAAGTGCCATGCTCATTGTAGTATTGATGTATTCCTCAACAATTTAGCATGTAAAACCCTTCTACGCTCTTTATTAGGTTCCTATCACTTTAAAAAATTGTGTCACTGATGAGGTGTTTTGAGTGTCCTGCCCCGACCTCATTTTTCCATTGTAAGTCCTGTGGTTTTTATTGTGCAATTTTGCATAGCCCAGTGAATTTTAGGAATGTGTTTGTTGCATCATAGCCAAGCTGATATATCTGATCTGTTGAGTGACTGAACCAATGCTTGTCTTTCTGAATTAAACCCTAATTTATGCATATATATATATAAAATTTTGTTTTTTAAGACAGAATCTCCCTCTCACCCAGGCTGGAATGCCGTGGCATGATCTCGGCTCACTGCAACCTCCACGTCCCAAGCTCAAGCGATTCTCATGTCTCAGCCTCCCAAGTAGCTGGGATTACAGGCACCTGCCACCACGTCCAGATAATTTTTGTATTTTTGGTAGCGATGGGGTTTCACCATGTTGGCCAGGCTGGTCTCGAACTCCTGGCCTCAAGTGATCCACCTGCCTTGGCCTCCCAAAGTGCTGGGATTACAGGCATGAGCCACCATACGCAGCCTGCCTAGCCTATTTTTCTAATATTCTAATGAAATACATTTGCTAATTGCTTATTGAGGCTCTTTACAGCTGAAAAGCTTATGGCATAACACCAAACAATGTAGTGTTAATGTAAGGACGGGAGGACCCAGTAAATGACAGCCTCCCTCCTCCTGCCCAAGACCAGTTCAGAGATAACACGACAAAGGGGACTCAGGAACATGCACACGAAAGCACTGGCTTTGTCACAGATCACGTCTGGGCTGGAGTGGGTAACTTTGGTGGCTGCACCAAAAGTTATGGATCTTCTCATCCCTACATCGCAGATTTGGTCTCACTGCCCAGAGTTAGGCAGCCCGGGTGGGAGTTCCCTCTTGAAGTTCATTGCAGGGAACTGCAGGTCAGAACGTGAGCTTCCTGCAGGCGGCAAGTGCCCCTCATATCCCAGGAGCTCCCTGTCCTATCTCCTGGTCTCATCTTACTCCACAGGCCTAGTTGGGCCAGGAAGCCTTGGACTCCTCTCTGAGCCTTTGGCCCTAGGCTGGAGAGAATCTCTCTGCCCTTCAGGTCTCTTCCTAGTTGAGAGGAACTGGGATCTCAGTGCCTCCGGGCACAGAGAGGGAATGGCATTTCTGCGAAATAAGCAGCTGCCACCGGCATCAGCGGGGAGCGACTGCAGAGACCTCTGGGAGGACCAGACCAAGGCCTGCTCTGGGAACACTGGAAATGCCACAACCACACCGAGGGCTTTCTGCCAACGGACACAACAGTGTGGACAAAACAATGTAGACAAATAGCACGACAGTGTAGACAAACGGGACGGAACCACCGCAAGACGAGCGGTTATTTCCTTCCCGACAATAAAGTAGATCAGATAACTTGAAAAATCTTTTGAGGCTGGACATTCTGAATTAAATATGACAAAATCCATTCTTGGATAGATGCAACTGTGGAAAAAAAGGAAATCTTGCAAACAGCAAAGCTGCTGGGAATGTGAGTGTCCACTGACACTGATGCAGCTGCTGCCCCAGAGGAATTCCTCATCTCAGGAGCCCTGAGCTTCGGCTGTAAAGGAGACTGGGACTTCCACACAGGTGTGCATCCTAGAAGGGCCATATATATACTCAGTGAAAAGGTGAATTCATTTTCCAGCCATCAGCAAGCAGAGGTGAGAAAGACATTTTCCTATCCAGGGCTCTCATTAAGACAATAAAAGTGTCTCCCTTAAGATTTGTGACAGGTGCTCCATCCTCCTGCGTGTTTGGGTTTAAACTGAACATCATTTTTTTGAGGCCCTGGAACCAACAAGCTAAGAACTCAACATTAAGTGGCCCAGGCTGAAAGATGCTTACAGGGCCACACAGTAACGGAAGCCAGCTGCCCTGGAGAGGTCTGCCTTCCCTTGAGGCAGAGCGCCAGCCAGTTCAGCCTCATTTTCAGGCTGTAAAGATTAGCAGATAAAGGATATAACATAAATATTATTTAAAAACAATGAGTTACTAAATAAAAATACTGGCTTGGGCTCAGCACAGTGGCTTACGTGTGGAATCCCAGCACTTTGGGAGGCCCAGGCAGGAGGATGACTTGAACCCAGGAGTTGGAGACCAGCCTGAGCAATGCAGCAAGACCCTCTCTCTGCAAAAAAAAAAAAAAAAATATGTTTTTAAAAATTACCAGGCTGATTACATTAAAGGCGTTGAACAAAAATAAACAAAAACTGACAGGGTGTGATGGCACATGTAATCTCAGTTTCTTGGGAGGCTGAGGCAGGAGGATCACCTGAACCCAGCAGTTCAAGGCTGCAGTGAGCTATGATCCTCTCACTGAACTTTAGTCTAGGTGACGGATTGAAGCCCCATCCCAAAAACAAAACAAAACTAACTTTTGTAGAATACCCTAGTACCCAAGGTCAGAAGGAACAGGAACTGACATGGGTCTTCAGTCTATCTTCTCGGGGCAGCAACTACTCCTGAATTTCCCTTCTTCGTGGCCTTTCCTGTGGACATGACTCCAGCATCAGCCCCGGAGACTCCCCGCAAGTTCCCCATTAGATCCATCTTGCTTGAGTTGCACTTCGAAGATTCGACCTGGAAAAGGCGGCTGCGGTGCCTCGCGAAGTTCACTGGATGCAGCTGACCCTTCCACATTTCTCCCAGACACCCTCTCTGTCCCTCTAGGGTCACTGCCTCAGGAGCTGGGCATTTCTAGACAAGTCAGGTGAAGCGACTGTCATGGCTGCCACTTTACACCATAGATGTGTAAGTGCACATATGTGTGTATATATATGTCTATATCCTCAACGAGGGCCAAAGTATCCAGTTTCTAAAACTAAGTTTATTCTCAAATGAACTATGTACAGGAGAGAAAAAGACTGACACCTGCCTTGAATTTGTGGTGAATTGCTGTATTAGTCCATTTTCATATTGCTATAAAGAACTGCCTGAGACTGGGTAATTTATAATGGAAAGAGGTTTAATTGACTCACAGTTCAACATGGCTGGGGAGGTCTCAGGAAACTTACAATCATGGCAGAAGGCGAAGGGAAAGCAAGGCACCTCCTCCCCAAGGCAGCAGGGAGATGTGCTGAGCAAAGGGGGAAGAGCCCCTTATAAAACAAACCATCAGATCTCGTGAGAACTCACTATCACGAGAACAGCGTGGGGAAAACCACCCGCATGATTCAAGGACCTCCACCTGATCTCTCCCTTGACACATGGGGATTATGGGAATTACAATTCAAGATGAGATTTGGGTGGGGGCAGACACAAAGCCTAACCAGATCACTTGCTTAAGGGAAGCTTTTCTCTTCTAAACCAGATTGTAAAGGTCTTTTGTTTGTCCCCCTTGGGGTTTTTCACCATGGGGCCCTGGGCCTTTGGGATGAGCTGGGTGGGCCTTTCCATGGAAAGGTGGAGGAAGCGAGTGCAAGGTGAGTGGTGGGAGAACCTGCAGGCCCCCCTACCCCGCTCCCAGGGGAAGGGTAGGTGGCCTTCAGAGGAGAGTCCAAGTGATAGCTGTCACTGACATGACTTTTCTCGTGGCTACAGATAGTATTTTCCCCGGAAATCTTCCTCCAGCTTTGGGAGTGGTCTCAAGTGTGGGGGCATGAGAATTGCTTGGGGTGCCTGGGAAAACACAGATCCAGGCTGTAGATTATATTAGCTCATGGATGATTTGATTCACCACGAGGTCTGAGAAGCATTTGCTCTACAATGTTATTTTTTAAATTATTTCACTACAATTGTTGATTTTTGTTTTTGTTTTTTGAGACAGGGTCTCTCTGTCACCCAGGCTGGAGTACAGTGGTGCAGTCATGGTTCACTTCTGCCTTGAACCTCTGGGCTCAAGGGATCCTCCTATTTTAGCCTCCCAAGTACCTGGGACTACAGGTCTGCACCACCACACCTGGCTGAGGTTTTTAGTTTTGTAGAGATGGGGTTTAACTATGTTGCCCAGGCTGGTCTCAACCTCCTGGGGTCAAGCAATCCCCTAGCCTCAGCCTCCCAAAGTGCTGGGATTATAGGCATGAGCCACTGTGCCTGGCTGATAGTTTGATTTTCATATGCCATTGAAGTCATTTTACCTCATGGTTTTGAAATACTTTTTGGTCTTCTTAGCAGTTTAAAAATATTGTTTTGTTTTTTCTCCTAAGTTTAGAGCTTTCCTGTTACTAATTACTTTTTTTTTTTTTTTGACAGGTGCACACTACCACATCCAGCTAATTTTTGTACTTATTTATTTGTTTTGGTAGAGATAGGGTCTTGCTATGGTACCCAGGCTGGTCTTCAACTTCTAGGCTCAAGCAGTCCTACTGCATCAGCCTCCCAAAGTGCTGGAATTACAGACTGAGGCAGCAGGCGAGCCCTAATTACTTTTATTAGGCCAAATTCCTTGTGTGGAATTCCTGTGCTTTGCACACAAATTGTCAGGTTGGCCCCAGAAAAGTGGATTCTATTTTCCCCTTTCCGTGCCTACATGGGTGACCAGTGTCCCGAATCCTACAGGAGCTGTTGTTGATCTTTGTCCTCCATTCTCTGAGATAAAGTCCACCATGGATTTCTGCTGCTTTTATTCATTGTCAGTCCACACATAGGGACAAAGTACTGTGCTCTCCTTAGAAAGCCATTTGCTAAATGAGAACTCCGGGGAGGGCGGGCCTGAAGGAGCGCTTGCTGTCAGTCATTTCGATCAGGGATCAGGGCAGAGACCACTGGCATGGGTAGAGCTTCCCCGCCATTCCCCAGGAGGAAGGCAGGGCTGATGGGGGATGGAGCGGGGGAGGGGGGGGGGGGGGGGCAGTGGTGCTTAAGAAGAGGAGAAGCCCCAGGGGTAGGCAGTCTCTGCTGTGGATTTCCCTGCCGTCAGCCCCAGGCACTTAGCAATTCTTGCTGTCAGATTCTCACTTGCTCTCATCTGTGCTGCAGGAAATCAGGGTCTTGAGCCAGATGGGGTGGCCTGAGCCCCGGGCCCCTCACAGCATCCAAGGGCAAAGTCTCAGCAGAGCCATTGCCTAAAGATGTTAAGAGTATTAAATCAAAGCACAACATGCCTGCAGAAATGTATACAAATCATCAAGCTACAGCTGGAAACATTTTTACAAAGCAAGCCCACCCAGGGAATCAACACCGTGAGGCCACTTCCCACCCCTTCCCAACCTCCCCCACTAAGGTGACGGCTGTGTTTCGCTTCTTCTAACTCCGTGAATCAGTTTTACCCGTTCTTGAACTTTATTGTGTCAACATAAAGGAAGAAACTGAGGCAAAATTAACATAAATAGAGAGTTTATTTGGGCCACGTTGGAGGACTGAAGCCCAGGAGACATAGACTCAAGTTACCCTGACGATGAGCTCCAACAAGCAGCAGACACAAATAGATTTTTAAAGGAAAGTTGAAGGAGCTGTTTGGTCGTTTACCAGGAACGTACATTGGTTCTTTGAAATAGCATCAGTGCCTTTCGGCCGGAGCCGCCATCTTCCAGTAATTCACCAAAATGACGAACGCAAAGGGAAAGAGGAGAGGCACCCGATACATGTTCTTCAGGCCTTTTAGAAAACATGGAATTGTTCCTCTGGCCAGGTATACACGAATCTATAAGAAAGGTGACACTGTAGACATCAAGGGAATGGGAACTGTTCAAAAAGGAAGCCCCACAAGTGTCACCATGGCAAAGCTGGAAGAGTCCACAGTGTTCCCCAGCATGCTGCTGGCATTGCTGTAGACAAACAAGTTAAGGGCAAGACTCCTGCCAAGGGAACTAATGTGTGTATTGAGCAGATGAAGCACTCTAAGAGCCGAGACAGCTTCCTGAAACGCATGAGGAAAATGATCAGAAAAGGAAAGAAGCCACAGAGAAAAGTACCTGGGTTCAACTGAAGCTTCAGCCTGCTCCACCCGGAGAAGCACACTGTGTGAGAACCAGCGGGAAGGAGCCTGAGCTGCTGGAACCTCTTCCCTATGAATTCATGGCATAATAGGTGTTTTTTTTTTTTAAAAAAAAAAAAAACCTCTGGACTATAAAAACGTTTCTCTTCATTGAGAAGTGTGGTGTCCCCTCCCCCAAAGAACTATTTAAAGCAAATTTTAGTTGTGTTCTAATTCATCATGTAATGTCTTTACCTTTCGAATTTAACATATTTCTTGCTGAAAGACGTGAGGTAGCTTATTGTGCAACAAATTACTCAATTGGTTAGAAAATGGCCAGGTATTACATATGAAATATTTGTACTGGTTTGAAGATAGTCCCTCTAAATCATCAAGGGAGAAATAAAATAATTTACAAAAAAATTGCATCAGTTATTGATTGGCTGAACCTTGTTGTTTGTATCACACATTTCAGAAATATAAAGATAATGGGCAAGGGCTAAGCTCCGATTTTTTATCTTGCCCAAATTCCTGTCTAAGGGATCTGGGGAGTCATGCCCTACAAACCATAAATTCTCATCAGATGGGTTTTATTTAACCCTGTATGTAGTGCCTTACTTTCCAACCTGACTCTGGCATAACAAGGAAAAAAATCAAAACGTTTTACCCCAAAATACATTTCCTTGCCATACCTTGATATTGCCCTGCAAAGTCTCTTGTGGGAAAAATCCAGATTCTATAGGACTCTCCTTTCCCCTTTGTTGTTCTTCCTTTCTTTTCAGATCCAGGAGATAATCAGCTAGAGCCAGGTACACTTTTAGGTCTGATAAGAAACATTTTACAACCTGCTCTCTCTGAAGTCTGCTATCTGAAAGAGCTTTCTCTGCACAATAAAACTTGGTCTCCATAATCCTTCAGCTTAACCTGAACATTTCCTTTCCGTTAACCCAAGGTCTTCAGATAAACTCAACCAATTGTAAACCAGAAAATGTTTAAACTTACTTACAGCCCGGGAGCTCCCGCTTTGAGTTGTCCCACCTTTCTGAATCAAATCCTTGTATTTCCTTTTTGTTTGTTTGTTTTGTTTTGTTTTAAGGAGTGGAGACTTTAATAGGCAAGAAGGGGTAAGAAGGATGGGAGAAGAAAGAAGCTCCCCTGTACAGAAACAGAGGTAGGGGGCTCCAAAGCTGAGAGAGGGAATCTCCAAACCCATATATTTCATATATATTTTTGTTTTGTTTTGTTTTGTTTTTTTGAGTTGGGGTCTCGCACTGTCACCCAGATTGGAGTGCAGTGGTGCGATCTCGGCTCACTGCAACCTTCACCTCCCGGGTTCAAGTGATTCTCCTGCCTCAGACTCCTGAGTAGCTGAGCTTACAGGTGCCCGCCACCATGCCTAGCTGATTTTTTTTATTTTTAGTAGAGATGGGGTTTCACTATGTTGGTCAGGCTGATCTTGAACTCCTGACCTCGTGATCCACCTGCCTCGGCCTCCCAAAGTGCTGGGATTACAGGCGTGAGCCACCGTGCCCGGCCCTCTTAAATATATTTGATTGATGTCTAATGTCTCCCTAAAAATATATAAAACCAAGCTGTATGTACCCCAACCACCTTGCGCACATGTTCTCAGGACCTCCTGAGGGCTGTGTCATGGGCCATGGTCACTCATATTTGGCTTAGAATAAACGCCTTAAAATATTTCACAGAACTTGACTCTTTTCATTGACATGGATAAGGATCACATTGTACAACTTGTGGCAACTTTTAGGAAGTCTAGACAGTCGGCTAGTCTGGAAACTACAGGGAAGGAAAGAAAAAACCTTTGAACAGTGAACCCTAGGCATGGCTGCTGGGATCATCTCTCTCTGGGCCTGATAAATTTGCAGATCTCACATTCCTCAGGCTGCTCTGAGCCACTTTTCTTTCTTATTTCCTCTTTTGGATCAAGATCTTGCTCTCTGAAAGTATTGATGATCAATATTTTATTTTATTTATTTTAGTTTTTTGGAAATGAATGCTCAGTGCTGCAAAGAACCAGCACTGAGACAAAGGATCTCTCAGCAAGGCAAATGTACTTCTGCAGAAAGGTGCATCTCACATACGGAGCAATGGCAAGAGCACACAGAACAAAGGAAAGCAGGAGTGTTTATTACCTCTGACGCAGCTTCTGCTTCTGTGCCTTTCCCCTGTTGGCTAGGATTGGACAGCACAGGTCCCCCGGGACCAAACTAGCCCCGACTGGCTAAACATTTAAACTTTTTTAGATAAAGTAGGCACGAAAGGGAGGTGAGAAGGGAGAGAAGGGGGGTCATTTACGGAGGAACTAGGAAGGTAACCTATTCCCTAATAAGGAAGGAAATGTGGACTGGGGTTGTAGCAAGTTCAGGCATGCCTAGGCATGTTCAGACAAGTTGGGGTGCAGCAAAGGCAAGGAGATATTTGGAATTATAGGATAGAGAATGAGGAAACTGGATAAGCTGTTTGAAGAGGGAACCTAACTGTATCTAACATTTTATTTATTTATTTATTTATTTATTTATTTATTGAGACAGGGTCTCACTCTGTTGCCCAGGCTTGAATGCAGTGGCGTGATCTTTGCTCACTTCCACCTCTGTTTCCAGGGTGCAAGCAATTCTAATGTCTCAGCCTCCCGAGTAGCTAGGACTACAGGCATGTGCCACCACGCCTGGCTAATTTTTTTATTTTTAGTAGAGACAGGGTTTTGACATGTTGCCTAGGCTGGCCTTGAACTAACTCCTGGCCTCAAGTGATCCCCCCTCCTTGGCCTCCCAACGTGCTGGGATTATAGGCGTGAGCCACTGCACCTAGCTGATCAACATTTTAAGTGTAAATTTGCCCAGCATCACTGGGAAGGCTCATTCTCACATGGGGAGTGGGGAGCAGGAGGAGAGGTGCTCTGGCTCCTAAACTCAGTGAGGTCTCCAGGCAGAAGATATTGGCAGCACAATGGGACAGAGAAACAGGATCCCAGGCCACCTGCTTGGAGAGAAGCCGTGGTGTGGCAGATCATTCCTAAGTGTTCTAGCTATCACGATTTTGGTTTTTGTTCTTGGCTTTAAACATCTAGAAACACAAGGCATAATCAAGTGAAGAATAAGAAATATGATGCAAATAAAATCCCAATCTGGAAAGCATTCCTATTCCTAAAGGTAATCAATCATATAAATCACGTGAGGGGTCTGTTTTTCTAACATCTTGCTTTTTTTTTTTTTTTTTTTTTGAGACAGAGCATCACTGTGTTGCTCAGGCTGGAGTGCATTGGTGTGATCTCAGCTCACTGCAACCTCTGCCTCCTGGGTTCCAGCGATACTCCTGCCTTAGCCTCCTGAGTTGCTGGGATTGCAGATCTGTACCACCATACCTGGCTTTTTTTTTTTTTTTTTTTTTTTTTTTTGTATTTTTAGCAGAGAAGGTGTTTCGCAACGTTGGCCAGGCTGGTCTCGAACACCTTACCTCAAGTGATCCACCCACCTTGGCTCTACAAAGTGCTGGGATTACAGGTGTGAGCCACCACACTCAGCCCGTTTAGCTTTTTGAGTGATTTCTAATCAATTTCCCATTTCTCGTCCTGGTCTGAAGAATAAGGTAACTGGCTACAGATCAGCTTCAGCTGGGGTTCTCCAGGTGCAAGGTACCCATGCATGCAGGACTGCCTTTTTATTTATTTTATTTTTTTAAATTTTACATTAAGTTCTGGGGTACATGTGCAGAATGTGCAGGTTTGTCACATAGGCATACGTGTGCCATGATGGTTTGCTGCACCCATCAACCCGTCATCTAGGTCTTAAGCCCCACATGCATTAGGTATTTGTCCTAGTGCTCTCCCTCCCCTTGCCCTCCACCCCCTGACAGGGCCCCAGTGTGTGTTTTTCCCCTCCCTATGTCCTGTGTTCTTACTATTCAGCTCGCACTTTTGTGTGAGAACATGCAGTGTTTGGTTTTCTGTTCCTGTGTCAGTTTGCTGAGAACGATGGCTTCCAGGTTCATCCATGTCCCTGCAAAGGACGTGACCTCGTTCTTTTTTATGGCTGCAAAGACTGCCTTTTTAAAATGAGAAATGCGAATGCATGAGTCAGTGCGTTTGAGTTTAGCTGCACAAGGGATTGGTAAACAATCCCCGACATGGGCCCTTCCAGGGAGCTGGAGCGAGTACCTTATTTGATAGAGTCCTTGATTTGATGTCTTTTCCAAGAATCAAAACCTCCTAGTTGCAGGCCATGACCTCTGATGTCTTCATCTCCTGGGTGTTGACTCTTCACAGAATCCTTAATTTAGAGTTTTTAGTGAGAAGCTTGTATAAGGCCTTGCAATTATGAAGAATGTCACCTTTAGGATGAGCTGGTTCACTGGGCTCCATCCAGGCACATGGGGCTTCCTGCAGTTATTTCAAAGGGAGAAAGCTGAGGTTTTCCAAACTGATAGAAGGTGATTTAAGCAATACCAGTGGAAAAGCCTTAGGCAAGACAAGGTTCAAAGTTTCTGTAAACTTTGCCAGTTGTTCTTGTATCTTCCCATTGAGGCAGGAAAATAAGGTCTGGAGGCAGGGAACATAAGGCCAATTCACACTTCAGTTACAACAGGAAATATCCTCTCCATAGGACATCACTTTACGTCATCCTCTTCATTTACACAGGGTGCACCCCAAGTAGAGGGTATTTAAACTCACAAAAACTTTGTAACAAGGCCTTTGAGCCCCTATGCTCAGGCCTGCTCCCACACTGTGGAGTGTCCTTTCATTTTCAATTAAACCCTTCATTGGGCTGGGCACAGTGGCTCACGCCTGTAATCCCAACACTTTGGGAGGTGAGGCAGGTGGATCACCTGAGGTCAGGAGTTCGAGACCAGCCTGGTCAACACGGTGAAACCCCATCTCTACAAAAAGCACAAAAATTAGCTGGGCGTGGTGGCGGGTGCCTGTAATCCCAGCTACTTGGGCGGCTGAGGCAGGAGAATCACTTGAACCTGGGAGGCAGAGATTGCAGTGAGCTGAGATTATGCCACTGCACCCCAGCCTGGGCAACAGAGCAAGACTCTGTCCCAAGAAAAACAAGACAAATTCCTTCATTCTTTCCTTGCTTTGTTTGTGCGTTTTGTCCACTTCTTTGTTCAAGACACCGAGGACCTGGACGCCCTCCACAGTTAACACGATCTGTGTGTTCCTCCAGGCCAGAGACTGAGGGTGGCATGCACAATACAGTGGTGAAAAATCGCAGTATGTTACGAATAGACAGAATTGTCTGATAGGCGAAATGAGTTCCTCGGTTGCTGTGAAACTTGGAGGACTCCCCAAGAAGGAATAATCTTCTCTAGCAAAAATTTACCTACTGCTCAGGCCGTGGCTCTAGGGCATGGCAATGCTTCAACCCAATGAGAAAACATGGAAGTCATGACCAGGATGTATTTGTATCCTTGAGATAAAGGCAGTTGGACAAAATCCAGATGCCAGTATCTCAAAAGGTCCTGATGGGAAATGTCTCAGGGAAAAGCCCTTGAGGAACATGGAGTGCTTTTCAGAATTGTATTGGCACAAACAGTATGGGGGGAGTATACTTTTTTTTTTTGAAACGGCGTTTTGCTCTTGTTGCCCAGGCAACAAGTCTTGTTTTGTTTTGAGACAGAGTTTTGCTCTGTCACCCAGGCTGGCATGCAATGGCGCAATCTTGGCTCACTGCAACCTCTTTCCTCCTGGGTCCAAGCTATTCTCCTGCCTTAGCTTCCCAAGTAGCTGGGATTACAGGCACCTGCCACCATGCCTGGCTAATTTTGTAATTTTTTAGTAGAGATGGAGTTTCACCATGTTGGTCAATATGGTCTCGAACTCCTGACTTCAAGTGATCCACCTCGGCCTCCCAAAGTGCTCAGATTGCAGGCATGAGCCACTGAGCCCAGCCGAGAGTACACCTTTTGAGGCATCATGGGTGATGGTTTCCAGTAATATTATTTTTCCATGAAATTGTTTTTCCATGAAATCATTTTATCTGACTCCAGTGAGTTAATTCATTAACATATTGTAAAAAGGGTAACTGAAGTCACGAGAGAAGAATTGGTCTATCACTGAACTGTACTATAAACCTGTTTCAGGAAAGGAAATGACATTCCCCGCTTACTTTTCCAAAGCTTTAACTCTTTTTCAGGGCCTTTCTCTGTGCTTCCTTCAGCAAGGTTTTTTTGTTTTGTTTTGTTTTTGAGATGGAGTCTCACTCTGTCTTCCAGGCTGGAGTGCAGTGGCATGATCTCAGCTCACTGCAACCTCCGCCTCCTGGTTTCAAGTAATTCTCCTGCCTCAACCTCCCGAGTAGCTGGGACTACAGGCATGCGCCACCACACCTGGATAATTTTTATATTTTCAGTAGAGACAGAGTTTCATCATGTTGACCAGGCTGGTCTTGAATTCCTGGCCTCAAGTGATCCACCCACCTTGGCCTCCCAAAGTGCTGGAATTACAGGCGTGAGCCACTGTGCTTGGCCTCCTTCCACATGATTTTAATTTTGGCGTGTGCTTGCAGGGATAGCTCAAGATGTATAGGTTTTGGGTAAGGAAAGACACTCAGGCAACATTTTTGGCCACAGCCTCTGTGAAGCAGTTGCTCTTACCATCAAAAGTGTCTAGCTTTCAATGTCTAGGAATTTTGATAAGGGCCAGTGATTTCAGTTTTTGAATGACTTCCAAGAGATCAAAGGCCTGTTGGCCATTTTTAAGGGATTGTCTGGAAGAAGTCAGGAAGCTACGTTATTTCTGGAGCATCCCCGAATCACGTGCTGCTGTAAGTGCACATCTGCTCTCTGTGTAAATGTCAGCAACCGTGCTTTCTACTCATCGACAGGCTCTGGCTAATGCAATCAGTTTTGCTTGCTGGAACAACTTTGCCTCTGGGAGAATCTTTTATGACTTCAGTCACAGAGAGACTGCATCACCTTGCAGTGTCTTCCAACATTGCCATTTAATTAGGAGCCATCAGTAAACCAAATTACATCAGCATCCTCTGTAGTGTCTCCTGTGAGTTCTGCCTAGGAGTGAGAATTTGCTGGGTCAGGGCAATACAGTCAGGGAGCAGCCCATCAGAAGGCAATGGTAGCACAGTAGCAGGGCTAAGATCCCTACAATGGGAGAGTAAAGTGAGGGGAAGGCAAGGGAAGAACTCCACATGAAGCAAGCCTGTGGCCAGAGTGATGCTGCTGAGGAAAGAGAGAGACCCTCTCATATTGTTTTATATTGTTTTATACTCAGTACCTGTTTTAAGAAAAAACAAGGAAGTAAAACCAAAGACAGGCAGCCTGGCACCACGCCTAAAACCAGGCCTGGGCCTGCCTGGCTTAAATCCAGTAGTCAAAAATCAACTTATAACTTAGAAACTGATGTTATTCATAGATTCCAGACATTGTATAGAACATTGTGAAACTCCCTGCCCTGTTCTGTTTCACTCTGACCACTGGTGCATGCAGCCCCTGTCACATACCTCTGCTTGCTCATATCAATCATGACGCTTTCATGTGAAATCTTTAGTGTTGTGAGCCCTTAAAAGGGACAGAAATTGTGCACTCGGGGTGCTCGGATTTTAAGTCAGTCGCTTGCCGATGCTCCCAGCTGAATAAAGCCCTTCCTTCGACAACTCGGTGTCGGAGAGGTTTTGTCTCAGCTTGTTCTGCTACACTGCGAATGATGAGTTGAAGAGCCTATCCACAGCATGAGAAATGTCAGGCCTCTGAGCCCAAGCCTGCACGTATATATCCAGATGGCCTGAAGCAACTGAAGAATCACAAAAGAAGTGAAAATGGCCGGTCCCTGCCTTAACTGATGACATTACCTTGTGAAATTCCTTCTCCTGGCTCAGAAGCTCCCCCACTGAGCACCTTGTGATCCCCTCCCTGCCCACCAGAGATCAACCCCCTTTGACTGTAATTTTCCACTACCTACCCAAATCCTATAAAACAGCCCCACCCCATCTCCCAACGCTGACTCTCTTTTCGGACTCAGCCTGCCTGCACCCGGGTGATTAAAAAGCTTTCTTGCTCACACAAAGCCTGTTTGGTGGTCTCTTCACACAGATGCATGTGAAAAGAAACACAAATGATGAGTGGCTGAAATTTTTCTCCCAATATACCTGGGTGCTTGTGACCATAAATGATCAGGCAGGGTTTGCCATAAGTTGCTCACATCATCCATTGGTTCTGAATTCAAAAAATTTTCTTTCTTCTTTTATTTTTTTGAGACAGAGTCTCGCTCTATTGCCTGGGCTGGAGTGCAGTGGCACAATCTCAGCTCACTGCAACCTCCATCTCCTGGGTTCAAGCGATTCTACTGCCTCAGCCTCCCGAGTAACTGGGATTACAGGTGCCCACCACCTTGCTGTCACGTGCATCTGCATGAAGAGACCTCCAAACAGGCTTTGTGTGAGCAACAAGACTGTTTATTTCACCTGGGGGCAGGTGGGCTGAGTCCGAAAAGAGAGTCAGTGAAGGGAGATAAGGATGGGGCTGTTTTATAGGATTTGGGTAGGTAATAGAAAACTACAGTCAAAGGGGGTTATTCTCTGGCAGGCAGGGGCAGGGGTCACAAGGATCTCAGTGGGGGAGCTTCTGAGTCAGGAGAAGGAATTTCACAATGTAATGCCATCAGTTAAGGTAGGAACAGGCCATTTCCACTTCTTTTGTGATTCTTCAGTTGCTTCAGGCCATCTGGATGTATACAGCAGGTCACAGGGAATATGATGGCGTAGCTTGGGCTCAGAGGCCTGACATTCCTGTCTTCTTATATTAATAAGAAAAATAAAACAAAATAGTGTTGAAGCGTTGGGATGGCAAAAATTTTGGGTGGTGGTATGGAGAAATAATGGGTGATGTTTCTCAGGGCTGCTTTGAGTGGGATTAGGGGTGGCGTGGGAACGTAGAGTGGGAGACATTAAGCTGAAGGAAGATTTTGTGGTAAGGGGCAATATTGTGGGGTTGTTGAAAGGAGCATTTGTCATATAGAAAGATTGGTGATGGCCTGGATACTGTTTTGTATGAATTGAGAACTAAATGGAAGACACAAAGTCCAAATAAGAGAAGGAGAAAAACAGGTATTAAAGGAATAAGAATTGGGAGGACCCAGGACATGTAATTAAAGAGTGCCCAAGGGGGTTCAGCATAATTATGTGCTTGGTTGGTGGGTTTTTGGGCTCTGTCCTTGACAGAGTCCTCCTTTGTAAGTTGGAGGTTGAGCTTGTTGAGGTGTGTTTTTAAAAGACCATTACTCTGTTCTACCTTTGCTGAAGATTGAGGACGGTAAGGGGTATGAAGATTCCACTGAATACCAAGAGCCTGAGAAACTGCTTGGGAGATTTGACTAATAAAGGTCGGTCTGTTATTGGACTGTATAGAGGTGGGAAGGTCAAACTGAGGAATTATGTGCCGAGACCAGCTCAGTGGGGGAGACCCTAACCCAGCGGCGCTAGAGGAATTAAAGACACACACAGAAATACAGAGGTGTGAAGTGGGGAATCAGGGGTCTCACAGCCTTCAGAGCTGAGAGCCCTGAACAGAGATTTACCCACATATTTATTAACAGCAAACCAGTCATTAGCATTGTTTCCATAGATACTAAATTAACTAAAAGTATCCCTTATGGGAAACAAAGGGATGGGCTGAATTAATTGCAGCAGGAACATGCCCTTAAGACACAGGTTGCTCATGCTTTTGTTTGTGGCTTAAGAATGCCTTTAAGCGGTTTTCTGCCCTGGGTGGGCCAGGTGTTCCTTGCCCTCATTGCCATAAACCCACAACCTTCCAGCTTGGGCGTTAGGGCCATTATGGATGTGTCATAGCACTGCAGAGATTTTATTTATGACCAGTTTTGGGGCCAGTTTATGGCCAGATTTTGGGGGGCTCGCTCCCGTCATGTCTCCCTTCTTTGATTTGCAAAGAGATAAATGTAAGGGCAGCTTTGTCACGGTGAGCTACTTCTCGCAGGAGTCGGGATCCACATCTGCAGACTGTACGAAGACAAACAACACAGATTAAAAGCACAATTGTTACTGAAATCACAGAGCTTCCAAGTGTTTTTATCCATTTAAATGGGTTACTAGCTGCTAATTTGTCTGCAGCTCCTTCAAGCACTCCAGTTCCTGGCATTAAGGTCAGGTGTGCCTGGGATGCTTTAAATGTTCTTTTAATTTTGCTATATCCAAAGACAAGTTTTCAGAATGTCCTTCTTTTTTCTTTTTTTTTTTTTGAGACGGAGTCTGCTCTGTCACTCCCCGCTGGAGTGCACTGGCTGTGATCTCAGCTCACTGCAAGCTCCACCTCCCGGGTTTAGTTTTATTCTTCCTGCTCCCAGCCTCCCTAGTAGCTGGAATCCAGGCTCTACCACCTCTACTCGCTAGTTTTTGGGGCTTTTTAGTAGAGGCAGGGTTTCACCGTGTTAGCCAGGATGGTCTCGATCTCCTGACCTCGTTATCCACCCGTCTCGGCCTCCCAAAGTGCTGGGATCAGAGTGTCCTTCTAATGCTTTTTTATTCTTTCTCAAATTTTGATCTTATTAAGAGCATTTAATAGCACAAATCCTTATGTTTAGCTCCTAGAGCAGGCCATATCATTTGAGGTTGAGGTGCCACTATATCACCATGGTTCCGGATAATAGGAACTTTTGCCATACTTCTTATCATTTTTACCATCCGACAATTTTGTTCATATCATCTGAACATAGTGTTGCCATAGCATGCAGACTGAGAGGTGCAATTCAAGCTAAACATCCCCTTAGGGGACCAATTAATAATGATTCCATAGGACTCATTGTGCAGCACCTCTGCCTGTTCTGCAAAGCAATCTTCCTAAACAAGTATGTTCATTTTTCTAACTGGATCCAATCCTGTTTACAAATAGGTTTTTGAGGGTGGTATGCCTCAATTATAGGAGCAGATTTATTATTGTAAGTACTGAGATCAGAAAGCATGTGTAACTGTGTCATAGTGATTGCATCCAGGCATTATTGCCAGACAAGATTGATAAATATGCCCAATAAGTATGATTGTTCTCTGTGTCAGCCCTTATTGAAGGAATACTCACAGCAGTGGTGATAACCGCTATCATAGCTACCATCAAATTATTCATTGTGACTGGTTGTCCCACTTTCCTCAGGTTTTCTTCCACCATCTGTGGCAGCTTCTTGATTTGTCCCCAGGTGGGTGGCTGTGTTTGACAGGTGTTGCTTGTGACAGTTGTGGTCCTCCTCAGTGTCAGCCTTGACATGGTTGCAACCACGGGGTCCTCGGGATCCTCCCGGAATCTCCTCCTCGGCATCTGGCTCATTATAAGGTTTCAGGTGTCTTAATGGTATCCAAATTGGCTGTTGATTTTGGCCTGGAGAAATACAAGCATAACCTCTACCCCAAGTTAGTATTTTACCTATTTCCCAACTTTTTGTTACTGGATCTCTCCACCAAATCATATGTTTTGTTTCTGTCTTTGCAGCTGGTTTCTGTAGATGCTGTTCAGCTGCTGATAACATCTGGCCTTTGGGCAGGCTCAAAAAATTTAAAGTTAATAATGCTAGGTTCAACTGCATTTATGGGGTTCCATATAGTTTATCTCCCCCTTTCTGCTTTTGCAACTGCTGTTTTAGGGAGAGATTCATTCTTTCCACTATGGCTTGTCCCTGAGAATCATATGGGATACCGGTAATGTGTTTAATATTCCACATAGAGAAAAATGTAGCCAGAGCTTGGCTAGTATAGCCTGGGGCATTATCTGTTTTAATAGAAGCTGGAATGCCCATCACCACAAAACACTGCAAAAGATGATGTTTAATACACGCAGAAGATTCTCCTGTTAGGCATGTAGCCCAGACAAAGTGAGAAAAGGTGTCCACACATACATGTACATAAGCTAGTCTCCCAAACGAGGGAAGATGTGTGACATCCATTTGCCAAATAGAGTTCGGTTCCAGTCCTCGAGGATTAACTCCTCCTGTAGAAGATGAGGAATGTACCATTTGGCAAGTTGGGCATCACTGGATAATAGCTTTAGCTTCTTTCCAGGTATTGCTGTATCTGCGTTTGAGACCAGAAGCATTAACATGGGTTAAATTGTGAAAGTGTCTAGCATTAGATATTGCAGTAGCATCTAGGCAATCAGCCATTTGATTCCCTTCAATCAAAGGTCCTGGAAGAGGTGTATGAGCCCTAATGTGAGTGATGTAAAAAGGGTGCATTCTACTCCTAACTGCTGTTTGCAGTTGGGTAGATAAACTCATCAGTTGTTCATCTGTATGAAATCGTAACTGAGAATTTTCAATTAACTGTGTGGAGTGAACCATGTGTGAAGAATCAGAAATCACATTAATAGGCATCTCAAAAGTAGTCAATACCTCAATTACAGCTACAAGCTCTGCTTTTTGAGCTGAAGTATAGGGCGTCTGAAAAACTTTACTTTTTGAGCCAAAATAAGAAGCTTTACCATTACTAGACCATCTGTAAAAACATTCTCAGCACCTTCAATTGGTTTAAATTTAGTTATTTTAGGGAGAATCCAATTAGCTAATTTCAAAAACGGAAACAGCTTCGTTTTAGGAAAGTGATTATCGAGAATACCCACAAAGTCAGCTAAATGGGTTTGCTAAGTAAGACTATTTATAAAAGCTTGCTGTATTTGTGCCTTCATGAGAGGGACAATAATTTTTCCAGGATCATATCCATGTAATTTAACAGTCTGAGTTCTCCGAATCCCTCTCATAGTAGCGATTTGATCTAAATAAGGAGTTAAAGTCCATGAATTAGTATGTGGAAGAAAAAGCCACTCTACTAAGTCCTGTTCTTGGACAATAACACCAGTAGGTGAATGCTGAGTTGAAAAGATTAGCAAATCAAGAGTCTTCTCTGGATCTATTCTATTTATGTGAGCTTTATGGACTTGCTTCTCCATCAGTTATAACTCTGCCTCCGCCTCTGTTAATTGCCGAGGGCTAGTGAGACTAGGATTTCCTCTAAGGATAGAAAACAGATTACTCATGGCATAGGTAGGAATGCCTAGAGCAGGTCATATCCAATTAACATCCCCTAGTAAGTTTTGAAAATTGTTTAATGCTTTTAATTTATCCCTACATATGGTTACTTTCTGTGGCACAATGGTAGTGTCATTTACTAAGGTCCCCAAGTAGGAGTAAGGAGGAGTAGTCTGAATTTTGTCAGCAGCTATAATTAAACCAGTGTGAAAAATTGAATTTTGCAAGTGATCATGACATTGGAGTAATATTTCTCGAGTAGGGGGAGCACAAAGTTTATCATCCACATAGTCTATATAATGGTTCTGGAATTAGAACTTGTGCTCCCCATTGTTGTAATAAATCTCTTCCCCATAAATTTATAGGTACAGAAGTTATAATTGGTTGACTAGTCACAGGTTGTCCATTGGGCCCCTCACAATGCAAAATATAACCACTTTGATATACTTCAGCGGCTTTACCAACTCCAACTATGTTAAATTGAGCAGGTTGAATTGGCCACGTGGATGGCCAGTGCTGTAGAGAAATGATTGAAATGTCTGCTCCTGTATCTACTAAACCTTTAAATTTCTTTCCTTGAATAGTTATTTCACAGGTAGGACGTTTATCAGTAATTTGATTTACCCAATAAGCTGCTTTGCCTTATTTATTTGTGCTTCCAAATCCTCCTGTTCATTTAATTTCACTTTTTCCCATTCCCACACACGGCACAATCAGGAGCTGTGCTATGCGCTCTCCTGGCTCTGCTTTCCAGGGAACAGAAGTGGACATAACAATTTGAGTTGCCCCATTATAATCTGAATCAGTGACTCCTGTATGTATTTGTATGCCTTTTAAACTTAAACTAGACCTTCCTAAAAGTAATCCTATTGTCCCTGCTGGCAAGGGTTCACAGACTCCTGCTGGGACGTTTTGAGGGGGTTCCCCGGCAGAAGGCTCACAGCTTTTGTGCAGCATAAATCTACTGCAGCACTACCGACTATGGCAGGGGACAGACATTGTACAGGGGTGAGGGAATGACCTGAGCTGGAAATGCCCCAGTTTAGAATGGGGCCTGGTACAGGTCCCTCATGGCGTTTCCCAAAATCGGGTTCCCTTCTTTATCAAACTTAGAGTGACACTGACTAGCCCAGTATTATCCTTTTTTACATTTTGGACATATTTCAGGCTCAACAGTTTTCTTTTTTCCCCTATCTGGTGGCCTGACTCGCTGATTTTTTTCTACATTCTTTTTTAGTATGACCATGCTTCCCACAGTTAAAACAAGCTCCAGGAAATGGAGTATTTCCTTTATCCACTCTCAGTCCTGCCATTGCCTGTGCCAACGAGGTAGCTTTATGCAGAATACTTCCGATGAAATCACAGACCTTGATATAATCAACTAAATGTGCTTTCCCTCTGATAGGTCACAGAGCAGCCTGGCAATTGGGATTAGCATTGTCGAAAGCTAATAACTGCAACACTGTGTCCTGAGCAGCAGAATCCGTAATCATCTTTTTAAGAGACTCCTGTAACTGGCCTATAAAATCAACATATGGTTCTCTGGGGTCCTGTTTTATAGCACTAAAGGAAGGGTATTGTTCCCCACCTGAAGTGATTTTTTCCCAAGCTCTAATGCACACTCCTTTTAAGCTGTTCTATGGCATCACCAAAGGACCACAGTTGTATCAAACCAGCCCAGCCGCCAACCCCCAAAAGTCAGTCTGCGGTTACATTAATTTGAGGTTGGGCTCAGTACGTAAGCAGCCTGGAATGGAAAGCTTCATCTGCCCACAAAGTTTTAAATTGTAAGAACTGAGCAGGAGTTAGACAAGTTGGGCGAAGAGAGCCGCCCAGTCAGTAGGTGGCATATCTGACTGGAAACAGTAACATTCTTTTTTTTTTTTTTTTTTGAGACAGAGTCTCACTGTCGCCCAGGCTGGAGTGTGGCGGCCGGATCTCACCACTGTAGCCTCGGCCCCGGGTTTACTTTATCTCCTCTGCCCCTCAGCCTCCTGAGTAGGTGGGACTACGGCGCCTGCCACCTCGGCCTCGCTAGTTTTTTGTATTTTTATAGAGACGGGTTTCACCGTGTTAGCTGATGCACCCCCGACCTCCTGACCTCGTGTTCCCTGTCTCGGCCTCCCAAAGTGCTGGGATTGCAGGGCTTGAGCCACCAACAGTGCAATATTCTTTTTAACAGTCCCATTACAAAAGCAAGGGAGAGAACCTGGTCCATACTGACTTATTGCTTGTTTTAATTCTTTGAGTAATTTACAAGGAAAAGACTCAAATGTAGCTGTAATATTTCCCTGTTCATCTGGGGGGTGTATCCTAACAGGGAACTGCCAAGCCTCTAAATCACCCTCTCATCTAGCTTGCTGAATTCCTGCCTGAATAGAACTAAGAGCCATCACTCAAGGTGCTGCTCAGTCACGGGGGCAACTACTTTTCGCCCAGTGTCCTCTGGAAAGGAAAGATCGGGGGGGTCATTTTCTTCAAAACAATAATGAGGGGGTGCAGAACGGTAGGGATGAACCTCTCCTTCCTTTGCCATTTTAGCTTCAGCTGGCACATAAACATGCTTTGTAACCTCTTCCGTTACTTCGCTATACTCTTGTTCCTCCTTGTCATCAGTGTGAAAAAGTTCCAAGGTGGAACGAACCAGACCCCAAACTTGCCCCATTGTTACCCTAACACTTCCAAACTCCCCTTCTTACTCACCGTGGGGATTGCTTTAAGAGTACTTGGGTGTCCTCCAGCTAGTTTTCCATTCCAACCGTCGCTCCGGCGACCCTTCGACATGGATTCGAGCCCCCACAAATGGACGCCACTTGTCGACACCAGCTTGGTCGGGGAGACCCTAAGCCAGTGGCACTAGAGGAATTAAAGACACACACACGGCCAGGCGTGGTGGCTCACACCTATAATCCCAGCACTTTGGGAGGCCGAGACGGGCGGATTACGAGGTTAGGAGATCGAGACCATCCTGGCTAACACGGTGAAACCCCGTCTCTACTAAAAATACAAAAAATTAGCTGGATGTGGTGGTGGGTGCCTGTAGTCCCAGCTAGTCAGGAGGCTGAGGCAGGAGAATGGCGAGAACCCGGGAGGCGGAGCTTGCAGTGAGCCGAGATCACACCACCGCACTCCAGTCTGGGCAACAGAGCGAGACTCCGTCTCAAAAAAAAAAAAAAGATGCACACAGAAATACAGAGGTGTGAAGTGGGGAATCAGGGGTCTCACAGCCTTCAGAGCTGAGAGCCCTGAACAGAGATTTACCCACATATTGATTAACAGCAAACCAGTCATTAGCATTTTCTATAGTTATTAAATTAACTAAAAGTATCCCTTATGGGAAACGAAGGGGTGGGCCAAATTAATTACAGCACGAACATGCCCTTAAGACACAGATCGCTCATGCTTTTGTTTGCGACTTAAGAATGCCTTTAAGCGGTTTTCCACCCTGGGCGGGCCAGGTGTTCCTTGCCCTCATTGCCATAAACCCACAACCTTCCAGCTTGGGCATTAGGGGCATTATGGACATGTCATAGTGCTGCAGAGATTTTATTTATGGCCAATTTTGGGGCCAGTTTATGGCCAGATTTTGGGGGGCCTGCTCCCAACAATTATGTCTTACAGAAGGGAAGAAATGACCACTGTGGGCCTTTTCAGACCCATCCAGTGCAAGTGTCTACCCAGAAAAAGAGGTATTTTAGTTTCCTGACTCGGGCCATGTGAGTAAAGTCAATTTGCCAGTCCTGGGTGGGGGCAAATCCCTGAGCTTGATGTGTAGGGAAGGGAGGGAGCCTGAACAATCCCTGAGGAGTAGTAGAATAGCAGATGGAACACTGAGAAGTGATTTCCTTGAGAATAGATTTCCACAATGGAAAGGAAATGAGAGGTTCTAAAAGATGGGCTAGCGGCTTGTAACCTACATAGAAGAGGTTATGAAATGACGACGGAATAGAATGGGCCTGTGAGATGGAAGGAGATATTTTCCTTGGTCCAAGAACTATTTGCCTTGTGTGGGAAGAGATTCATAGCTGGAAGTTTCAGTGGGGGAGTAGGTGGGAGTAACCAGATGAGAAGGAGAAAAACTGCTGTGAGGAATAGAACTTGGAAGCTAGCTGCTTTTTTAGCTACCTTATCAGCATAAGCATTGCCCTGAATGATGAGATCTGATGCATTTTGATGGCCCTTGCAGTGAATGACTCCAGCTTCCTTTGGAAGTAAAGTGGCCTTGAGAAGAGTTTTTATTAAAGAGGAATTAATGATGGAGGACCCTTGTGTAGTGAGGAAACCTCTTTCAGCCCATATAACAGCATGGTGGTGCAGGATATGGAAGGCATATTTAGAGTCAGTATAAATATTGATGCATAATTCCTTTGCAAGAGTTGGGGCCTGAGTTAAGGCAATGAGTTTGGCTTGCTGAGAAGTAGTGGAGGGGGCAGAGCAGTAGCCTCAATGATAGATGTGGAAGATACTATAGCATAGCCTGCCTTTGCTGGTGAGTGGTGATTAGACCTGGTGGAGCTGTCATCAATAAACCAAGTATGATCAGGGTGAGGAACAGGAAAGAAGGAAATATGGGGAAATGGAGTGATTGTCAGGTGGATCAGAGAGATACAGTCATGGGGGTCAGGTGTGGTATCCGAAATAATGCTGGAGGCTGGATTGAAATCTGGGCCAGGAACAATGGTAATTGTGAGAGACTCAACAAAGAGTGAGTACAGCTGAAGGAGCCGGGGAGCAGAAAGTATATGCGTCAGGTGTGAGGGAGAAAATAGATTTTGGAAGTTACGAGAACTGTAGAGAGTGAGTTGAGCATAGTTTGTGATTTTGAGGGTCTCTAAAAGTATGAGGGCGGCAGCAGCTGCCACATGGAGACGTGAGGGCTAGGCTAAAAGAGTAAGGTCAAGTTGTTTGGACGAAAAGTCTACAGGGCATGGTCCTGGTCCTTGCATAAGAATTCTGACTGCACAACCCTGCACTCTGGCTGTGTGTAATGAAAAAAAAAGGTTGGGATGAGTCAGGGAGAGCTAGGGTGGGGGGCAGTCTCTAAAGCTGTCTTCAAGGAATGGAAAGAGGAGTGGGGAAAGGATTTAGGATCTATGGGGTCAGCTAGGTTTCCTTTTGTGAGTTTACATAATGGTTTTGTTAGGATGGCAAAACCAGGTATCCAAAGGCAAAAGTGTTCAACCATGCCCAGGAAGGAAAGGAGTTGTTGTTTTGTAGAAGGGGTTGGGGTTTGAGAGATCAGTTGGACACAATCGGCAGGGAGAGCACACGCGTTTTCACGAAGAATTATGCCAAGGTAGGTAATGGATGAAGAAGCAATTTGAGGTTTGGAGGGGGATACAAGATATTCTTTTGAGAATAGATGTTGGAGGAGCAGGAGGGTGTCCTGTTGGGAAGATTTGTAGGAGGGGCTATAACGTAGAAGGTCGTCAAAATATGTAATAAGGTGAGAAGCAGATGGATGGAAAGAAAGTAAATTATAAGAAAGGTCTTGACTGAAGTAATAGGGGCTGTCTGTTAAGCCTTGCGGCAGTACAGTCTGGGTAAATTGCTGAGACTGATGGGTGTCAGCGTCAGTCTAAGTGAAAGGGAAGAGAAGCTTGGATGAAGGGTGCGAAGGAATAGTAAAGAAAGAATGTTTGAGATCCAAAACAGAATAATGGGTTGTGGAGGGGTTGTGGAGGGAGGTACTGAGGATAGGAGAGTATATGGGTTTGGCACCATGGGGTGGATAAGTAAAATAATTTGATTGATAAGGTGCAGATCCTGAACTAACTTGTAAGACTTGTCCGGTTTTTGGACAGGTAAAATGGGGGAATTGTAAGGAAAATGTATAGGCTTTAAGAGGCCACGTTTTAACAGGTGGGTGATAACAGGCTTTAACCTTTCTAAAGCGTGCTGTGGGATGGGATATTGGCATTGAGCAGGGTAAGGATAATTAGGTCTTAATGGGATGATAAGGGGTGCATGATCAGTCACCAAGGAGGGAGTAGAGGTGTCCTATACTTGTGGATTAAGGTGGGGAGATACAAGGGAAGGATGTGAAGGAAACTTTGAACTGGGGAAAACAGTGGCAATGAGGTATGGCTGTAGCCTAGGAAAAGTCAGGGAGGCAGATAATTTAGTTAAAATGCTTTGACCTAGTAAGGGAGTTGGGCAGGTAGGGATAACTAAAAAGGAGTGCATAAAATAATTTTGTCTAAGTCGGCACCAGAATTGGGGAGTTTTAAGAGATCTAGAAGCCTGGCCATCAATACCCACAACAGTTATGGAGGCAAAGGAAACAGGTCCTTGAAAATAAGGTAATCTGGAGTGAGTAGCCTCCATATTGATTAAGAAGGGGATGGACTTACCCTCCACTGTGAGAGTTACCCGAAGCTCGGCGTCCGTGATGGTCTAGAGGACTTTCGAGGTGATCAGGCAGCATCAGTCTTCAGCCGCTAAACAGAGATCTGGGAAAGAGTCAGTCAGAGAGCCTTGGGCCAGAGTTCCAGGGGCTCTGGGTGCCAGGTGAGTTAGACAGTCCGATTTCCAGTGGGGTCCCGCATAGATGGGGCACAGCTTAGGAGGAATCCTGGGCTGCGAGCATTCCTTGGCCCAGTGGCCAGAATCCCAGCACTTGAAGCAAGATCCTGGGGGAGGTGGTCCTGGAGGAATGCCTGGCCGCTGTGGTTCAGGCGTTTGGAAGTTCTCGTGTGCTGGAGACATGACAGGGGTTTCTCTCACAGTGGAGGCAAGGAACTGCAACTCAGAAATACGTTGCTACTTGGCTGCCTCGACTCTATTATTGTACACCTTGAAGGCGAGGTTAATTAAGTCCTGTTGTGGAGTTTGAGGGTTGGAATCTAATTTTTGGAGCTTTTTCTAATATCGGGAGCAGGTTGGGTAATAAAACCCATATTGAGAATAAGACAGCCTTTTGGCCTTTCAGGGTCTGGGGCTTAAAGCGTCTCAGGGTTGCTGCCAAACAAGCCATGAACTGGGCTGGGTTTTCATATTTGATGAAAAATAATCTAAACACTAACTGATTTGGGAGAGGTCAGCTAAAGAAAAAGGAGCATTAACCTTGGCTATGCCTTCAGCTCCAGCCACCTCTTTAAGAGGAAATTGTTGAGCAGGTCGGGGAGGGCTAGTTGCTGAACCAAACTGTAAGCCAACCGGGTGTGAAGAGAGGAGGTGATAAAAGGATTATAGGGTGGGGGAGCGGAGGCTGAGGAAGAATTGGGACCTGGCTCGGCCTGGCAAGGAGCAGCCTGGGGAGGAGGGGAGAGGTCAGATGGGTCTGTAGAAAAGGAGGATTCTAAGGACTCAGAGCTTGGGGTGGAGACTGAACGAACAGACAGGAGAGAAAGAAGAAAGATTTGGGACAAGTTGCATTGGGAGCAGAGACTAGGGAGGGACCAATGTGTAAAAGAATGCCTGGACATCAAGTAACTCAGACCCATTTGCCCATTTTTTCGACAAAAATCATCCAGGTCTTGTAAAATGGAGAAATCAAAAGTGCCGTTTTCTGGCTATTTAGAACCATTATCGAGTTTGTATTGGGGCCAAGCGGTGTCGCAGAAAAAAATAAGACGCTTAGGTTTTAGGTCAGGCGAGAGTTGAAGAGGTTTTAAGTTTTTGAGAACACAGGCCAAGGGAGAAGAAGGGGTAATGGAGGGTGGAAGGTTACCCATAGTGAAGGAGGCAAGCCCAGAGAAAAGAGAGGGTAGAGACTCGGAGAGGGGGGGTGTGGTGAGCAGCCAAAGCAGGAGTCCCTGCAATGGACTTGCCACCAAGGGAATGTGGGTGAATGATGACCAAGGCAGGCGTCCCGCAGTGATCAGACACCAATGGAGTGTGGGTGAATAATCAGGCAGGCGTCCCCACAGTGGATGTCTGTCTTCCTGAGTCTGTGACCAGCGCCAGAGTTTTGGGTCCATGGATAAAATGTGTCTCCTTTGTCTCTACTAGAGAGGAAAAAGAACTGGAATTGGAAGAACAGGGAGACTGAAGGGTAGCAAGAGAGGCTGGAGAAGAGAGTGAAAAGACCACTTACCCGATTTGAAATTGGTGAGATGTTCCTTGGGCTGGTTGGTCTGAGGACCGGAGGTCATAGGTGGATCTCCTCATGGAGTGAGGGTGAGGACGGGGGACTGGTCTCCCGAAGGACGGGTCCTCCTGTCCCGGGTTTCAGCACCAAATGTCACGTGCATCCGTGTGAAGAGACCACCAAACGGGCCTTGTGTGAGCAACAAGACTGTTTATTTCACCTGGGTGCAGGCGGGCTGAGTCCGAAAAGAGAGTCAGCAAAGGGAGATGGGGTGGGGTTGTTTTATAGGATTTGGGTAGGTAGTGGAAAATTACAGTCCAAGGGGGTTGTTCTCCGGCAGGCAGAGGCGGGGGTCACAAGGTGCTCAGTGGGGAGGTTTCTGAGCCAGGAGAAGGAATTTCCCAAGGTAATGTCATTAGTTAAGGCAGGAACCAGCCATTTTCACTTCTTTTGTGATTCTTCAGTTGCTTCAGGCCATCTGGATGTATACGTGCAGGTCACAGGGGATGTGATGGCTTAGCTTGGGCTCAGAGGCCTGACACATGCCCGGCTAATTTTTGCATTTTTAGTAGAGACAGGGCTTCACCATGTTGACCAGGCTGGTCTCGAATTCCTGACCTCAGGTGATCCACCTGCCTCGGCCTCCCAAAGTGCTGGGATGACAGGCGTGAGGCACCACTCCCAGCCTCAGGTGTTTCTTTGCAGCCATGCAAAAATAGTCTCACGCAGTCCCTATTTGAAATTCTGAAACTTGGGCCTTACAGTCATGGGTTGGTTAGGCACTCCCACCATGTCAGTGGTTTTGTTCCTCTGAGGAAGGGAACAGTTACATGTGATGGGGTTGAGAACAGAGAAGACTGCTCTGGTGTCAGGGCAGGAGTCTCTTCACTCAGCAGTGTGCCCACTCCTCCTAGTGGGAGAGGAAGGAGAAATAGAAACGCCCCCTTAGGCTCCCCACAGCAGCTCTATTTCTCTTGGGTGGTTTTTCTCTCCTGTTGCCATTTAAGTTGTTTGCAATCTTTTTAAAGGCGACTTTGTTTCTTGCAAGAGAAGCAGGCCCCTCTGTGGTCATGTGGGCTTAAGAGGTTAGGTCTGGCCAGTCAGCTGCTGGAGCTGCCTGAGATGAAAGAAGCAGGTTGACCAAAAGATCTGCAAGAGTGTTCTGGGATTTGCTGAGCCTCTTCCTCTGGTGGAGGAGGGGTAGGAGAGATGGTTACCAGAGCATGGAAGGCCTAACAAAAGTGGATGTAGAGGTGTGGGAGGAGGCAACAGCAGAGCAGTGGGAGGAGAAAGAGAAGACATTTTCAAGGTTTTCTTTAGTTGTGAAATCGTTTCTGACCATTTTTGCTTATCTCCTAGAGGGAAGCCATTTTTTCCATACCCCTCTTAGAAGCTTCTACCTACCATTAAAATAGGCCTGTTGTTCAATTTGTCTGGTTCTAAAACCTGATAATCATGTGCACAAACATATTAACTTAGAAATTTCCAAAGACCCCGATTTTGGTCATTACAATTTGGGGTCATCCTGAGTCATGTGGATGCATCTACCTGGGTGTCCACAGCATGGCACTCTACAGGGGTAACCCACAAACCCAACTGGTGCTTCCAAGTGGGGTTGCCCCTTAAAGGAAAGCTCAGTTTTTGACAACCACTTTCCCATACTTTTAGAAATTCCTTCTCCAAAGTGATCAAGGCTGGGACAGAGTTTCAAGTGTGCTGCTTGTGAGTGTCACTCCCTGGGGTCCCAGTGAGCCGTGATTGACTGTCTTATATGTCTCAGAATCCCTGGTCCCCTTGCGGTGGTAGAGTGCTGAGGGCGCCAGGTGACCAGCCCTGATGTGCACCTTCCAGCTGGGGTCTGTCCTGCAGGGAGGCCCTCTCAGACTGCAACGCATCATGGACAAACATCCCAACACCCCCATAAAATCTCTAGTCCCCTACAGCACCCAGCTGGGTTTGGAGGGAGCAAGTGTCTCTTAACTTCCAGGTGAGAGAGCTCACCCTCATGCACCCTTTGGTTTGAAACTAGCAGGAATTGGTCACAATTGAAAAGACAAGTCCAAATTACTAGCAATACGAAACAGCTACAATTTTAAAATCATGCTATGTAATTTTAGGTCAAAAAAAGTGAAATCACCAGTGCTAGTGAAACCACCTTTGCAAAAAAGATAACAATGAGAAAATTATGACAGTGAAAGAGATCTGGCCTAACCACCTCCATCCTGCTTTTAACCTCCAAGCTGCCCTTGTTCATTCCTGGGTGTAGGCCAAAGGAGGAAGGAAGGAATTTATAGTTGAACGCTGAAGCAAAGATGGTAACAGTCTCTCCCCAAAGCAAACCCTCTCCTTGCCTGGGGATCGAACCCTCTTCTTGCCTTTGTAAAACTAATAAATGAGCCACAAGATGAGAAATTTTGACACAGGAGTCATGCAGCCAGAGGCCACAAGATTCCTGACCTCCCCAGTTGCTCCCATAGATAACGTTACTATTATGAAACCTAAGGTTGGTGTTTGAGGTGTTTTTCAGACCCTGTATTCTGATGGTTCAGCTGATGCTACACTGACTGGTGAACTGGCTCATCTTGTCTTGTGATCCCCACTCAAGAACCAACTCAGCCCAAGAGGGCAGCTTTAACTCCTGGTGATTTCATCCCCAACCCAAGCAGTCAGCACTCCCACTTCCCTATCCTCCTGCCCACCAAACTATCTTTAAAAAATCCTAGGCTTTGAATTTTCAGGGAGGCTGATTTGAGTAGTAATAAAACTTTAATGTCCTGTTTAGGTGGTGATAACATGGGTTAAACTCTTATTTATTTATTTATTTATTTATTTATTTATTTATTTACGAGACGGAGTTTTACTCTTGTTGCCCAGGCTGGAGTGCAATGGCACAATCTCAGATCATGACAACCTCCAGCTCCCGGGTTCAAGCGATTCTCCTGCCTCAGCCTCCCAAGTAGCTGGGATTACAGGCAAGCACCACCACGCCTGGTTAATTTTGTATTTTTAGTAGAGATGGGGTTTCTCCATGTTGGTCAGGCTGGTCTCAAACTCCCGACCTCAGGTTATCTGCCCGCCTCAGCCTCCCAAAGTGCTGGGATTACAGGCATGAGTCACCGCATCCGGCCTGAAACTCTTTCTTTCTCTAATGCAATTCCCTGACTTGATAAATTGGCTCCCTCTGAGCAGTGGCAAGAGGAACCCATTGAGCAGTTACACTAGACTCCAACACTGTAACCCAAAACCCCTGCCATGAGGCCGAGGAGAAGACAGACATTCTCTGCAGAGCTTTTGCCTAAATCTCCTGTCCAGAGACAGAGACAGAAGCCCTCACTCTTGCAGGAAAGAAAGGGTTTGGAAAACAGCCCAAATAAAATTTCGGCCTCTTCACAACAGCCAAAATTTGGAAGCAACCTACATGTCCATCAACAGAGGTACTTACACACAATAGAGTACTATTCAGCCATAAAAAAGAATGAGATCCAGTCATTTGCAAAAACATGGATGGACTAGAGGTCATTACGATAAATGAAATAACCCAGTCTCAGAAAGACAAACATCGCAAGTTCTCATTTATTTGTGGGATCTAAAAGTCAAAACAATTGAACTGGTGGAGACAGAGAGTAAAAGGATGATTACCAGAGGCTGAGAAAGGTAGTGGGAGGGTGAAGGGGAGGTGGGTTCGTGAATACAAAACAAATTGTTAGAAACAATGAATAAGACCTAGGATTTGATAGCACAAAAGGGGGACTGTAGTCAATAATAATTTAATTTTATATTTTAAAATAACTAAAAGAGTATAATTGGATTGTTTGTAACATAAAGGATAAATGCTTGTGGGGGTGAATACCCCATTTCCACGATGAAATGATTACGCATTGCATTTATGGGGAACATCTTTTGTTCCAGGATTAAATGTGCGAGCCACCAAACCCAGCCACAAGTCAGTTTCTAAAGGAAAAATGGGGCAGTTCCTAAGTTGTTTACCAAAACTTTTTATTGTTTCATTAAAATAACATAACCTGGTGATTTATTATACATGGTTCTTTGTATCACAAATTCCAGAAGCATGAAGATAATGGGTGAGGCTCACATTGTGCAACTTGTGGTAATATTTTAGGTAATTTATTAGTCAGCCTGGAAACTACAGGGAAGGAAAGAAAAAAACAAAGTTCTTAAACAATTACCCCTGGGCATGGCTGCGGGGGTGTGACCGAGGTCTCATGATCCTGTCCCTCTGGACCTGATGCATTTTGCAGACTCCCCATTCCTCAGGCTGCTCTGAGCCGCTTTTCTTTATCAGTTGACAAGGATGCACACACCATGTACTCTCTGCGTCTGGCTTATTCACTCACAATTAAACTTATTCACTCACTTGTTGGAAGTTGCCAGGCCATAGGGTTTGGGTAGGGTCAGCTTTAGTAGACACTGCCAGTTTCCCCAGGTGTTTGTACAAAATGCACTCCCAGCTGGGCACAGTGGCTCACGCCTGTAATCCCGGCACTTTGGGAGGCCAAGGCGAGCTGATCACGAGGTCAGGAGATTGAGACCATCCTGGCTAACACGGTGAAACCCCGTCTCCACCGAAAATACAAAAAATTAGCCGGGCGAGGTGGCGGGCGCCTGTAGTCCCAGCTACTTGGGAGGCTGAGGCAGGAGAATGGCGTGAACCCAGGAGGAGGAGTTTGCAGTGAGCCGAGATTGCACCACTGCCCTCCAGCCTGGGCGACGGAGCGAGACTCCATCCCCCCAGAAAAAAAGTTGAGTGTGGTGGCACGCACCTGTAGTCCCAGCTACTCAGGATGCTGAGGCAGAAGAATCGCTAGAACCCAGGAGGTGGACATTACAGTGAGCCAAGATCCCGCCACTGCACTCCAGCCTTGTGACAGAGCGAGACTCTGTCTCAAAAAAAAAAGTGCACTCCCACCAGCAAAGTGAGACGCCTCTGGGTGCTGGGTATCCTGGTGAACACTTGGTATTCTCAGTTGCTCAGCTGGTGGTGGGTGCATGATTGTATCACTGCTTTGTAGATTTGAGACTGCTGGGGATAGCGTTTGACATCCAAGACCTGCCCAAGGAGAGGAATCTAATATGAAGTCTCAGAAAGTTTCAAACTCTTTATTTTCACTCAGTTTTTGAAGACATATGTTAATTAACTGTCAATCACACTGCAGTCTGACTGAGCTGGGCTCCCTCTATTTCTATATGCAATTAAGTTACCCAGGAAACACTTTATCTTTTTTAAAAGCTTTGATAAATAGGTTATAAGTATATTTAGAACTACACGGAAATTAAAATGTTATTGCTGTATGCAATGCTATAAATGAGATAAAACATGCAAATCTGATGGAATTCTGTGCCAAATGGCTAAATAGTCTTTCTTTTTTATTTCCACCCCCCCGCCCCCGAGACAAAATCTTGCTCTGTGGCCCTGGCTGGAGTACAGTGGTGCAATCTCAGGTGACAGCAACCTCCACCTCCTGGGTTCAAGCAATTCTCCTGCCTTAGCCTCCCAAATAGCTGGGACTACAGGTGCCCACCGCCACGCCTGGCTAATTTTTGTATTTTTAGTAGAGACAGGCTTTCACCATGTTGGCCAGGCTGGTCTTGAACTCCTGACCCCAGGCAATCCACCTCCCAAAGTGCTGGTATTACAGGAATGAGCCACCATGCCCGGCCAAGATACATATATATATTTACACTCACCGGACTATGGAGGATTCACTACCAGACCGGGAAGCAACAGCCTGGGCTCCAGAGTTGGCCACCGATCTGTGCACAGACAAGGAGAGGTCTCATGAAGCTTCGACGTGGTCTGGGATCCTAGCTCTTTTTGTAACAAGTTGTTTGGTGTGAGGCCCAGTCATGAGGGGCCTTTGTGACTGGGCTCAAGGAACACAAAAGGGTCAACTTGTTTTAGCAATTTTCTATTGTTTTTCAATAACTAATGTATAGGAATAGATTGAATTAGAGATTTCTCCAAAACAGTGCTGGATAAACACCTCAAGGGGCTCACACAACCTATTCTGGGACTTGGTAACCATTGTTTGTGTCCGTGTTCAATTGAGTTCAAATTTAATGTTTAACTTTTCCTCCACACTTGCCTCTAACCTCCAAGTTGTCCTTGTTCATTTCTGGGCATAGGCCAGGCTAACTTTGGGAGGAATTCAGTTTATATTTTAATATTGAAGCAAGGATGATAATAGCCCTTCCCAAAACTATCTCCTCTTCATTCAGGAACCAAAACTGTCTTTGTAAGACTAATGAAAGACCCCAAGATTAGAATTATGGCTCAGGAGTCAGCTAGCCAGAGATCACAAGATTTGTAACCTCCCCAGTTGCTCCTATAGATAACATAATTGAAAAATGTAAGATTCGTGTCTGATGTATTTTTCAGACCCTGTATTCTGATGGATCAGCTGGAGCCACCCGGATTAGTAGCCCATACCAAGAAGCTGGCTCATCTGGTCTTGTGATCTCACCCAAGAACTGACTCACTGCAAGAAGACAGCTTCAACCCCCTATGATTTTTATCTCTGATCCAACCAATTGGTGTTCCCATTCCCTAGCCCCATACCCAGCAAATGATCCTTGAAAAACCCTAGGCTCCCAGCTTTCAGAGAGGCTGATTTGCATAATAAGCTCCAGTATACCACATGGCTAGCCCTGCCTTAATTAAACTTTCTCTACTGCACTACTACTGTCTTGGTAAATTGGCTGTTCTGTGCAGCTGGCAAAATTCCACTGGGCAATTACAGGCTCAGCTCATTCTCCATTATAACTTTGTTTAAAAATGGGCCAGGCGAATGACTCACGCCTATAATCCCAGCACTTTGGGAGGCCAGGATGGGAGGATCACCTGAGCCCAGGAGGTCAAGACCAGCCTGGGCAAATAGTGGAACCTCATCTCCACAAAAAATTTTGTTAAAAATTAGCCAAGTGTGATGGCATACAACAGTTGTCCCAGTTACTCAGGAGGGTAAGGTGGGAGGATCACGTGAGCCCAGGAGGTCAAGGTTGCAGTGAGCCATGACTGCATAGATGCACTCCAGCCTGAGTGACAGAGTGAGACCCTGCCTCAAAAAAAAAAAATTATAAAAAAAGGTATAAAAATGACATCTGACTCTATGAATATACGAAAACCAGTGAATTGTACACTTTACACAAATGAAATAGCACCCAAGTACAGCTGTTGTTTAAAAGGACACCTTTGGATCCTTTATAGGATGTCACCATTGGAGGATCTGGGGAGAATATAGGGCTCTATTATTTGCAGTTTCCTGTGAGTCTATAATTTTTCTTTTTTTTTTTTTTTTGAGACGGAGTCTTGCTCTGTCACCCAGGCTGGAGTGCTGTGGCCGGATCTCAGCTCACTGCAAGCTCCGCCTCCCGGGTTCCCGCCATTCTCCTGCCTCAGCCTCCGGAGTAGCTGGGACTACAGGCGCCCGCCACCTCGCCCGGCTAGTTTTTTTTGTATTTTTTAGTAGAGACAGGGTTTCACCATGTTCGCCAGGATGGTCTCGATCTCCTGACCTCGTGATCCGCCCGTCTCGGCCTCCCAAAGTGCTGGGATTACAGGCTTGAGCCACCGCGCCCGGCCTATAATTTTTCAAAATAGAAGTTTAAAACTGGATTAGATAATAACAAATCTCAGTATTTACTAACTCCAGTTAAATAATTGGGGAAATCAGTCAAAATATTTAAAAGTAATCCTGGCCCCACTTTTCCAGCACATGCCCAAGGCCCTGGGTGCTGAGGGAGCCGTGGGGCCTCCTTCCCTGGGGTGGAGCCTTCTCTGTCCCTGGGCTCCTGGCACAGACTCCCTCCAGGGACTGCACTGGGTGGGCAGTGTCCTCACACTGTGCCCTCTCCCCACCCTGCCCACCCCAGCTCAGGGCCGGAATCCAGGGTTCCCGGGCTGGGTCCCGCCCATGGTCATATCTCCCTGTGGCTCCTGGTCTCTACTGCACCCCCCACCTCGGCACTGGGTTGACCCTGGAAGGCCTCCTGGGTGCAGGGAAGGGCGGGACCCTTGCCCTTGCTCGCATGTGGCGGCATCCCCCTGACAGCAGGAAGGGCCCTCCCCTGGCCACATCTGTGCAGGTTCCAATAACCGGTCACATGGGAGCATTTGGGCGTAGCATTAAAAAAAATACCCTGAGTTAATTTCCTGGGCCCAGCTCCTTTCCACTCTGGATTTCAGCCTCTTAGGAGAATAAGCCAGGGAAGTGGAATTGGGCCGCAGACACAGGAGTGGGAGAAAAGTGGATGGGAGGGTCCATGTAGTCAGACCAATACTCCCACTGAAACCAGATCATATGGTGGACTCAGTGTTTTAATCCTGTCTTTTTGGCCAGGCATGGTGTCTCCCATCTGTAATCCTGGCACTTTGGGAGGCTGAGGCACGTGGGTCACTTGAGCCCAGGAGTTTGAGATCAGTCTGGGCAACATAGCCAGACCCCGTCTCTCTAAAAACAAAGTTTTTAATTAGCTGGGTATGGTGGTGAACACCTGTAGCCTCAGCTACTGGGGAGGTTGAGGCAGGAAGATGGCTTGAGCCCAGGAGGTCAAGGCTACAGTGAGCCATGGTCACACCACTGTACTCCAGCCTGGGCAACAAAGAGAGAGTTTGTCTCAAAAAAAAAAAAAAAGTGTCTGTTTAAAAAACTGGAATGCTGGCAAGATAATCACCAGACCCAATGGAAGGGAAGCAGGACTCTGTGGGGTCAGCCAAGCAGGAAGACCCAGGAGAGTTTGATTCCCATGGGCTCTGGGGGAGGGAAAACAACACAATCTTTGGGTGCTGGAGTGGGGTATCGACGGAAAATCCCCTCCACACTGTGCTGGGCGTGCAAAGGGAGGTCGTCCAGAAGCACATGCACAGCCTCTGGGGAGGGCGCCCGCATTGCACCCCTCAAAATATTGCAACCATTATGTGCAAGGGCAAGGTGGGGCACAAAGGTAGCTAGGCACCAGAGACAGAAGCCAGGACCAAGAGGGGCTCCAGACCACAGAAACACGCCCGCCGGGCGGCAGAGTGGGGGACAGACTCTGTGCCCCGGTACTTCTATTCCGTGTCCTGGGTCTCACTTCACACCTTTCTTGCAGTTCATGTGTCTCTCACTGTGTCCACAATGATATTCTACATGTCCAGAAAGATTTTTTAGTAATTATAGGGTTTTTTTGTTTCTAGAACTCATATTTATTTATTTTTATTGGTACACAATAATTGTACATATTTATGGGGTACATGGGATATTGTAATACATGCATATAATTTGTAATGATCAAATCAGGGTGTTAGGATATTCATCACCTCAAATATTTGTCATTTCTATGTGTTGGGAACATTTCAAATCTTCTTTTCTTTTCTTTTTTTTTTTTTTTTTGAGACGGAGTCTCGCTCTGTCGCCCAGGTTGGGGTGCAGTGGCGGATCTCAGCTCACTGCAACTCCACCTCCCAGGTTTGCATGTTCCTCCTGCCTCCAGCCTCCCCAGTGGCTGGGACTACAGGTGCCCACCACCTAAGCCGGCTAGTTTTTGTATTTCTTAGTATTGAAACGGGGTTTCACCGTGTTGGCTGAGATGGTCTCAATCTCCTGACCTCTGTGTGCCCGTCTCAGCCTCCCAAAGTGCTGGGATTGAGCTTGGAGCCACTGGGCTTTTTTTTTTTTTTTGAGGATGGAGTCTTGCTCTGTCACCCAGACTGAGTACAGTGGTACCAATCTCAGCTACTGCAACCTCCGCTTCCCAGGTTCAAGTGATTCCCCTCCCTCGGCTTCCCAAGTAGCTGGGACTACAGGTGCCCACCACCACGCCCAGCTAATTTTTGTGTTTTTAGTGGAGACAGGGGTCTTGCCACATTGGCCGGACTGGTCTCAAACTCCTGACCTCAAGTGATTCACCTGCTTTGGCCTCCCAAAGTCCTGGGATTATGGATATGAACCATGTGGAGGAAAAGTTAAATATCAAATTTGAACTCAGTTGAACTTGAACACAAGCAATGGTTATGTGCCAGTAAAGAGTCTCTGGGCATCTGCCCGGGAGCTAATAACCTATACTGTTTGTTCTGGTAAGGTACATTTTCTACCTTAAGGCAAACAAACAACAGAATCTAGAGAATAGGCTAACCTTCCTGTGTTCCCTGAGTCCAGTCACAAAGGGCCCTCGTGCCTGGGGCTCAACCAAAAAAGGAATACTACAAAAAGGCTGGGGTCCCAGACCCCATGGAAGCTCCGCCAGACCTCTTCTCTGTGCGCAGACGGGCAGCCGCTTCTGGAGCCCAGGCTGCTGCTTCCTGGTCTGGTGATGCTTCCTCCATAGTCTAGTGGGTGCAAATATATACAGATACATCTTGTCTTGTCCCTTCCCCACTGTGATTTGCTTATTATATCTGTGTTGCCATATACTTGGGATGAAGGCTGTTTACCCTTAAAAGCATTGTGTGTGCCTTTTCTTTTCCCCTCGGGCATTTCCCACACAGAACTTTTTGGTATCACAAACAGGATTCAAAAACGAAAGAATGCCATTTTTCAGTCGCAGGCACTGGCCTGGAGGCTCGGAGACTTCCCACACATTGGGATGGGAACTCCCCCGTTCTCCCCCTTGGCCATTGAATGGTCCAGGGAAACTGGTTTTTGTGAAAATTGAGAATCCAAGTGAGTGCATTTTGACCTGTTGGCTGTGTGTGGGATGCTGCAGGAAATTCTAGTTGATAAAGGGGACGCCGAGGGAATTTCCTGGCATGAATGGTGCTTGCTTACGCTTATAAGTTAATGTGTCAAGATAGGGACCGGTTGCTACAAGAGAAACGTAAGCTGGAAAAGGAAAATGCTAATTTGACTTCCAGACTGGCCCTGGCCCAATGCCAGGCCCGCGTGTTGACTGATGAGGCTCAATGCTGGTGATGCTTCCTCCATAGTCTGGTGGGTGTAAATATATATATAGACATATCTTTTCTTCTCCCTTTCCCACTGCGATTTGTTTATTCCATCTGTGTTGCCATATACTTGGGATAAAGGCTGTTTACCCTTAATAGTATCATGTATCGTGCCCTTTCTTCTCCCCTCTCGCGTCTCCTGCTCAGAACAATGTCCAGAAGTATTTTTTAGTAATTACAGTTGTTTTGTTTCTAGAATTCATATTTATTTTTGTTGGTACACAATAATTGTACATATTTATGGTGTACGTGGGATATTGTAATACATACATACAATTTGTAATGATCAAATCAGGGTATTAGGATATTCATCACCTCAAATATTTGCCATTTCTATGTGTTGGCAACATTTCATATCTTCTCTTCTAGCTTTTTTTTTTTTTTTTTGAGTTGGAGTCTTGTTCTGTCTCACAGACCGGAGTGCCGTGGCGTGATCTCGGCTCACTGCAACCTCCGCCTCCCGGGTTGAAGTGATACTCTTGCCTCAGCCTCCCAAGTAGCTGGGACTACAAGCATGCCACTACCACCTGGCTAAGTTTTGTATGTTTAGTAGAGACGGGGTTGCACCATGTTGGCCAGGCTGGTCTCAAACTGCTGACCTCAAGTGATCCACCCGACTCGGCCTCCCAAAGTGCTGGGATTACAGGTGTGAGCCTCGGTGCCTGGCCATCATCTAGCTATTTTGAAGTATACAAGAAATTATTTTTGACTATACTCACCCTACTGTGCTATCACACACTAGAACTTATTCCTTCTAACTGTATGTTTGTATTCATTAATCAATCTGTCTTCACCCCACCCTGCACCTTTCCCGGCTTCTGGTAACTATCTTTCTACTCTCTCTCTCTATGAGATCCCCTTTTAAAACTCCCACATATGAATAAAACGTGCAATGTTTGTCTTTTTGTGCCTGGCTTATTTCAATTCACATAATAACCTCCAGTTCCATCCATGTTGCTGCAAATGACAACATTTTATTTTTTACAGGCAAATAGTATTGAAATTGTATACACATACACATATACATTCATCTGTTGCTGGACATATAGGTTGATTCCGTATCTTGGCCACTGTGAATAGTGCTGCAATAAACATGTGAGTGCAGGTATTCCTTTGATATACTGGTCTCCTTTCTTTTGGATAAATATCCAGGAGTGGGATTGCTGGATCGTATGGTAGTTCTATATTTAGCATTTTAAGAATTCTCCATTCTGTGTTTCTTATTGGCATACTAATGTACATTCCCACCAATGTTGTATAAGAGTTCTCTTTTCTCTGCCTCCTCGCCAGCATTTGTTTGTTGTCTTTTTGATAACAGCCATTCTAACTGGGGTGAGATGATATCTCATTGTGGTTTTAACTTGTACTTCCCTGATGATTAGCAATGTTCAGCATGTTTTCACATACTTGCGGGCCATTTGTATGTCTTCTTTTGCTAAATGTCCATTGAGATCATTTGCCCATTTTTAATGTGGTTATTTGTTTTTTGGCTGTTGAGTTGTTTGAATCCTTGTATCTTCTGGATATTAGTCTCTTGTCAGATGAATAGTCTGCCTTCATTATGTTGAGGTATGTTCCCTCTATACTTAATTTGTTGAGAGTTTTTATCATGAAGAGATGTTGAATTTTATCAAATGTTTTTTCTGCATCTATTGAGATGATCATAAAGTTTTTGTTCTTCATTCTGTTGATGTGATATATCACATTTATTGATGTGTATATGTTGAACCATCCTTGCATCCCTGGAATAAATCCCACTTGATCATGGTGTATTATCTTTTTGATGTGTTGTTGGATTCAGTTTGCTAGTATTTTTTGAAGATTTTTGCATCTATGTTTATCAGAGATATTGGTCTGTAGTTTTCTCTTTCTTCTTTTGTCATGTCCTTGTTGTAAAGGTAAACTGAAGGAAATGAGCTGCTTTTGTTTTAGGTCTTGGCTGAGACTTAAAGTCTGGAAATTAGCCAAGAGGCACCTCAGAGGGGATTTTCAGTTTGGTTTGGACAGGGTAGTTCCCATGGTCTCAAGGCGGGCAGTCCGGTGGCAATGGGAGCATCCTCCCACTGACACGCGGAGTGCAGGGTACGGTGGCTTCTGGGGAGGTTGGACGTCTCCTAGTCCCCGGTGCCGAGGTCACAGTTGACCGGAGAGAGCACCTGACGTGGCCGCGCATTTCGGACAGGGACTCCCGGAGGGAGCCTTCAGGACAGGGGGAAACTTACCCAGCAGTGATCGAATTGAGTCTTAAATTTGGTGAGACGGCTCCTGGCTTGAGGAGGGGATCCTGGCTCGGGGAGAGGAGAGCCTGCCCGACCTCGCAGGGGTCCAGGGAGGGGTCTCCTCCCAGGTTTCGGCACCAAATGTAAAAGTAAACTGAGGCTGGAGCCGAACCAGGAACAAAGACACAAGGCAAATGGCAGTGAGAATAGCCTTTTATTAGGACTCGCGGGCGAGGTTCCTCGGTCCACGCCTTTGGACCGAGGAAGTCACGCTGAGGGAGGAGGGTAGGGGCTTCTTATAGCCTGAGAGGTAGGGAAGCTGGTTGTGCAAACAGGGCCTGGAGGGTCTTGAAACTATTAGGGCAGGAGTCGAGTAAGGGTCATGAGGGAGGGGTCTTTGGAAACTGTCAACCGAAACTGCTGTTTACGCACTTGTGGAATGCAGGTGAGCTGCAGGTCATGGGGGAGTGTGATTGCCCAGCCGGAACTCTGACGCATGTAAGTCTGCAGGTGTGTACAAGGCTGGAGGGAGTCTTTAACAAAAGGCCTGCTATGCCGGGTAACGCCGCCATGTTGGGTCTAGATTCCTGCCGAACACTTGTCTTATTTTTGATATCAGGGTAATTCTGACTTCATAGAATGAGTTAGGAAGAATTCCTTCCTCTTCCATTTTTTTGGAATAGTTTGAGAAGAATTGATGTTAGCTGTTCTTTATAATTTTAGTAAAATTCAGCAGTAAAACCATTTGGTTCTCGGCTTTTCTTTGTTGGAAGATGTTTTTATTACTGATTCAATCTCATTACTCATTATTTGTCTGTTCGGGTTTTCTATTTATTCCTGGTTCAATCTTAGTAGGATATATATATTCAGGACTTTATTTCCTCTGGGTTTTTGAATTTGTTAGTGTATAATTGTTCGTAACAGTCTCTAATGATCCTGTGTCTTTCTGCGTATTCATTGTAATGTCTCCTTTGTCATTTCTGATTTTATTTGGGTCTTCTATTTTTTTTGTTAGCATAGCTAGTGGTTTATCAATTTGGCTTATATTTTTTAAAAACTAACTTTTTGTTTTGTTGATCTTTTGTATTGATTTTTCATCTTTATTTTGTTTAGTTCTGTTCTGATTTTCTTTCTTTCCTTTGGTTGATTTTGGGTTTTATTTGATTTTGCTTTTCCAGTTCCTTGAGGTACATCATCAAGTTACTTATTTGAAATCTTTCTATTTTTTGATGTAGGCTTTTATTGCTATAAACTTCCCTCTTCACACGGCTTTTGCTCTATCCCACAGGTTTTCGTATGTAGTGTTCCTATTTTCATTCGTTTTAAGACATTTTTGGATTTTTATCTTAATTTTTTCATTGACCCAGTGGTCATTCAGGAGCATGGTGTTTAATTTACATGACTTTATATAGTTTCCAAAGTTCCTCTTGTTATTGATTTCTAGTTTTATTCCAATGTTGTCTGATAAGATACGTGATTAATTTTGACTTTTTAAAGTATTTTGAGGCTTGTCTGTGGCTTAACATATGGTCTATCCTGGAGAATGTTCCATGTGTTGATGAGAAGAATATATATTCTGCATCTGTCAGGTAAAATGTTCTGCAGATGTCTGTTAGGTTCATTTGGTCTAAATACAGTTTAAATCTAAGTTTTTTTGGTTGATTTTCTGTCTAGATTATTTGTTCACTCCTGAGAGTAGGGTGTTAAATTCCCTAATTATTATTGTATTGGAATCTATCTCTCCCTTTAGAATTAATAACATTTACTTTATATATCTGGGTGCTCCAGTGTTGGGTGCATATATATTAAGAATTGCTTTATCCTCTTGCTTAAACTGATCAGTTTGTCATATAATGACCTTCTTTGCCTCTCTTTATAGTTTTTGACTTAAAGTATGATTTATCTGATATAAGTATAGCTATTCCTGCTCACTTTGGGGTTTCATTTGCATAGAATATCTTTGTTCATCTCTTCACTTTCAGTCTATATGTGTCTTCACAAGTGAAGTGAGTTTCTTGTAGGCAACACAGAGTTGGGTTCTGTTTTTTAATCCATTCAGCCAGTCTACACATGTATATCTATATTTTTTGAGACGGAGTTTCTCTCTTGTTACCCAGGCTGGAGTGCAGTGGCAGGATCTCAGCTCACAGCAACCTCCTCCTCCCATGTTCAAGAGGTTCTCCTGCCTCAGCCTCCCGAATAGCTGGGATTACAGGTGTCCACCACCATGCCTGGCTAATTTTTTTTTGTATTTTTAGTAGAGACAGAGTTTTGCCATGTTGGCCAAGCTAGTCTTGAACTCCTGGCCTCAGGTGATCTCCCTGTCTCAGCCTCTCAAAGTACTGGAATTACAGTCGAGCCACTGCAACTGGCCCAGTCTATATTTTTTAAGTGGAATAGGGTTTTTTTAATGTACAGAGTCTCACTCTGTCACCCAGGCTAGAGTGCAGCGGCACAGTCTCGTCTCACTGCAACCTCTGCCTCTTGGATTCAAGTAATTCTCGTGCCTTAGCCACCTGAGTAGCTTGGATTATATGCATATGCCACAACGCCCAGCTGATTTTTGTAATTTAGTAGAGACAGGGTTTTGTCATGTTGGCCAGGCTGGTCACAAACTCTTGGCCTCCCAAAGTGCTGGGATTACAGGCATGAGCCACCGCACTCAGCCTTAAGTGGAGAATTTAATCCATTTACTTTCAAGGTTATTATTGATGGGTGAGTACTCATGCCTGTTCTTTTGTTAACTGTTTTCTCATTGTTTTGTATATCCTTTCTTCCTCCCTTATTGTTTATCATTGTCAGTTGGTGGTTTTTCATAGTTGAAACATTTGATTCCTTTCTCTTCTCATTTGTATATCTCTTTCTTATTTGCATATTTCTCACTCTACCAGTGAGTTTTATACGTTTTTGTGTTTTCATGATGATAGATATTTTATAGATGTTAAACTCCTTTAAGCATTTCTTATAGGACCAGTCGAGTGGCAATTAGTTCTCTCTGTTTTTGCTCATCTGACAAAGACTTTATTTCTCCTTCATTTTTGAGGGACAGCTTTGCAGGCTGTACTATGCTTGACTGGCAGGTTTTTCTTTCAGCATTTTGAACGTATCATCACGTTCCCAGCCTATGAGGTTTCTACTGGGAAATCCACTGTCAGTCTGATGAGGATTCCCTTATATGTGACTTGACACTTTACTCTTGCTGTTTTTAACATTCTCTCTCTCTCTCTCTCTCTCTCTCTCAATTTCTCTTTCTCTCACTCTTTTTGAGATAGGGTCTCACACTGTCACTCAGGCTGAAGTGCAGTGGTGTAATCCTGGCTCACTGCAGCCTCAACTTCCTGGGCTCAAGTGATCCTCCTGCCTCAGCCTCCCACATAGCTAGTATTACAGGTATGTGCCACCACACCCAACTGATTTTTTTTATTTTTGTAGAGATGGAACTTGCTCTGTTGCCCAGGCTGGTCTTGAACTCCTGGACTCAAGTCAATCTGCCACCTCAGCCTCCCAAAGTATTGGGATTACAGGCATGAGCCCATGCCCAGCCTCTCTTTGTCATTGACATTTGACAGTTTGACCATAATGTGCATTGAAGAAGAGCTTTTTGTTAAGTCTATTTGGGAATATTTGAGCTCCCTGTATCTGGATGCCCATATCTCTTGTAAGATTGGGACATTTTCAGCTCTTATATCATTAAAAAGGTTTTCTACACTTTTGCCCATCTCTTCTTCAGGAACTCCAAAAATTTGAATATTTGGCAACTTATGGTGGTTCATATGTCATATAGCCTTTCTTCTTATTTTTTACTGTTTTTCTTTTTTGAGATAGGATCTTGCTCTATCACCCAGGCTAGAGTGCAATGGTGCAATCTGGGCTCACTGCAACCTTCATCTCCCAGGTGCAAGTGATCCTCCTGCCTCAGCCTCCCAAGTAGCTGGGACTACAGGCATGCACCACCACACCTGGCTAATTTTTTGTATTTTTTGTAGAAATGAGGTTTCGCCATGTTGCCCAGGCTGGTCTCACACTCCGGGGCTCAAGCAATCTATCCGTGTGGACTCCCAAAGTGTTGAGATTACAGGCATGCACCACCACACCCTCTTTTATTTTTTGTTTGACAAGGTTATTTCAAAGCCGTGTTTTCAAGTCCCAAAATTATTTCTTCTGCTTGACCTAGTCTCTTGTCGAAGCTCTTGATTGTATTTTCTTTATTTTATTCTTCAATCCTGGAACAGAATTCTTCAGTTCCAGGATTCCCATTTGGCACTTTTTAAGGATAGCTATCTCTCTCTCTTTTTTTTTTTCTTTTTTTTTCACTTTTTTCATTTATATCATGAATTGTTTCCCTGGTTTTTTGTTTGTTTGTTTGTTTGTTTGTTTTTTTGAGATGGAGTCTGGCTCTGTCGCCAGGCTGGAGTGCAGTGGCGTGATCTTGATTCACTGCAACCTCCGCCTCCCTGGTTCAAATGATTTCCTGCCTCAGCCTCCCAAGTAGCTGGGATTACAGGCATGTGCCACCACGCCCAGCTAATTTTAGTGTTTTAGTAGAGACGGAGTTTCGCCATGTTGGCCAGGCCGGTCTCGAACTCCTGACCTCCAATGATCCACCCGCCTTGGCCTCGCAAAGTGCTGGGATTACAGGCATGAGCCACCACACCTGGCCCCTGATTTCTTTGTATTGTTTATCTTTGTTCTCTTGTATCTCACTGAGTTTTTAAACTTATTTTGAAGTTTTTTGAACATTTCATCATTTCTTTTTCTTTAAGATCTGTTCCTAGTGAAATATTGTGTTCCTTTGGAGGTGTCACATTTCCTGTCTGTGTGTGTGTTTCTTGTGTCCTTCTGTTGATATCTGTGCATCTGGTGTAACAGTCATTTCTTCTAGTTTTATGGATTGGCTTTTGTAGGGAAATACATTTTCCTATAGATACACCGATAATGTTGGTTGCTGTTTTATTCTGTTCTCACATTGCTATAAAGAACTACCTGAGACTGGGTAATTTATGAAGAGGTTGAATCAGCTCACGTTTCCACAGGCTGTCCAGGAAGCACAGCTGGGGAGGCCTCAGGAACCTTCCATCATGGTGGAAGATGAAGGGGGAGCCGGCACATCCTTCGTGGCTGGAGCTGGAGGAAGAGGGTGAAGGGGGAGGTGCCACACACTTTTAAACACCCAGATCTTGTGAGAACTCAGTCACTATCACGAGAACATCAAGGGGGAAATCTGCCCCCTTGATCCAGTCACCTCTCCCCAGACCCCTCCTCCAACACTGGCAATTACAATTTAACAAGAGAAGTGGGTGGGGACACAAATCCAAATCATTCCATTGTGCCCCCGGCCCCTCCCAAATCTCCTATCCTTCTCACACTGCAAAATAGATCATCCCTCTCAACAGTCCCTCAAGTCTTAACTCATTTTGGCATCAACTCAAAAGTCCATAGTCCAAAGTTCATCTGAGACACGTCCCTTCCGCCTACGAGCCTGTAAAATCAAAAATAAATTAGTTATTTCCAAGATACAATGGGGGTACAAACATTGGCTAAATATTACTAATCCAAAAGGGAAAACTGGCCAAAACAAAGGAGCTACAGGCCCCATGCAAGTTTGAAACCCAACAGGGCAGTCATTAAATCTTAAAGCTCCAAAATAAGCTCCTTCAACCCCGTGTCTCGTATCCAGGTCACATCGACTCAAGGGGTGGGCTCCGCCCTGTGGCTCTGCAGGATGCAGCCCCCGCAGCTGTGGTGGCAGTGCGGAGCCAGCTGTGCTGATTCTCAGGCCCCTGGGTGGCATATGCAGGTGCTAATGGTGGTGGGTCCAGGTAGGCCAGTCCTTGGGCCTCCGGTTTGCTCAGGTGCCATCAGTGGGCAGGGCAGGTGGGCTCCTGGGCAGTGTGTGTGGCAACAATGGTGGCAGAAGTGATGGTGGGCCAACCCTGGAGCCATCAGTCAGCATGTAGCAGTCGGCTGCTTTTCCTTCCACCTCAATCATGGAAAATTCCCGACTCCTATAGAATTAAAGGAGAATTGCAAAGAGAATACCAAGATATCTAATGACAGAGCCTTCTGGGTATAGTTGTTTCCAGCTATGGGGTTTATGCAAATAGAGATATGATTAAAAAAAAAAATTATCATCCACTTTAGAAAAGGTACTAAAGAGACCACAGAAAGCTTTGTGGAGGCTGTGGTTCAGACCTGTAATCCCAGCACTCTGGGAAGCTGAGGCAGATGGATAGCTTGAGCCCAGGGGTTCAAGACCAGCCTGGGCAACATGGCAGCGATATCCCCTCTCTACAAAAAATAAAAAAATTAGGGCCAGGCGCGGTGGTTCACGCCTATAATCCCAGCACTTTCGGAGGCTGAGGCGGGTGGATCACAAGGTCAGGAGATCGAGACCATCATGGTGAAACTCCGTCTCTACTAAAAATACAAAAAATTAGCTGGGCATGGTGACACATGCCTGTAGTCCCAGCTACCAGGGAGACTGAGGTAGGAGAATCGCTTGAACCTGGGAGGTGGAGGTTGCAGTGAGCCTACATCACGCCACTGTACACCAGCCTGGCAACAGAGCGAGACTCTGTCTCAAAAAAAAAAAAAAATTAGCTGAGTGTGGTGGCACATGCCTGTAGTCCCCACTACTTGGGAGGCTGAGGTGGAGGATCACCTGAGCCCGAGAGATTGAGACTGCAGTGAGCAAGTTTGCACCACTGCACTCCAGCCTGGGTGACAAAATGAGACCCTGTCTTAAAAAATAAATAAATAAAATCTTTGCAGCCCAACTAAAGTCTCTAAATTCCTTACTTTATATGGTTTTAGAAAAATGCTTAGGTTTTATATAGCTAATTGCTACAAGTGTAACTAAAACCAAGAATGCAGTAGCTCAATGTATAGAATACAGATAAGCCAATTTTGTAACCTTGTATTTTGGCTTTGGTTTTTGGCTCTTAAGTTGCTTGAAGTTTTTCAGGTTAATGAGTGTCTGCCTGCCTCCATTCCCATCTGGCCTAAAGTGTTTAATTGACTGCAAGTCTTTTGGCTGTAAGACCCTTGGCCATGGGGTTCCTCCGAGGGCCTGGATGGACCTGGGGCAGGGAGCCACACCACCCTGGCAACGATATGGGACAAAATTAAAGTTTAGCCACTGATGCCGCCTCTGGCAAATCTTGACCAAAGTGAGGAAAAGAGACATAAAAATTATATCCTAAGCCCCCAACAAACT